>NC_072797.1:97602803-97905833 GCF_028583425.1 Eublepharis macularius | reverse complement strand
GCTACCTTGGTAGCTTTTATGAGGACAGAAAGGTGGGATATAAATTTTGTAAAAGTAATAAAAATTAAATAACACTGTACATTTTACTTAATAAGATAGTCTTATAAAGCATAGATCCAGAAGAGTTAGCCGTGTTAGTCTGTAGTAGCAAAATAGTAAAGAATCCAGTAGCACCTTTAAGACTAATCAACTTTACTGTAGCATAAGCTTTCGAGAACCACAGTTCTCTTTGTCAGATGCATCTGATGAAGAGAACGGTAGTTCTTGAAAGCTTATGCTACAGTAAAGTTGGTTAGTCTTAAAGGTGCTACTGGACTCTTTACTATCTTATAAAGCAGTGACTGTACGGAAATACAACACATTTTGTTCAGCAGAAAACCATGCTATCTCAGTGCCTCTGTATTAGAAGCAGGTTTGCCAGCCCCCCAGTGGGTACAGGGGACCCCCCACACACACCTATCTCCTGTTTCCTGCCTCTGCTCTGAGCCATTGCAGCCAGCGGCACAATTTTACTTTCAGGTTTTCCCCAGAAGTGACAGCACACCATCGCCGACAGCCATCCCCATGTCCTCAGTGGTTCCCCTCTAGTTGCCAGGCTGTAGGTTGTCATGTCTGGGAACCCTAATTAGAAGATAATAATAAGATGGTTTAAAATATTGTTGTGGTATCTAGTGTGGCTAGCTGTATCCCATTTGTTCAAGGGATGCCCTGGTTTCATTGTTTGTGATTTGTAGTCAGGGCCATCTTTAAGTGCATAAAGCTTTAAATGGTGACATTTATGCTTCTTTTACATAGGTATTTTTTAAAAAACAGCTTCATGTTGATGGAATTTTCTCTACTTTTGGAACAACATTTTAGGATTTTGAGGGAGAAGTATTTCTAATTTTGATAAAGATTTCCTTGTAGATTTGTATTTCCTGCTACTGAATTATTTACTCCTTAAGTAGAAACTCTATTAAAACCCAAATGAGGTGGCCCATGGTTTAGGCTGCAATCTATGCCCTAGTTACTCCAGAATATTCTTATTAAAGTCTCCGGAATTGGTGGTCATACATGGCAAAATCTCATTTTTCCTTTACAGTATACAGAAGTGGTTTAAAATTGTTTCAGTTTTGGAGCACATCTTCTAATTCTAGCCTGAAACCAGTTTTTAAGAGTTTTTAATAAAGAATGTCTCCTTTTCTTTCAATTTCATCCCTCTCCTATCTTCTCCTGTGTTCTTTTTCATGCAGCACAACTGTGATGATGTTTGCACTAACCATTGGTGTACAAGTTCTCAATGGGAGCCATTTTTCTGAACCCTTCCCATGAAACAGTATTTGGTATTTTTCCCCTTTGTACACTTGCTTCTTTCCCAATTATCAGGGACAACAAAAAGAGATTGTAAAAAAATGTGGTAGCACCGCTGGTGTGACCTACATTAGCTCAGGTCATTCACTTACGGGTTGTAACCCACCAGCTGAAGATGAATACAGTAAAAAACATAACTCTGTATTTTGTATTTGGTTTGCATCTATCTGATAATGGTAAAAATGCCCACATTTAGCAAACTACATGCATTTTTGCCTTTGTTTAAAAGAAATTAATGGCATACAAAGTATATTTAAGGCTGTTTCATATATGACACGTTCTTGGAAACCGGCTTTTGAGTACAAAAGCTTAAAAGAATTCATGAATGAGTGCACATGTCCAAATTGCAGCTTTTGCATGCAAAATATATGCACGTTGAAAGTAAGAAAGATGCAGCATCTGTTTCAATGTATTTAGTTGGCAAATCTCTGGTTTAGATACAAGAGTACCATTCATAAATTATAAACATGAGTGTTATGGTTTAAAATAATTTCCCAAGTGCAACATGACATATATGAAATGACACTTTATTTTCTGTATCTGTTTACTTTTCTCACCTACAAAATGCCTTAATTTTTTTTCCTTGCAAGTATTGCCTTGAACTATTTTCCATGGGCAAACAAAAAATACGTATTTTCGAACAACACAAAGGTAGCAGTAGTTGTTAGAAACCTCTCATTTGCTGAAGCACTCGAGTGCTGTCAGTTAAAATATATTCTAGTCTTTTTTTCCCCCTGCAGTTGGCCCCCTGAGAATTCCCACAGAGATGGTTCTCCTGAAAGCAAGAATATGCCTTCTTTAGTGAAAAGATGGACGTTAATTTTCTGAGTTGTTATTCCTATAAAAAAGACCAAATCACCAACAGCATGACTTGCTGGATGTTTATAAAATTTTACTCAACCAGGTTGGACACTGAGAAGAGAACTAGTCATCCCTTCTTATAAGCCAAGTTCAGCTTTTCATGGATAAACAAACATTTCATTAAAATGGACTAGCTAAGGACAAGCAGGCAGATCCAAACTGTGCTGTCACCTTGTATTAGTTACACCCAAAAACCCTGCCATGTAACTCTGCTCTGGTCCCAGAATCCCAGTGCTTGAGAACCCTGTGAAGAGAATTTTTCTTTTCTTTTGGTGCAATGATTTATATTCACACTAATAGCGCGTGTGTGCGTACACCCATATGGGCATGTATGCATGTTTGCAAGTATCTGCAATAGTCATTTGTAGTCAATATGTATATACCATAGTTATTTGAACAGAATTGAACTGAATAAGCAAAAGCAAAATTTACACTGCTTAGCTATAAGCTTTCTTGTCCAAATGTACAAGAAGCAGAGCAGTTTCCAGGTCATTCACAATATAGTCCTTTATCTTACATTTAATAATTGAAATGACAAAGCAATAAAATTGTCTCTTTTTTTGCAAGAAGATAACAGTGGTTGTATTAGTTGATCTTAGATCTGGTTTATCTTTTTTGCCATCTCACTTCACCCATCCACCAGTTTGTTTTATAGTGAAACTAATAAGTAGATTATACCTGTATGTTAAGATTTAAAAAAATATCACATTTTCAAAAGATTTTCTGCATATGCTAGCATATGTAACCGCTAATAGATGATGGAGTATTTCTGATGAAGTGAGCTGTGCTTTTCCTCCCCTGTGACCATACATGTGTATACAAACTGTACTTTGTTCAGTAGCCAAACCAGTGAATCAGCTTTTGCATTTACTTTGACAGCCTGACAACTGATATTACAAGACTGCAGTTAGGAGTAGTATATTACTTTTTAGTGGGATTTATTTCATTCTATCTCAGAGCCCTGAGGCTGGGGTGAAGACTTAACTCAAAATTAAATTCCAGCAGGAAACCTTTTAATATAGGGGGGATGGTCCAGAATGGGGTAGAAGGTTTTAGTGATGGGAAGAGAGTAAGCCACTGGGAAAGTTCCATTTAAAATGAACATGATTATTTTAAAATGCATTGGTCGTGCTTGACAAGATACATATGGGCAGAGTTAAAAGGCAAGCAGAAACAAGAATAGTACAAACCAAGCAGAAATGGCAGTTTGAACAAAATATATACACCATGAGACTGTATAGGAGTAATACTAAAGATTTTTTAAAAATAAATTTTATTTTATAAGCACAGTCATTTTTATCGAAACCCATACTAATAATTTATACACACACTTGTGGTAAACGTTGCAAGAAGAATCATATTTACTCACAAGTAAGTCCTGCTAAGTTCAGTTGGTGTTACTGCCTAGTAAATGTGTTTTGGATTTCGGCCTTAGTTCCTTATCTGAGGACAGTGTGTGTGTGTCTCTCTGTGTGTGCACACACGCCCCTGTGCATTGCTCTAGATTTCTATTGTCTTTTCCATTACAGCCACATTTGAAAACCCCATCATAACTCTATAGAGTAGTTGAGACAGCTATAAATGCAAAGAGACAGCTTCAGTTTACAATGGCAGCAATGGCTATATTGTAGATATTTCTTCATGGATGCCTCTCTTGTTCCGGATTTGGTAGTCTGCTGCTGCTAAATCATAAATGGAGAGTGTTCCCAGCCCAGTTCCCCCACCACACACACACACAAATAGTATGAAGTAACCATGCAGCCACAGGAATATCTTTCACAGACACAACAGTATGAGTAATAAGGAAATATAGGGAATATATAAAATATGCAGAATCTATTTTTATTTTCAATGTGTTTTGCTGGCTTTAAGCATTGGAGAAAAGTCCGTTTGATAAAACAAATGACATTCCACAAAGCACAATTTAAAGGTTCTTGAGGCCTTTTCTGAAAGATAGTTGCCCTTGGCTTTTGTTTTCCAGTGTGTAATGCTTAATTATGGCTGAATCATCTTGCTTATGGTTTGACAGTGAATGAACTACCCTAAACATGCCACATAGTGTATTCCAACAAATCCTTAATGCAAACCAGTAGCCAGAAATGCAGTTGCCATGCAACTTAGTCCACATAATCATCCATGGAATCTGGAAGGCGTATGCTCAACAGATCTATAGCACCAATATCCCTATGACACTTTCAAATGCAATCTGTAATAAAGGTAGCTATCTAATATATAGATTCTGTTACAGGAACATTGCTTTTGTAGTATTTAATTACAAAGGTGTTGTGGAAAAGAGATATGTATTCACTATGTGGATAATATAAAATTAATAGACACTGTATATCCAAAGAGAAGAAAACATTGCCTTGAACTTACGAAACACTGAGCTATGGATATGACCATTTGTGTGTGTGTGTGTGTGTGTGTGTGTGTGTGTGTGTGTAATTGTAAACAGTTAACAAAACAACCCTTGAAGTTCTAAGGGCATGGAGCATTTCATCTGTCAAAAAGAAGCTGATGGGTTTTTTTTACCAAATTTGACCAAGAATGGAATCTCCTCTTCCTTATTATCCTCTGAAAATGCATGTTTATAATGGAGACATTAGCTGAAACTTAATGAATGCACTACCATCATACCTTGTGTATCTGGTGCATAATAATGAACAGAGCACTTACTCAGAATTGATTTGTCACAATTGTGGTCTGCACTTCCTTCATCAAACTGAGGTAGTGACTGTTGGTTTAATTCTCTTGCATTTTTTATAATCCTATGAGATAAATTAGGCTAAAAGGTTATGGGTAAAACGACACATGATTAGATCTCTCCATGTATACTTTAACCATCAAAAGCAGCCACCTGAGGAAAGGCCCAGTATAGACCAGAGTGACAGAGCTGTAGAAGGGAAGTGTCAAGTCTTACACACACACCATTTCCTCTTTCACTCCACTCCCAGTCTGTTTTCAACTCTGTTACAGGAAAAAAGCAGACACCCCTGTTGTGTTTGTCTTCTAGTATGTGTGAAGTACTACCAAATTGTCATCCCTCAAGGGTTTTCAAGGCAAGAGATGAACAGAGGTGATTTGCTATTGCCTGCCTCTGTGTAGCAATCCTGGAATTCCTTCCCATCCAAGTACTAACCAGGGCTGACCCTGCTCAGCTTCTGAGAGCTGACAAGATTGAGCTAGGCTGGGCCTTCTGTCCTTACCAGATGTAAAAACATACCAGGGGTGTTCTAAAGAGGGGAAACAGCCCGGTGAGAAGCATACCCTCTCTCTTCCCCTGTGCCGCCCTTGGCTCTAATCCCTACTGCTATTTCTCAGC
This sequence comes from Eublepharis macularius, assembly GCF_028583425.1. Classification (NCBI taxonomy): domain Eukaryota; kingdom Metazoa; phylum Chordata; class Lepidosauria; order Squamata; family Eublepharidae; genus Eublepharis; species Eublepharis macularius. The sequence goes on along the minus strand of NC_072797.1, from coordinate 97,900,300 downwards.
TAGCATCAAATCTGATTCCATGTAGTCAGTGGGGCTGTTGGCTGAGCAGGGAAGCAACATGTTCTCGCCAGACTGCCTCTTCTAGAACACTACACTCTTTACAACAGAACCTGCTCCAAGGACTCTTCCTTTCTCCATTGGGCTTTTACAGTAGCTGTCCCAGGCTTTTGGAATAGGCTGGCTTGAGAAGTATGAGAACTGTCATCTCTGTCAATTTTTAGGGAAAATGCAAAGCTGAACTATTTTAAAAGGACCTTTGGAAACTAATCTTTTGTTACACTAATGGATGGCATTGTTGCTTGTTTTAATGTGTGTTGCAGTATCTGTATATATGGAAACTACTTTGAGTGGATGACAAAAAAGTGGTATAGAAATATTTTAAAACAAATGAGTCAATAAAACACATTATCCACATGTGCAGCAGATGCTTCCCCTAAACTCATCTCTGGTCATTACTTTTAACACACTCATTTTATAAGCATTACTATCAAGCCAATGGTTCAATGTATGCAAGTAAGGTTATTCAAACTGGATCTCAGCCCATATGACAGATATTCTAGAACTGTGCAGACATACTACTGTATAGAGTTAGGGTTGGAATTGTTTCTGCTGGTCCTCCTTCCAAACTCCACAGGGTGGTTTTCATTCACCCTTTTTCTACTTCAGTACAAACTAGTAACATATACGTATTCCATGGTTGCATACCATACTTAAAATCTGATAGGACACGGGTCAAAAACTATTTTGTTTCTCACATTTTCTGATCAAATGAACCCTTTTGTCCATTCTTTGGCTTGTGGGCTCATTTACAGAGAGGACTATGAAAATTCATCCCGACATGCATAAACCCAGAACATTTCTGAGGGTATGGATTATACTATCAGGCTCCAGGGCTGCAGGGCAGATGGCACCTTGAATATGGAGAAGTTGGCAAAGGATTAGGCAGTTGTGATCCTATTCCTGCCCACTCAAACATTTATCTAACATGTTTTGAAGGTCTGCACTTAAATAGTGGGATTAAATTCTTTTTTGTTATTATTATTATAGATTTTATTTAAGAAATAGAAAAAAACAATTGATAGTGCATAGAACCTTATACAGAAAGCTATTAAATAAATCTAACAGATTATATATGCTGTAAATACATTGAATAATAACAATACATTGTAGTACCTACAAAATATGAGTAAAATATATGAACTATTTTTCATTCTTTCACACCCCTTCTTCAATTCCAAGCTGATAGACCACAGCGATACAGATTATACTTCCACCTATTGTTAAGGATCCTGCATAAATGAGACTATAAGCATCTATATAGTATTTATCAACCTTAGATTCATATTAGTTCAAAACAAAGCAAAACTTAACAGTTACTCTAGGCAGGTATATAAGCAATTGAATTTATAGACAACTGAGAAAAATTTAAAAAAACAATAAAAAATAGTGGGATTAAATTCTTGAAAGATTTCCTAGTGATGTATTGTCGAAGGCTTTCACGGCCGGAGAACGATGGTTGTTGGGGGGTTTCCGGGCTGTATTGCCGTGGTCTTGCCAAGACCACGGCAATACAGCCCGGAAAACCCCCAACAACCATTTCCTAGTGAGTTCAGCATGAACTCTGTGGCCAACAGATTTTGGGCAAGCCATGGAGAACTAGTTTGCTTAAAGTATGATGGCTAAAAGAGTGAGATTTTCTGATACTCAGGCACTCTCTTTTTGCCGTTGTTGCACCTACCATCAGAAACTGCCAGATTTGTAAAGCATGATAGCCTTTGATATTCTTTTCAATCATACTGAGAGAATTTTTCTCCCTGATGTAACTTTGTGATCACACCAATGACTTAGAATGCCTGTCCTGTGTGAGGCAATTTTGACAGGCAAAAAATTTGACCGCACCATCAGGAAATGCTACTACTGTGTAGAATTTACAATGGTTGGTGTTTGGAACTGCATTGGCACGTTAGGCAAGAGGTTTTTAAACATCACAACCCCTGCTTAGAAAATAAATATGTCTAAGCATTTTGGGGGCAGTCTCCCGTCATCACGCTGATGTTCCAATCGGTCTGTACTTTCTAGGCAATACAGTTTTTGAAGAACTACTGAACAGTGCATCTGATTTAAGAATATTCTCCATGTCTGCATGAGGCCAAAATACATGATTTTATGAAGTTTTATTTTATCTCCCCCCTCTCACTAGTTCATTTTTGATCAGTAAATACACTCTAGTTAAAAGCAGAACAATTCTTAATTAATCCTGTAGAGGTACCGGCTTGTTAGAAACATTCCCTGGAGTCCTGAAGGCTATTATGAGAATCCAACAATTCTCATTCCGAGACCTTGCAATTCCTTTTATTTTTGTTAAAATGATTATAACGGTTGCAGGCCAAATTACACAGAAAATTGGAGACCAATACATTCAATAATTGCAGTCATCATCAGCAATCAGGAGTTCCCAGTTGGTGAAACATAAAAAAATCAAAACAGGAATGGTTATTTTATTAAGGAATTGTCAATCCAAAATTTACATGTACCACTGGAATACATTGCCATTTATTTAACAGAAATGTAGCTACAGAAAAATAGCTTCATTAATTCCTCTGTGAAGAAGTTTACGGACGATAGCTAAAAATAAAGTTTTAAGGATAAAGAGAGAGTCTGCTTACAAACATTCTGCTAGCTGATTGCCTTTCTGCATGGCGCAGTCAGATGAGACCACAGTTCTCTTTGTCAGATGCATCTGACAAAGAGAACTGTGGCTCTCAAAAGCTTATGCTACAGAAAAGTTGGTTACTCTTAAAGGTGCTACTGGACTCTTTTCTATTTTGCTACTGCAGACTAACACGGCTAACTCCTCTGGATCTATGCATGGCATTGGTGATGGCATGCTTCTCCAGGCTCAGTGTAGAATGAGTTTTCCTAAAACATGCTAATCTGAGCAGATTATGCCCAACTTTGGTCATATTAGGCCTAACCTACTGTGTGACAGGTTTTGTCAAGCCCTGTTGATGTCATTGGCAACATGGCAAGGGATGGAAGGATCCTCTTAGCCCAGTTTCTCTCCCAGCTGGAGACCACAATATGGTGTCCAGTCCTGGCCATGGGAAAGGGCTTACAGGCAAGACAATGTTCTCATAGAACAGATCCGGTTATATGGGAGTAGGATAACAGCAGTCAGTCAATCAGTCAGCCAAACAAGCAGGAACTTAGGTAGTGGGTACCAAGATTAATTGGCCGAATCCAACTCTGACAACTTACTCAAGCCAGTTTTGAAAACTCTTGTTTCTAACTACATTTACCTTGGCTTGCAATATTAAAGTTCCCCAAATATAGATAACCTACTTAGCTTATTAGGCACATTGTCTACTAATTATTCATATCAAGCATAGTAATAATTGTGTTACCTTTGCCTTTGCACCTTCTCCTGTTAACTACCATTGGAAAGCTGAGAAAGAATCTGTTTACTTGACCCTTTGCTCATACCAAGATTTTCTCGGGTGTGTTTCCGAGACAATAGCAAAGATTGTCTGGGAGAAAGAAAGAAAAAGCAAGACACTGTGCCCAATGGTCTCTGATTTTGTTGCTCCAGCCTTACATGGCTCTACTTTTGTTCAATTAATATGCTAGTAGAAATTCCCTTATAGGACATTCTTGTTTGTTTTTCCTTCAAAATTTTAAACGCTTGATTGTTAAATACTAAAACACACACACACACTTTCTCTTGTAGTGGTTAACCTTAGTAGAAATGACAAGTCTTCATAGTTAGCAGATAACCTTGGACTCCTGTCTGTGCACACTTACTTGCTGTTGATTCCAGTGGGGCTTTGTTGGTTCCCATTAAACTTACTTTCAATGAATAGGACCAAAGTCTAATCCTAACTTACTCAGAAGTCAGTCTTAGCCATTTAATGGAACTGACTTTCAAGGAAGTGTGCATTGTACTACAGCCTCAGGCATCCTACTATATAAAAGGCAAACTGTGTTGCCGCCGACTCACTTTTTAATCCCCTGCAGGTGCAGCATGCAGAGATAAGAACAGAGTCGGGAGCAACAGATTTTGCCTTCCCACTGACTCCTTGGGGCCTCCAGAGATCCAGGAAGGCCCAACACAGCAGTGGGAAGGCCTGGCACTGTGCCACCAGGCATTCTTACTGCCTCAGGGCTTCCAGAGACCCGAGAAGCCCTCGCCCAGCAAAGGGATGACCCAGCATGGCAGCAGGAAGGGCCCTGCTTGTGTACCTGCACCAGGCCTCTGACAGGCTGTGGAAGCAGCGGCCCGCTGCAGTGCAGCCCATTGCAGTGTGGTGGCCAGGTGCAGGGTGGCCTGGTGCAGTCTGGCAGCCTAGTCCAGCATCCCACTGTGTTGCACCAGCCCAGCCTGGCCACCTGGTGCAATGCAGCAGCCTGGTGCAATAAAGCAGCCCAGTGTGCGACCCCACATCTAGATTATATTGTATTGTGTCACAACAGGCTCTGGTGCTAGCCTCCAATATCGCCCTGTATCATAGAGAAGTAATGTCTAATGTTTCTCTGCACAGACCATTAAGAAACTAATTTCAAAATTCAAGTTTAATATATCAGTCCACAAGCTCGGCCAATTAAATGAATACAAGGACCTACTGTGCCACAGGCTGCTTTCACACAAGAATGGACTTTCCATGTTGTTCTCATTGCTACTGAAGAAGGAAGGAACTGGGCAGAGATTGAAAGGAGTAGGAGGTTTCTTCAGAAGCACTTTAACCATTCATATGCCAGAAAATGCAAAAAAACGCACTGTAAACCTGCAACAAAAGAAAACACGAGAGTAAGTCCAGTCCCAGTAAAGACAGAGAAAACACAGTAACAAAACAAAATGCATACATTTGGCAAACGATAACATGTGGATGCTTGGGGGAAAGCTGCCACAGTTCTGGGGGTGAACCGTTCCTCTAAGGATGTGTGGAAACAACCCCTGTGGAGTTTCAGCCTTTCTACTTAGCACATTTCCCTGTCCTCTGCTGCCTCTACAGTCTCCTCATTCTCCAGCAGTATTTTCAGCTCTGTCCCATAAATTTCCAAGATTGCCATTTAAAATATATGAAGAAAAATCAATTGATACAACTATGTATTTTTAATGACATGCTCCACAAAACATGATGAACCTTTAAAGCTATGGCAAGGTTATAAATGTGAGGCACTCTTTATAACATATCACATTATGCCTATAAAATGTTATTTAAAGAGATTCCTTTGGAAGGAAACCAGCTTTATTATGACATTAGTCTATAGACTTGCAAAGTAGAGATGGGCACGGTCCGCAGAACGGACCTAATTTCGTCACGAACGTACCCAGTTCGTCCTTCGCGAACACGCGGGCCATGGGTGCGTGTTTTTCTCACGAAACCGCTGAACATTGGGGTTTTCTGTCCGTGTGTCCGTTGGCCCGTCATGTCAGGATTCCCGCTCAAACAATTTCCTCGGCAGCGGTGTGGAGCCACCTTCCCCATTTGGAACACACCAATCCTACCCCAGGAAACCTTGATTGACAGCTCTGTCAGCCAAACAGAGATCAGCAGCCTTTCTGCATAAAAGACAAAGTGCGCGAAGCTCCGCTCCATTTTGCTGGCACAGGGACGCGAGTTAGCTTAGCAACTGCTTGCTGTGGGGAAGGGTTTTTTTGTGTGTGAGAGTGCGGCTTGTGCCTCGGGGCTTTGGGGCTTCAGTTGCAAGAGAGCTTACTCTTTTCTCCATTCCTGTTTAATTTTTTTCTCCTCCTTTCTATTCTAGTTTTCTTGAGAGCACTTTTTAAAAAATCCTTTTACCGCACTATCGGGTTACTCTGTTTTCTTTCTGCATTTTTCGAGTCCTTGGGTTCTTCTCGGGCTTAATCCCCCCTCCCCCCCCAAATCTCTTCCTTTTTTCTGGGTTGCCGGTGGGTTCTATTGTGCTCTGACGCCACCCACTCACGGACCCACAGTGGGTGCAATGCAGCTTTAGGCGTTGTCTGCTTGAGTTCTTGCCTTCTTTCCCCCACGTTCTTTCTTGGCTGCTGATGAGATGCAAGCGGAGGGAGAGTGCTATTAGGCTCTGTGAAACACCCACTCTCTGATGACTGGGAGCAAGTTTTGGGGGGATCTGTCTGCTTCACTTCTTTCTAAGCCTTTTTCACTCCCTAAATAGTGGGTGACTTGGGGGGATATTTCCAGCCTGGCTTTTGAGGTGCAGGGGGGAGACTGCTACTGGCCTCTGTGAAACACCCACCCTAGAACCACTGGCAGCAGGTTTTGGGGGGGTCTGTCTGCTTCACTTCTTTCTAAGCCTTTTTCATTCCCTAAATAGTGGGTGACTTGAGGGGATATTTCCAGCCTGGCTTTTGAGGTGCAGGGGGAAGAGTGCTACTGGCCTCTGTGAAACACCCACCCTAGAACCACTGGCAGCAGGTTTTGGGGTGCTCTGTCTGCTTCACTTCTTTCTAAGCCTTTTCACTCCCTAAATAGTGGATTTGTATTTGTATATTGATGAAACAGTGTAAGGCACATGATGACTGAGCTTTACAAACATATATTATCCTCCTCCCGACGACAAGCCCTGTCCCTGGCACCATCTAAGTACCTCCTCTTTTTCTTGATATGATTTGTATGCTGACAAAACAGTCTAAGGCACATGATGAGCTTCCTTGATGGACTGCATCACGTTCGGTGAAGTGGGTTTCGTTGGCGACTGTCCTGCTCTTGTGAGCGCAAGGGCCCCTCTGAGGGTCAATCCCCAAAGTCCAGTGAGAAGTAGGACAGTGGCCCAGGTCAGCTTGCTTGATAGCAAGCAAGCTGACACACCACATCACTAAGGTGGGACTCGTTGTCCACTGCCCAAAGAGGCTCCCTCTGAACAGGGTAGCATAAGTTTCCTTCCCTCAAAGTGTGGAAGACATCCTTTCCATCCCTCCTGTGCCTTCCATTCCAGCAAGGGGCCTTTGAATTGCTACATGATCCTGTTGCGGAGTTGGCTTTCACTCAAGTACATCCATTCATTTCCCATCATGGAGAGTTGGTCTCCCCGCCCCCGGGGAGGGCATCTCTTGTTGATGCAGCCCCATGTAGGTGGGTTTTGTGGGCAGCCACCTCTCCTGGACAGGAGCACAAGTCTCTCTCCTTCCCCCAAGGGTGGGTAAGGGTCAGTCAGAATAGGGGAGGGGAAGTTGTTGTTTGTCTCTTTGGAAAAGTGATAATTGAGGAGCGTTACATGAGAACATTTGGTGGGGAAAGTCGACTGAAATTAAAATCTGTGGGAAAACCAAGGCCTTTTCTGACTCGAACCCGTTCTCGAACCAGTGCTCGAACCAGGCCTGGTCCGTTAAAAGTTCATGGACCGTGGTCCGTGGAAGCCCACGAACCCCGAACCAGCAGTCCGCAGGCAAATGCCGGTCCGTGCCCATCTCTATTGCAAAGTATAGTGACTAACCATGACAGAAAAAAATACTACTACATTGAAAATACTACCAAGCAAAACAGACAGTAATAATAAATGAAACTTAAAAACACAAACTGCATCAAAGATGTTTGCTTTTGATTAATGAGCTGTCAATGACTAATTTATATTCTGGGAATGCAGGATCATTTCATTTATCTATATTTTTATTCAAATCTGAATTGGATACTTGGAATACTGAATTGATGCACTTGGCAACAGAACTATACATAGCCATGTGCCTTTTTTATAAAAGGAAAATTATAGACTTGGGGCATTCTAGAAGAGAAAAAGCCCACTAATTTGCTATTAGAGATCTATTTAACAGCAGGACAGATCCATGATAGGTGTCCCATCACTTGTTTGTTTTATTTGTTTGTTTGTTTGTTTGTTTGTTTATTTGTATTCCACCTTCCTCATTAACTCAAGGTGGATTACACAGTGTGAGTCAGTGAAGTCAATTTCAAAGACTTTTTAATAAACGATATAAGAGGGTATATAAATGCAAGTGTGTGATGATTTAAAACCAGTAGAAAACCAATATAGAGTTGAAGAAATGCTGAAAAAGAGCATAAGCAATTCAAAGACTGACATATTCAACAAAATAGAACTACGCAGTAGGATCATACTTATAGCAAGAGACAGTACATTGTGGTACATAGTAGTAATGTCTATGGTCCCTATCTCTTTAATGATGCATCTCTTTCAGAACAGTTGTTTATAGTACAGCCCTCGTATCTGAGTAAAAAGCCCTCTTGAATAATTCAGTTCTGCATAGTTTGCAGAAAGCCAGGAGAGTGGGAGCTTTCCTGACCTCTTCAGATAGGCCATTCTGTAAGGTGGGTGCCACTACAGAGAAAGCATGTGTACAGGCGGCTGTTGATCTTGCGCATGTGGTTGGTGGCACCTGCAGAAGACCCTGTTCAGATGAGTGAAGCTGCTATGGTGGAACTTAGGGAGAGAGGCAGCCATGTAGATATGCCAGACCAAGGCCATGAAAAGCTTTGTTTGTGATAGCCAACATGTTATTTATTCATTTATTTATTTATTTATTTATTTATTTGAAACTACCTTTCGTCCAAAAGCACTCATGGCTTACAGAATAAAATATTAAAAAATAAAATATATTAAAAACAGTTTAAAACACAGTTAAAATACATTTAAAAGCTGTCATTGGGTTAAAGCAAATACACAGCCAGAATGCAGCTACTATTTTGCCCCTGATTCTTCTAGTAAACAAACATATACACAGAGAGAACGAAAAAGATAAAGATTTTGGGTCCGATTTTCAAGGATCTAAAGAAAAAAAAGGTTTATAGTTAATTTACAGAGCTTAATTTTAACCAAAACAGTAGCACAGACATTCAGTTAATCTTCTCATAGTTATAACCAATATCAATACCTTAAACTGTGCCTGGTAACTGATAGGTAGTTGGTGGGATGACTGTCAAATGGAAGTAATATTCATTCTTCTCCTAGCTCCTAATAACCAGGCTATAGCATTCTCCACCAAATGGAGTCTCCAAGTTAACTTAGAGGGGAAACTTACATAGAAGGCATTACAGTAATCAAGTCCAGATATTAATATCCTATGGATACAGATGGCCAGATCAGCTGTGTCAAAGTATGGGGCCATCTTTCAGACTAGACTAATTATGCTTTGTAGAAAGCATTATTTTCAGCTTCCATCACTCACTTTTCTAGCAGTAGTGCTGGATTCAATATAACTCCTAGAATCTTAACTGAGTCTGCAAGGTTTAGATGAATTTCATTGAAATTTGGGGATACAGTATCCTTCAAGATCTCTGCTTTCCCAACCAGCATCACTTCCATCTTGTCTTGATTCAATTTCAATGTGTTCACTTTCAGCCATTTGACCACAGCCATCAGGCAACAATTCAAGAGCGCCACTGCACCCCACAGTGATTTGAATAGTGAAAAATAGAGCTAGATGTCATCTGCATATTGATGGCATCCAATTCTGTAACTACGAATGAGTTCTCCTGAAGGTTTTACATAAAGATTGATTGCTCCCTGTGAATCCCCACAAGATAATTCCCACACTGGAGACAGCAGGTCTCCATCAACGACACTTTGAGTTCATTCCATGAGAAACTATTTAAGCTAGTCCAGGGAATGAGGTTAGATGCCCACTTCTGCTTCCAAACTCCTCAACAAGATAGCATGGTATACCATATTAAAGGCTATATATAGATCCAGGAGGAGTAACATCAAAGTATGGCCTTTGTCTACATTCGGACAGAGATCATTCACTAAAGCTACTAGAGCCATCTTATAGTCTAGCACATATCCAGACTAAAAAGGGTCCAGCACCAGGTATTCAAGAAGACCTGGAGTTGGTCAGTGACTGCTCTCTCAATCACTTTGCACAGAAAGGGCAGGTTAGAGCATCGGCAATAATTGGCCATGTCATTTTGTCTAGGGATGGTTATTTAAGTAGTGGTAGATAACCATCTGTTTGAGTGACTGAAGGAAGGTGCCCTGAGTTAGTAACTGATTTACGATAGACCTCAAGGACTCATTTATGTATTCCTTACTTCATTTTAACAGCCAGGATGGGCAAGGATCCAGTGCACAAATAATAGCCTTCACAGATGCTATGATCCTGTCAATATCCATCATCATAACTGGTTCAAAGTGGTCCATATATGAACCAGGTGGTGTATTAAGCATTTTTCCACCTCACCTATATTACAGCTAGCATCCCGATCAGAGCATAACTGTGTTATTTTATTGGCAAAATCTTTGTAAAGGCTTGACAGCTAATTGTCTGTTCTTGAGACTGTATAGGGTCAGATTTAGAAGATAGAAGTTGTCAAGATAGCTTGATGCAATGGTTGCAGAGGAATAACATTTTTTTGCTGCTTTCATCGCCACTTCATGTGTCTTCCAATGGGCTCTGTAGCACGCTCTGTCAGTTTCAGTGTGAGTTTTCTGCCAGCATCTTTCTAAATGTCTTCTAGCTCTCCTTAGAGTCGGCTTTTGTCCAAAGGGTTGGAGAGGTCGAGAGGAGCAATGTTGTCAATAGTTTTGAAAAGCTTCACAATCCAACCTCCTACAACAGCCTCAATAGAGCATGTGTCTGGAACCCTAAAATCCCCCCAGGCACTTTGGAATCTAAAAGGATCCCTGAAGCTTTGCAGATAAACCTTTTTAATCGTTCCCCCTTTTTTGCAAGCTGTTGGGGTCATGTTAACTTTTTTCTTCAGTAAATGATGGTCTGACTGTGGTTCAGGCTGAATCTTCAACCCTGAGATAAGACTTTCCTTCAAAGGCTCAGTGCAAAATATTAAGTCCAAGGTGTGGCCTCTTTCATGTGTGGGGCCTGTGACTATTTAAGAGAGGCCCAGGGTGGCCAGGAAAGCTATAACTTCTGGGGTCAGCCCTGACATGGAACATTAAGCATGGATGTTGAAGCCCTCCAGAACAATCCATCTAGGTGTCTATATCAGACCTGAATTGGGGCACTCCCATGCTCCACAGTGGCCCAATCCAAGCTAAAATGGCCCAGATCAGGACCAGATCAGCCTGAATCAGGCCCAGATCAGGCCATTGCAGAGTGCAGCAGCGCTACCGGGGTCTGCAGCAGCCCAATCCAGACCAAAATGGCCTAGATCAGGCCTGGATCAGGCCACTGCAGAGCGCAGCAGCACTCCCATGGTCTGCAGTGGCCCAGATCAGTCCCAAATTGGGCCACTGCATAACACAGCAGTGCTCCCCTGCTCTGCAGTGACTCAATCCAGGCCAAATCAGCATGGATTGGGCCCAAATTGACATGGATTGGGCCTAGGGTTGCCAGCTCCAAGTTGGAAAATTTCTGAAGATCTAGGGGGTGAAACCTGGAAAAAGTGAGGTTTGAGGAGGGGAAGGATCTTGGCATGGCATAATTCCATAAAGTCCATCCCCCAAAGTAGCCATTTTCTCGAGGTGAACTGATCTCTGTGGCCTGGAGACCAGTTGTAATTCCAGGAGATCTCCAGCCACTACCTGGAGACTGCTAACCCTAATTGAGACCAAATCAGGCCACTTCTGAGTGCAGCAGCACTCCAAATTGGGTACGGATCGGGCCCAAATTGGCCCTCTGTGGAGTGCAGGAGCACTCCCAAGGAAGCAATAACGTCACTTCCTGGAAGAGGAGATGGCAAGGTAGATGCCAGGCCTCAAGCCTCCCGCCTGGGGGCTGGGGGAACCTGGCAACCCTAGTCCTGATTATACATGGGCACGAATGGGAAAAAAACCCAAACACTCTGTTCGTTCTTCAGTGCCATCCACGAACAACAAACAATGAACATGGATGAACATGAACTGTTCCTGGACATGTTTGTTGTTCATTGTTCATGGGGGCCAGAACCACCACCACCCCCAACCCACCCCACTTAGCCCCCCTCCCCTCAAACCCACTTACCTGGCCCTTTAAAGTTCCCTTTAAACTATCAGCTGGCAGGCGAAGGGGGGGATTCCCCCCTGCCGCCTGTCAGCTGATAGTTTAAAGGGCCCTGTCCTGACAAAAACAGCAGTGTCTGCTGGCAGCTAGTTTGAGGGATTACAAAAGTGACCTTCTCGATGTTCAATACCCGCCAAATTTGCAGGGGACATAGTCCTCACTGTCTTCTGAAGACCCCCCAAGTTTCAGAGAGATTGCACCCTGGGAAAGGCATGATCCATGGGTCTCCCCGTTGGGTGTCATTTTCTCTTCACAGTGGCAAAAATGGGACTCTCTGCTAGAAGTACTTTGAAGAGTTAAAGCCAGAAGGAAAGCCAGAAGGAGTTCAGACAAAGTTCAGTCCCTCCCAGTCTCTGGTTGCCAAGGGGTTTGATTGCAGCAGGTGCCAGACTGTCTGGCTTGCCGAATGGCTGCCGAAGGCAACAAACAAGCTTGCAATGACCACCTGTTCATTTTGGATGGGGCCTCACGAACAACTTGTTCGAGAACAGCAGATTAGGCTGTTTGTTGGTTTTTTTCTGTTCGTAATGCTGTTCGTGCCTGTGTCTAGTCCTAGTTCAGAACAAAAAATAATAGTTTTTTGTGTCATGCCTCCCACCATTTATTATTTTCTTGAAAAATATAAAATCTCCTTATAAATAATCATTGTGATCAGTATATACACTACAGCAAGACACCCAAATAAATTGAAAATGTCCTGATATCTGTATCCCAACAACAAAGCACGCAAAACTCTCAAGCAAGAAAAAATAGGAATTACTGATTTAAAAAATGTCTGAGTAGGTCTGTTAAGAAATGTGGACATGCATTCTGAATCTCATTTTCAAAAATAAAAAGAATGAGAGAGGTATTTAGATGATGTTGAGTATGTATTTCAAACAAAAAGGATGAATGAATGTTGCCATTTATGGGTCAGTCATCCTTTACTATACATTTATCAAATGTATTTATACAATTGAATATAATGGCTAACTCGTTTAGCAGAATTCTTAAAATAACACAAAATATAGAGCAAGTAGGCAATCAGATTCAGATTCATACAGAATACAGAGGAAAAAAATTAAAACTATTGTGAGCACATTCCAATCCCCAAAGGGTAGAGGGATTGAGATAGGATTCAACAAAGTTGCATCCCCTTCCCATCTTAGCGCTTGTGCTTGCAGCATGTTAGGATAGGGATGCCAGGCCAGCAGCCAGCCTCTCTGAGAGCTATGAAGGCAGGACAAGGGATGGAAATGACATTGCATAATGCATATATGATGGACAACCCCCTTCACTCTCTCCACTGTGAGATAGATTTTCCCACCCAAATTCAGTTTCTTTGCTTTGACTGACTAGCCCCAGGTAGCATGTTAATATTTATGGTTTAGAAAGTCTGTTTATTCAACCCTGACAAGCAGATACGATTTTTAGCCCCACCCAGGAACTTGAGGCTTCTTCCTTTTTGTTGGAAACGGCACTAGATACTACGTAACATTCAAAAAGAAATAACAGCTTTATTTAACAGGCAGGGATTGAGTAAGTGTAGTCAGGGAATGGAAATGCAGGTGTATCATTTTGTTGGTATTACAGAATACACTTTATGTAACAGGCAACACAGTATCCTTGAAGCTTATTTTCATATATTTTTGGTTCTTAACAGCTCTGAGAAAGGTTTTACTTAGTAATTTAGGTACAGCAACAATGTTTCTTCAGGAAGTTTCCTGTGACAGTTTAGGTTTTCTTTCTTTGTGCACCCAACTCACTCCTTTCTTGAAACTAGAGGGTATTTCTATCTCCTGAGTAGTCCAAAATCATTTTCCCTTCACAACAGACCTGGGGTCTTCCTCAGAGCCAAACCCCCTTCGAAACTGAGCCAGAATTAATCTTCTTCTCCTCAGAAGATATAACCCCTCATCTGTTTGGCTTGAAAGGGAATCTCAACCCACTACCCAATCACTCTTGCCAAAATACACTCCCAGTTCTCTAGTGTCTGTTTAAAACGTACTTCAGCTTATGCTGACACTTAGACTTCAAACTCTTAGACAGAGTTCTTTCTCAGGACAGTAATACTACAGTTAAGGCAAAGGAGTCTTCTTCATTCTCTCTAAAGGTGAACCTTTCTGACTTTTCTGGTCAGACTCCCTGACTCCAAATCCTGTCACGAACCAACTGACTGCCTTCAGATTGGTTCTAATTGACCAATCAGAGAAGAAGGAGCAGGCTGTCGCTCAAGCTCTTCATTCTAGGAATAGTTAACCCTTTTCCTCCCAGTTCTCTGATTTTTCTACACTTTGGAAAGCTGCTGCTAAGTGTAGTCTGTCACAGTGTTATGTCACGTCCAGCTGAAAACCCAGATGTTATTTAAGCACATTGGGCAACACTTGGCAATCTCTGAAAACTCTATGGTACTTACCAACGTGCTTTTGTCACATCTGGGTTTTCAGTTGTATGTGAAGCCGTGCATTGTACATTATTCCTGTCCTGACTTTTCTCCTGCCAGTCCAGAGAGCAATGGCCAGAGGATGGACCCACCACAGAAGTTTGTTTCATTTCTTTCATTTAATTCCAAAAGGAAACAGTTGTACTTGGCTGTCTTATTCATACATATCTCTACCCTTCCTGAGTAGATACATAAGATGTCCTTTAAAAAGATTGGTGTGGAATTTATCTAAATCCCATTGGTGACTCAAAGTGGCTATAGCATTTTATACCTTTCCATTCCATCTACACAACAACCCTACAAACCAAGCCAGGCTGAGAGAATGTAACAGGCCCAAGGTTACAGGCAAGCCTGTCAGGTAGAATGGCATTTCCGAGATCCTAGCCCAACACTCTTAACACTATGCCAAACTGGTGCTTGTTCAAAATGGTGTCATACAGAAATGACCCCAGAGACAGGAGGAACACAGGAGGAAAACAATTGCAATAAGAACTCTCTCCTAGTGGTGGCCATTGTAATGCTTGTGGAGTCTGTGTCATGTATTATGTTAATCCCAGGATGCTAAAATCTGGAGCAGTTCCAGTCTACGATTTATTCAAGTCTGTGTAAACTGGCTGAAGGACTGCTAAAGAAGCTAGGGCTTGTGTTTTTTTTTAGCTAGTGCTAAACTGCAGAATGTTACTAAGCATGCTTCATTGACATGATGCCAGTGTGTTATTTTTTTTTAAGTTGGTGGGCCAACTGTTCCCATGAGCAACCGTAAATTAGTTGGAAAACCCCATGGATCCAGACTGTTCCCACATCAGCAGGAACAGAAACAGTTTTGCCTTTTCACTCAGAAACCCCGCCACTAGCCCCATCCAGAAAATAAGGAATTTAAAATCTCCTTGCATCTACCACGAGAGAAATGAGTGGCACCCCCCCCCCCCCCCCAAGGCCCAGGAAAAAAAAGAACCACTGGGGCCAGTGTTGGCTATAGGTATTTCACCTGCATAACCACCCATCCACACACCCCAGACAAGAACAAGGAGAAAGATATAAGCAAAATACAACAGTTTATTAAGCAACCTCATAGGTCACTCAAAATTGACTTAATATGTCAAAACAGGAAACATGCAGTAACTCAGAAATCGTTGTTTTTCCAAATGGAGGAGAATGTCAGCGGGCTGCATTCCTAACCATAAACTTGGCAAGCACTTCCCTTACCAGCTTGCCCTTGTCTAAGTGTCTGTGGTCATTAGTGTGAAAGTCTTCCTCAGCAAAGGGCACCCTGATTGCTGTGGGCTCACACAAATCTCCAAGAACCTTGTGTCCTTTTTCGTCACACACATTGTGGAGAATAACCTACACTGTGACTACAGAAGTCACATTCTCTTCTGCAATGCTCAGCCATGTGGAAAGGCATCTCCAACAGTCCTTCAAACACCCAAAGGGACATCCACTACATTCCATGTACAGCACAGGGCTTAGTCAAAGAACCTGTGCCTCCATAAGACTCTAGTCTTTGCAAAAGGCTTTATGAGCTACCTGTGTATGGGGTGTGCTCCATCAGAAATAATGAGAGGATGAACAGAAATGCTTTCAAGAGTTAATGTTGGGTAGCTTGGCACAAAAGCCCTTGTGTCCATAGCTGCACAGATAGCAGAGATGCAGAACACAAAAGCATCATGATTTTTTCCATTCCATCCCACCTCGATGTCTATAAACCTCCCATTGTGGTCTCTGGTGCCCTGCTGCAGAACAGACAAAAACTGCTTCTAATTTTCATACTGGTTGTTCCTTTCTTGGGGAGAACAGATTGGAATATGGATGCCATCTATAACCCCTATGCAGTGTGGAAAGTCAAGAGCACCAAAACCATCCATGATCTGAGACGGTGAGATTGTTGATTCGTTTGTTGATCTCCTTTGGAACGACAAAGGGGGGAGGGGAGAAAATTACAGCACTTCTAAAACATTCCACATTCTTCCTTTCAGGTTTTGAATATTGGGGGGGGGGAATCTATGCAAGTAAAAATAATGCTATAACAGTAAACTCTATTAAACTATTCAAAAAAGGAGGGGGATAAATTACCTTGCTGATCTCTTTCCCCAGGCACATCGTCTTCTATAGCAGATCAAGTTAAAATGCAAAATACACCTCTAGAACAATTTTCCCAACCATTGACTGCCCAATTCCAAACTGTTCATGCACTTGTCTGTAGCTGTTGGCTAGATACCAAATCACTGTTGTTACTTTTCTCCATGGAGATTGGATTTCACATGCAGGTGGACTGACACTGAAGAACTAAGAACTTCAACAATCTCATGGAAAGTTTGATGTTTCATGCAGAAGCTCTCAATCCTGCGTTGGTCATGGCAGATTTGCAAGACAAAATTCTCCCACCAGTCTGAACTGCGGGGATATACCCAGCAACTATGAGGAACATGCTGCTCTACTAGAGAATACCAGCGAGTGTGAAGCCTTGAATGCCAAGAAATCCTGACAGTTGTTCCAAGAAGTGTTCTTCTTCAGGAAGAATGATTAAACTTTGAGAGAGCTCTCCTTTTATAAACAATGAGCTGGAGCATAAATCCAGATCTTGAGCATGGTATCAATGATCTGAGCCAACAATAGCAGTGGGGACATGGTTGAATGATGTCTACATTGGAGATGCACACCACACATTAAGGGAATTGTGAGGACATCAACTATTTAAAGTTTTTCAAAATTGGTATCCCAAAGGCTCTACCAATGACTTTGAAATTAATTTGGCGGGTGGGACAAAATGATAATCTATACGAAGATAATTACCAAAAAGTTTGGACAGGCATCATTGAAGATTTTCAAAGATGGGAAAAATTGAATGTTTCATAACTAGGGAGAATCTCTGCTGTTTAAATGAATATATTACCAAAATTGAATGTTTTGTTTCAAATGCTGCCAATTTATATAGATGAAAAGATTTTTTAAAGGTAGCAAAAAGGATAAATGACTTTGTATGGAATGGAAAGAAACCAAGGATAAGATTCAAAATACTACAAGATGAAAAGATGGTTGCCCTCAAAGATGACCTTCGCAGGCATCTGGATCGAGGCGGGTCGGCGCTGCTTGTGTTACTCAATCTCACAGCAGCATTTGACATGGTCAACTTGTTGGCCAGCTGCCTCGCCGACGTGGGGATTAGGGGGACTGCTTTACAGTGGCTGGTCTCCTTTCTCCAGGGTCAGGGACAGAGGGTGGCGCTCGGGGGAGATCTATCACCCCATCACCCCTTGGTGTACGGGGTTCCGCAAAGGGCTATACTCTCCCCAATGTTATTTAACATCTACATGTGCCCCCTCTCCCAGTTAGTGCAGAGGTTTGGGCTGGGTTGTCATCAATACGCGGATGACACCCAGCTTTTTCTGTTGATGGACGGCCGGCCAGACATGGCCCTGGACAATCTGGCCAGACCTCTGGAGGCTGTGATGGCATGGTTGAAACAGAGCAGGCTGAAACTGAACCCGATGAAGATGGAGGTCCTGCAGCTGGGACGGGGGCTGCCAGATGTTGGGATCCCACAACAATAATGAATGATTATACAATTTTCAAAGTGCAAGTGCCTCTTGTTCGTTGAGCCAATATTGCAATTCATACAAAGACCATTGCTCATAGGACAATTCATACATGTGCAAATCGTACAAGTGCAAAATCATACATGTGCAATTTCATTTCTGGTGCAGTACAACTCTACAATACCAGGTATTTAAGTAATACAATGAATTTTATACAGATTCACTCCTTCCTCTCCTTCAACTAGTTCTTCCCAAAGGTGGTGTAAAGCCCAAATGAATTCCAAAGGAGGGAGTGGAGACCGCCACGCTCAATCTGGGGCCGGCTACGAACGCAGATTTCGTGCCACCTTCTTCAGGAGCGTGCCATAAACACTCCCCAATAGAATGTCACCACCACATTTCTCTCATCGCCTGGTTAGTAGGTATGCTTGTTCTAGGAAGAGAACAAGCATACCTACTAACCAGGCGATGAGAGAAATGTGGTGGTGACATTCTATTGGGGAGTGTTTATGGCACGCTCCTGAAGAAGGTGGCACGAAATCTGCGTTCGTAGCCGGCCCCAGATTGAGCGTGGCGGTCTCCACTCCCTCCTTTGGAATTCATTTGGGCTTTACACCACCTTTGGGAAGAACTAGTTGAAGGAGAGGAAGGAGTGAATCTGTATAAAATTCATTGTATTACTTAAATACCTGGTATTGTAGAGTTGTACTGCACCAGAAATGAAATTGCACATGTATGATTTTGCACTTGTACGATTTGCACATGTATGAATTGTCCTATGAGCAATGGTCTTTGTATGAATTGCAATATTGGCTCAACGAACAAGAGGCACTTGCACTTTGAAAATTGTATAATCATTCATTATTGTTGTGGCGTGCACATAGAGTGCAAACGTTTCTGTGGGTAACCCCTCCCTTGTCTCTACTGCGGTTGCAGAAACGGCCATACTTTTCTTTTTCAGATGTTGGGATCCAGCTCCCTGCCCTGGATGGGACACCATTGGCAACTTTGCCAGTGGTGAAGAGTCTGTGTGTGCTCCTGGATGCCTCCCTGTCGATGGAGGCCCAGGTCACAGCGGTTGCCAAGTCTGCATTTTTCCATCTCCATCAGATCAGGCAACTTGCCTCTTACCTGACACCCCAGGACCTGGCTACAGTGACCCATGCAACGGTCACCTCCAGGCTAGATTACTGTAACTCACTCTACACTGGGCCTGATCCAGAAGCTACAACTGGTCCAGAATGTGGTGGCGCGGGTCCTGACTGGTGTATTCTACCAGTCTCATATCACACCTGTCCTGCACCAGCTGCACTGGCTTCCAGTTGAATTCCGAATCAGGTTCAAGGTGTTGGTTCTTACCTTTAAAGCCCTGAGCGGGTTGGGACCAGCATATCTTCGGGATCACCTCTCCCTGTATGTCCCCAGGAGACCACTTCGATCAGTGGATAAATGTTTACTGGTGGTCCCTGGCCCTAAGGAGGCCTGCCGTGCTTCAACCAAGGCCAGGGCCTTTTCAGTCCTGGCCCCAGCCTGGTGGAACACTCTGTCAATGGAGACCTGGGCCCAGCGGGACATATTATCGTTCTGCCGGGCCTGTAAGACAGAGCAGCTCATGAACTCTTATTTATTATTGATTTACTTACATCTAATCATAGAACAAGATACTATCAGACTAATTTATTGACCTCAGGAATGATATTAATGCTGCACAAAGCTGTGCACTTAGGTAGCTGTATATTTTTAAGGGTGCTGGAATACAAGCACTTTTACGAACTTTATGGTTCCAGAGCATTGTATTCATGTGATATCGTATATTTTATGCTAACTTATTTATAGACTGAAACATCTAATATTAAATGTATTTAATATAATGTATTAAATACATTTAATATTAATATATACTGTATACTGTATTTCATTTGTAATAGCATGTATTGCATATTATTCACTTTTGAGCACTTTGCACTTTATAAATTATAAAAATTTCATATATATATATATATATATATATATATATATATATATATATATGTTTCATATTCTAGTGATCGGCAACCCATGGAGGACTTGGGCTCTTCTTGCATTTGTGTTGATTCCGTGGAGGCCTCTTACTGTGACAGGGTACCATTTCATTGAACAGCAGCTACAGCAACAGTTGTATGCTGCTGCAGTTTTACCTCATTAGATTGTAATATATTGTAATAGCATGTTTTATTCTTTTACTGCTGTAAGCCACCTTGTGACTTTTTTAAACTCAGAGTACAGGTTATAGATATCTCAAATGTAGAGTTAATACATTCTCAAAATTACAGAACATTTTTATAGGGAATGGGAGGTCAAAGCAATGATGGAACACGCATTTTCAGAGATTAACATTCTAAAATATTATTTTTGAAAAGTATTTGGCAACCATTTGCAGCATTCTGGAATGCTAAAGGGAAAGATGCAACTAATGGCAATTTGATTTTTTTATGATATATAAGCTAAGCATTTATTCTGGTATCTTTCAAGATATGTATCCAATGGAGCAGAATTGGATGGGCAAGGAAGTTTGTTGTTTATAATACTACAAGCTGTAAAGCTAATGTTAATAACCTCAGGGTGTGCATATCAATTAGAGATGGACCAAAATAATATGTACATCTTGCAGCTATAGTATTAAACGTACTCCAATTATATAATGGAGCCAAAAAAGTAAAAACATAGTAAAAGTAAATATTTCTACAATCATACTGCTTTCAAAAGTATTTGTCTGTAGTAATGAACTATGGGATTGTACTAAAACTGGGGGGAAATGAAAGGTGGAAATGATCTCCAGTGAAGAGTATTTTCCACTAGGGACTCCACTGGCATTCAGTTGTCTCATGTAATTATCGGTTTCCTGATTCAACCACTATTCATGAACTTTGCCTTGTTCTTAAAGAGCCCTGAGCTTTGCTTGCCAATGTTATGGAATATGAGAGGGAGGCAGGGGGGAGAAAGGAAATGGGGAGGTGGATAATGCATTGCTGTTTGCTTTGAATTCTTCAACCTCCAGAAGAATGCAAAACTCTTTTCCTGTAATTCAGAAAACCCAAATTGGTTTTGATTCTATACTGTGGTAGCATGTGGCTGGCATCAAACCCTCGTGCATTATTTAAGTAAAGTACAAGCTGACAAAATTGTGCAGCACATAAGAATAATTTGAATGGGGAATAAGTAGGAATAATTTGCATTGGGATTTACAGGAGTTTCCATTTGATTGCATCCCTTTCTGAAAGAGTGCAGAGAAAACCATTACAAGAATAGAACAGAGCCTTTCTGACGTGGGTAGCAAATACTGGAATGGATTGTGATAGATTTCTGTTGTACCTCCCATGCATGAAGCAGCAGCATTGCACATCACTATCCCCTTTGTCACCTTTAAATAAAAGGCTCAATGTTTGAGCTGAACTAACGTTTAGTTAACTAACATGTTAACTAAAGACTTTTAATATATATATATAATCAGAGCAAGAAAAGAAACTCCATTGTCAATCACTTGCAAGCAAAAATTTACTTAGTGTCAGCCACATCTAGTTCTCAGAAACTAAACTGAAGATGAGGAGAGATGTATTTTAGTGGAAAAGATATTTTAAGCAGGCTGAGTAGCAATTCGAGGTGTGCACTGGGGAAACAATTCCATTTCAGTTTTGGATCCAGGGGTTCCGAACCAACTGCATGCTATTAGTTTTCTCCAGGTGGGGTATAGCCTGCTCAGATCATTCATTTGGGTTTTTTTCGTTATCATGAGTTTCAGCCCTGTTCTTTGCAATGAGGTCTTCCAGGCTCTTTGGGGCAGCTATTTTTGCACTTAACAGCACCAAAATTGCACAGACCACAGTTCTCCTTCTAAACCATTGATCCATCCATTTTTTCCCTCAGTTACATTACACACAACAACAACAACAAAAACAAAAACAACAATGGACCCTGAAGAAGGCAAGTGCTGGCAGTCAGGTACAGACTATGGCAAGAAATTGTCTGGCAAAGGCAGAGCAGCTGCAGAGCAGCAGCAACATTAAAAACAGTCCTGCTTTATGTTCACTTTGTTTTCCTTTTCTACAGTGCCAATAAATTATTGCCTTTACATCTTGCTGTTGCCTGTTGATTTCATATTTCCTTGAGCTTACTTCCAGGGAAGCGTCTTTATAGTTGCAGCCTATGTCTTTCAGGGCTTTTATCAAGTTTGATTGATTGAACAGTCTACTTGTATCCCACCCCCAGCAGCACTTTTCCTCACAGTGACCATCCAAGTACCCTGATAGAGGTGAGGAAGACAGACAAATGCCTGGATAGTACCACAAAACAAACCAAGATGTATCCCGCCCCCCCCCCCCAAACCCAGGTCTGCTCTGATGCAGGGTGCATCTTGAGAAGTGTCTTTTGACTCGCAATCTATGATTGAGGTCTGCACATTCTCCCTTCCAAATGTTTCCAAAGCTGATGAGGGAAGAAGTCTCTTCTTGTGAGGATCTAATTGGCAGGGAGACAATTCCATTGCCCAAGAGTGATAGGGGGTGGGGGAAGGATGCACTCATGTACATTGTACACATTTGCCCTTCCTGCCAACAGAGTTAATTAATAACATAAGGGCTCTCTCCCCGCTTGAGATCTGATCAGTAAATTCTGTTAAGGGAAACAAGATGCTGCCCTGTAAGGCAAGCCCAGTTCCTACCTGTTGGTAGTGGTGGTGGTGCTGTGAGCTACAAAACAAAATACACCATTTTTTGGGTGGGAAGGACTCATTATAATTGAGTTTCCCAGATTTGGTTCAGTGGTCCAAAAGCTGCTTTAACAAAATGAAACAGCAATTTCTGGGTGTATTTCTGGCTCATTTGTTTCAGTCTGTACACATCTAGTAGCATCTAGTTTTGCCAATGGCCCTAGATTTTATAGCAGGTATCTTGTTGAATAAATTAGGTTTTTTGGAGAGCCACTGATATCTCTTTAATTTGACTGCCTCCCTGTCCTTTCTGACCTGACAACTATCCTCTGTGCTTTCCTTTTACTTCATCTTCAGCCTTGCTATTTTTAAAAGAACATAAGTTGGGAGTTCTATCTGCAGAGATTAGTCCTTTGAACTATGCCATCTGCAGCGATCGTGCAAGATCCCAGATCTGATTTTTGGCTTAGCAGAGATCACCACCCAGTTTGAAATTATCATCATGTTTCTTGTCATTGTTAAGCACACTGATTCAATGCACGTATAACTTAAACAACAAAAAAATCTTTCATGTGAAAGCTCCCCATAGAGAAACCTCTGAGCACGTCATGCTTCCTTTGAAAAAGCACAATTTTTCTTCTAAGCCATTGAACTTCATTTATAACAGCAATAATCCAGAAGAAATTGGTCATTAATGAAGTTAACAGCCAGTTTTCTGGAGTGTAAGTTGCCATTGGCATCACCCCAGGTCATTAAGTCAAAAACTATCACTTGTTAATAATGACTGGTTCTTTTAAATATATATATATATATATATATATATATATATATATATATATATATATATATATATATATATATATATATATATATATATATATATATATATATATATATATATATATATATATATATATATATATATATATATATATATATTGCTTAAATACTAAATTGGCACTTGATGTGCATTTAGATAAGCTGAGAAACAAATTGAAGATGAAATTTTCCCTTTTATCAGCATAAGCATTTTATTAAAGCTTATTTATCTTGCCCATAAAAATGACTGTAGGACACAACCCAATGAACTGGCATCTATTCTACTCTTTTGTCTATTGAGTTAAATACAGAGGCTCCATGACTCCAAGAGGAGGGGTAATGGCTCAACAGTAGAGCATCTGCTTGACACACAGAAGGTCCCAGGTTCAGTCCCTGGCATCTCCATTCAGAAGGATCAGGTAACAGATGTTGTGAAAGATCTCTGCCTCAGGCCCAGGAAAGCTGCTGTCAGTCAGAGTAGATGATATTGATCTTAATAGACTAATCGTCTGATTCAGTATAAGGCAGCTTTGTATGACTATGTTTGTATTTCCCGACATCCCCAAAGTTTTCTGTTAAAACTCCATTTCCCAGATGCTACATAAATGATATGGCCTGCAAAAGGGATGTAGCCATTCTAGAACCTAATGGAATTCTGCCAAACTAAGCAAGCCCTGGCCAGAAGAAACTGTAATTCAAGGAAACCATTCTGTATAGATGATTCTTCCAAATTCACTATTTCATACTGCAGCTGTAGAATCTGATTTTTACAATGCAGTTCCGTATTAATACTTTTAACAACAATCTTCATGCAGAAGCTATCTCACCACTATATTATATAGCATGGCAGTACACTCCTACCCCCACATCCAATACTTCACAGATACATGTTACAATTACCACATTGAGAAAAGGGTTTGGCACTCAACAAAACCAAGGAATCTCATGAATTTGGAAAGTTATCATGGGCTGATTGTTTTCTGTGGGCAGTGTAGTCACTCAGAGGAACCATTCTGTGTCTTGAAAATATTCCATGCACATTTGCCTTAAAATGCCATGGCAGGAAGAGAGAGAGAGCCACTGACCCCCAGCTTCATACCATCGTCCCTCCTCTGCATACAGGTGTCCATTCCTTGGGCCTTCTCTTTAGAACTGTTTGGGTATTTCTCCCAAAAATATGAATTTAAACATGTATTTTACTTACCTCTTTCATGTTCATTTGATAACCCAGCAGTCATACACTATTCCCTGAGACTGTGTTTGTGAGGTTGTTTGGGTGGGGGAGATGGGAGGTATGACGCAGAGTACAGAGATCAGCTGTTGCCTCTAGAACTGAACCTACAAGTTGTGAGTAGATATGGGCACAAACAGCATGATGAATGGAAAAAACCCACAAACAGCCCATTTGTCTGTTTGAGAACAAGCCGTTCATGAGGCCACATTCGAAATGAACAAGTGGTCATTGCAAGCCTCGTTCATTGCCTTCATCAGCTGTTCCTCAAGCCAGACAATCTGGCACCTGCAATCAATTCCCTTGGCAACCGGAGGCAGGGACTGAACTCTGTCTAAACTCCTTCTGGCTTTCCTTCTGGCTTTAACCCTTCAAAGTACTTCCAGCAGAGAGCCCCGTTTTTGCCACTGTGAACAGAAAATGACAGCCAATGGGGAGACCCATGGATCATGCCTTTCCCAGGGTGCAATCTCTCTGAAACTTGGAGGTCTTTGGAAGACAGTAAGGACTATGCCCCCTGCAAATTTGGTGGGTATTGGTGATTGGGAAGGTCAGTTTGTAACCCATCAAAGTAGCTTCCAGCAGAGAGTCCCGTTTTTGCCACTGTGAAGAGAAAATGACAACAAAGGGGGAGATCCATGCATCATGCCTTTCCCAGAGTGCAATCTCTCTGAAACTTGGGGGGGGGGTCTTTGGAGGACAGTGACGACTATGTCCCCTGCAAATTTGGTGGGTATTGAACATTTGGAAGGTCAGTTTGTGGGGTGTTTAAAAAGCCCTGCCCCTTTCATGTGGCAGGAAAGGACCCTTTAAACTATCAGCTGGCTGGCAGCAGGGGGAAATCCACCCCTGCCACCTGCCAGCTGATAGTTTAAAGGGATCTTTAAAGGGCCACGAACAACAAGCATGTTTGTGAATGGGGTCATGTTCATTAGTGTTCATTGTTGTTCATGGATGGCAATGAACAATGAACAGCTTGTTTGGGGTCCCCCCCCCCATTCATAATTCTGAGAAATGTGAATAATGTGTGTGAATGTGTGAATAAGTACATCAACAAATATGTATTAAATAATTCTTTCATGAGTAATGTAATTAGGAGATTGAAGAAGTCAGGTCAATTCAAGGATAACATGCCAGTGAGTGGACAAATCATACCCAGCAGTTAAAATCCTTAAAAATGGTGTGTTCCATCACTTTCCCATTCCATCTCTGCTGGTGCTTCGGGGTTAAAATAATCCAGACTGAAATGAAGCAAGAACCAGCAATTACAACTGAAGGTGCTTACAGGGGTGAACTGCTATTGTTATTATTTTTAATTCTTACGTTTATTGTTAAATATAAAACAGTAAAATAACAGCTGGGGTTATCTGAATAATTCATCCACCACCACCCTTGCCCAACTGAGCCCACTCAGCAGAGGAATTTTTTTAAAAAACTAAAATGCACGTGGTACTAAAACAAGCAGCCAGAAGATTAAAAAAAGAACAGAAGTCTGACTT
Source organism: Eublepharis macularius (assembly GCF_028583425.1). Lineage (NCBI taxonomy): Eukaryota > Metazoa > Chordata > Lepidosauria > Squamata > Eublepharidae > Eublepharis > Eublepharis macularius. The sequence goes on along the minus strand of NC_072797.1, from coordinate 97,874,201 downwards.
AGAAGTGAATAAATAGAGCAGGTGGGTAAAAGAGAAGTGCAAAGGAATCCAGGTAGCACATGGAGTACCTGCAGAAAAAAAGAATCTTGCCATATGCCTATAAAGGCATCAGTAGTGTTTCACCTTTAGCAGCAGCATAGCTGCATCCCAGAGGTTCAGTGGGGATAAAATATCACATTTTTTAAATATTGTAATATGATCTTTTTGCCACTAAGCCAGTTCTAACATATAATGTTTTCTGCTGTTTCCCATCTCCTGCATAATTAAGGGTGTGCATTCAGGATGTAACTAATTGAAATCTGATCAAATATTGTTCATTCACCTCAAAAAGATAATTAATCTGAATAAGATTATCTCTAGTATTTGGAAGCATTCAGGAAATCTTCACTGTTTTGGTTTGCTTGTTGGTACCATTTGACTTCAGTCAGGGCAGAGTAATTCCCATTAATAGCTGTAAGAAGAGAGAGTTAGTCAGCAGATATAAATTGTTCAGTAATGCCATATTATCCAGCCATCCAATCAGATGCTCTCGCAGTACAGCACCGTCTCTGATTGATGACTGTATGCACAATTCACAGCATTACCCTGGTGTAACTTGATTATGAATAAGTCTACTTGATTATGTTTCAAGTGGTGGTAGAGGAAGTGTTTTGCAACAATAAAATATGGTAAAAATAAATAAGCCTGCAGCCTCCCTTGCCTTACCTCATTGTGTTGTGCTGCTTGAATTTTATTGTCACCAAGCAATCCCAGCAGCTCTTCAGTGGATACTAGGAACTCAGTTATGATAGGCACAGGGTGAAATAAAGTTCAGTTTTATTTGTTGCAATCCTCAGTCAGCCATGCACTACAAACAAGGCAACCATTTGTAGAAGATAATACATAAATAATGTATGCTCCAAGGATATCATTTTGTAACTAGTAGTGGTAAATTTGTTAAAATACTAAACCCACAGTTTCCTTGTTGAGCATTCAAGATACAAAATTTTGACTTCCGGCTTGGGAATCATGGCAGTCTGACGCAGTTCGGGGAGCTGAGCTGTCCAAGTTGCTGTTTGTCAGGGCTGGTGGGGTGCTAGATCTCCTACGGCCCCCTACTCTCAGGCGCAGAGCAGGCAAGAACTCTTGAGACCCTGAGGGCATGTAGATCTCGGCTGAGGGGGGGTTCTGCGCAAAGGATTCCCTCCCAGCCTTGAGGTCCCACTCTAAGAAGGGTAGCAGAAATCTCTGCAGCAGCTTTGGAGTCATTGAGTTGGCATAGGATCGCTGTACCCAAGCTTCAATAACTAATTTGGACTAATTTGAACATCTGAAACAGTTATTACAACCCAGAAAAGACCCGGCAAGGTAAAGATCGCTATCTCTTCTACGAGTTTGAAATTGGACTAGAGGATTTAAATTCAAGCAGAAAGCTGAAGTAGAAAGTTTAAAAGGACTAATTAAGTTCACCCCGGTAAAAGAATTGTATGAAAAGAAGCTTTTAGAAAAGAATTAGAGGTGAAGAAAGGATTATTATTTACATACCTGTGGTTTAAAGAGATAGCAAACTGTGGGAACGGAGAAACATCGTGAGAGAAAGTAGCGGTGCGATCACGGGGAAGGAACAGGAAGTGTGTCATAAACATCGAGATGCAAGGCTAGAGTGGCTGTGAAGGAAAAGGTGGAAGCGGAAGTGCGCCATTTTGAAAGAGGGCAAGGGCAAGCCCTCATTGCAACCGGAAGTGGGCCATCTTGGAGAAGGGTAAGGGCAAAGCTTCCATTTAAAACTATAGAAAAAAGGCGACCGCCATTTTGGACAGTTAAAGCGCTCACTTTTGGACAAAATACTAGTAAAACAAGAAATTTAATTTGGGAACTTAAATATTTAAGCCACGGAATTACAAAAGAGAGCAGACTCGTGGGAGTGGAGCAAATTGAGCCCTACGATGTCAAAAAAGGACTAGCAGTAGGCATTTGATAATTTGGATAAGAAAGTGGCTGAAGGCAACAAAGAACTAAAAGATGTAATACAAGAGATGATGAAGGATCTCAAAGAGACAATTAAATCTGAAGTGGCGGAGTTAACAAAGAGTATCGATGAGGTCAAGAAGGAACTACAGACGACGCAGCAAAAAGTTAATGAGGTGGAAGAAAAGACGGAGAAGCTAACCACTACATTTAAAGCAGAAACCCCAGGCTTGAATGAAAGAGTGGCGGTGATGGAATGTAAATATATGGAGAGACAACTTAGATTTTGTGGCATTCCGGAGAAGGAGGGGAAGGTAGCCCAAGAACAGATATCAGAAATATTAGAAGAATTCTTGAATAAAACCATGGAAGAGATCGTAAGACATGTGGAAGTGGTGTACAGAATTAATTCAAGATATGCAGCTCAAAAAAATCTGCCTAGAGATATGATTGTGCAGTTTACTACCAAAAAAATGAAAGAAGACATTGTGAGCAAGCAATTTCAAAACCCACTGGTAATGGAAGGAAAAAAGGTGAGAATAATGAAGGAGTTACCTAAAAAAATCCTAATAGAAAGGAAAAAATATAGAGATCTGACTCAGATTTTGAAAGAGTTGAATATAAGATATAGATGGGAGATTCCAGAGGGTCTGAGTTTTGAATTTCAAGCAATTAGGAGAACTATCAGATCACGGCATGAGATGGAGATGTTCTTGTTGGACAATGATAAAGACTTACCTAAAAGACCCAGAATTTGATTATGGAGTGTAAAGTAATATCATGGAATGTAAACGGACTTAACTCACCTTCCAAGCGTAAAACTATTTTTCATTGGCTATCCAAGCAACGTTGTAATATAATTTGTTTACAAGAGACCCATGTTAAAAAACAAGATCAAAAGTACTTAAAAAATTACAAATTAGGAAAAGAATTTGTCGCCGCAGCAAAACAGAAAAAAGGGGGAGTTGTGTTATATATCAAGGAGGAGCTGCAACCTAAAATGATATTTAGTGACTCTGAAGCCAGATATCTTGCGGTGGAAATTATTTGGAACTCCAAAAAGACACTAATAATAGGGATTTATGCACCAAATGGAGCTAAAGACAATTTTTTAAAGAATTACAGAAGCAACTAGATGGAGTGACTTATTCACAAATAATCCTGGCAGGGGACTTTAATAGAGTGGTAAACTTACAGGAAGATAAGAAAACAAAGGGGACTCAAGAGAAATGGGGATTATTGCCAAAATCTTTTTTTGAAATACAAAACCATGAAAATTTGGAGGATGTGTGGAGAAGAAATAACTCCAAAGCCAAGCAATTTACCTATTATTCGGCAAGGCACTCGTCGCTATCGAGAATTGATATGATCTGGGCCTCTAAGGAATTGGCAATATGGACTAAAGAGGTTGAAATTATGCCCAAAGTAAGCTCAGATCACAATCCAGTTATGTGGAGATTTGGGAAATGTATTAAAAAATTTAGATGGAGAATTAACGAAGATTTACTGCAACAGGAGGGCAATCTAGATTTGTTACAGAAAAAAACCAGATTTTTTATACAATATAATTTAGATAAATCTGTACCAACATACAAAGTATGGGATACGTACAAAGCTGTAATGAGAGGTGTCTTAATGGACTTAAATGCGAGAGACAAAAAAAGAAAAGAAGAAAAAAGGAAAGAAATTCAGGAAAAGATAAAAATCAAAGAGACTCAATTAAAGAAAAGACCGGGGGGAAAGAAACTACACCTGGAGATAAAAGATTCTGCAAGAACAATTAAAAGCAATGGACAACAAAGAATTGGAATGGGAACTGAAGAAACTAAAACAAAAAACATTTGAGGGTGCCAACAAGCCGGGGAAATATTTAGCTTGGCAATTAAAGAAGAGGAGGGAAAAAAGAGTGATAACTAAGATTATAGAAGAAGATAAGACGTTAATGGATCAATCAGCCATAAGTAGAGCATTTTATAAATTTTATGCCAAATTATATCAGAGTAAAGTGGTAAAGGAGGATAGTATTGATCAATATTTGAGCAAAATTGACTTACCAAAGCTACCTGAGAAGTGGAAGCGAAAACTAAATGCTGAAATAACAGAAACAGAAATTATGGATGCAATACAGTCGACTAAATTGGAGAAGGCACCAGGACCTGATGGAATAACGGCTAAATTTTATAAAGTAATGGCAAAAGAGGTGGTGCCTTTCCTGAAAAAAGTGATGAATGGGATCTTAAAGGGACAAAAGATTCCGGAAACCTGGAATGAGGCTAATATATCACTGATTCTAAAAGAACAGGACCTGTGTACTGTAAAAAATTATCGACCTATATCACTGTTAAATAATGATTACAAGATTTTTGCGAAAATATTGGCGGAAAGGCTGAAGGAATGGCTGGCTGAATTTATTGCAGAAGAGCAAGCAGGATTTTTACCAAACAGACAGATTAAAGACAATCCAAGGACTGTAATAAATGCAATAGAATACTATGACAGACACTGTGAAAAGGAAGTTGGCTTCTTTTTTGTGGATGCAGAGAAGGCTTTTGACAATTTAAATTGGAATTTTATGTTCGCCACAATGGAGAAGTTACAGATGGGAAAAGAGTTCATCCAAGCGGTAAGAACTATATATAAAGACCAGTGTGCAGCAATCGTAGTAAATGATGAATTAACTAAGAGACTGGAAATACGGAAGGGTACAAGGCAAGGTTGCCCATCGTCTCCACTGTTGTTTGTCTTGATATTGGAAATTTTACTGATGCAGATACGAGAAGACGACACCATAAGAGGTTTGAAGATTAAGGGATTTACATACAAAGTCAGAGCTTTTGCAGATGATGTGATGGTTATTGTAGAGGATCCAATCCAAAATATGCCAAGATTGTTGGATAAGATAAAAGAATTTGGTGATTTGGCTGGATTTTATGTTAACAAAAGAAAATCTAAGATATTATGTAAGAATATGGTGAAACAAAGACAACAAGAATTAACGGAAATTACCAACTGTGAGGTAACACATAAAGTAAAATATTTAGGAATAGAGCTTACTGCTAAAAATATTGACTTATTCAAGAACAATTATGAAAAGCTGTGGCAACAAATTGATAGAGACTTAATCAAATGGAATAAGTTGAATTTGTCGTGGCTAGGAAGAATAGCAGTAATTAAAATGAATGTACTTCCACAAATTATGTTTTTACTGCAAACAATACCAATAATAAGAGACAACAAACAATTTGACAAGTGGCAAAGGAAAATATCGAACTTTGTATGGGCAGGGAAGAAGCCTCGAGTGAAGATGAAAGTCTTATGTGATGCCAAAGAAAGAGGGGGATTACAATTACCAAATATAAGACTATACCATGAAGCAATATGTTTGGTGTGGCTTAAAGAATGGATATTGTTAGAGAATCTTAAACTCTTAACTCTCGAAGGATATAAAACAATTTTTGGTTGGCATGCGTACTTATGGTACGATAAAATTAAAGTGGACTCTATGTTTCTGCATCATTATATTAGGCTAAGTCTCTTCACGGTCTGGCAAAAATATAAAAAATATTTGGATGAAGGTATCTCGACGTGGGTGGTGCCAATGGAAGCCATTGACCCGAGGATAATTTATAATAGGGAACAATGTGTGTCATATAAAGAGGTGTTGAAAATGGAGCAGAATATGATTAAGCTTAAAACAGAAGATGAAGTATCTTATTATGGATGGTTCCAATATAGGCAGATTAAATACTTATATGATTCGGATCGTATAAAATCGGGATTTAAATGGAAAAATTCAGAATTGGAAGACTGTATACTACAAGAAGGCAAGAAAAAGATTTCTAAAGTTTATAAGATCTTGATGTATTGTCGAAGGCTTTCACGGCCGGAGAACGATGGTTGTTGGGGGTTTTCCGGGCTGTCTTGCCGTGGTCTTGGCATTGTAGTTCCTGACGTTTCGCCAGCAGCTGTGGCTGGCATCTTCAGAGGTGTAGCACCAAAAGACAGAGATCTCTCAGTGTCACAGTGTGGAAAAGATGTAGGTCATTTGTATCTACTCAGGAGGGGTGGGGTTGAGCTGAGTCATTCTGTAAGAGTTTCCCAGGGTGTGGAATGCTAATGGCGGGAGGCTTCACTGTATCCTGAGGCGGTTCTTTTGCATATGGATTGGTGCTTGATGTGCTAATCTTCTCTGCAGGGCTATTGTCGGGTGTGGAGTGTTTTGTTGGCCTGGTGTTTTTCAGAACTGGAGCCCATGCTCTGTTCATTCTTAAGGTTTCTTCTTTCCTGTTGAAGTTTTGCTTATGCTTGTGAATTTCAATGGCTTCCCTGTGCAGTCTGACAAAGTAGTTGGAAGTGTTGTCCAGTATTTTGGTGTCCTGGAATAAGATACTGTGCCCTGTTTGAGTTAGGCTATGTTCAGCCACTGCTGATTTTCCAGGCTGTCCAAGTCTGCAGTGTCTTTCATGTTCTTTTATTCTTGTCTGGATGCTACGCTTTGTGGTCCCGATGTAAACTTGTCCACAGCTGCAGGGTATACGGTATACTCCTGCAGAGGTGAGGGGATCTCTGCTGTCTTTTGCTGATCGTAGCATCTGTTGTATTTTTCGGGTGGGTCTGAATACTGCTTGAAGGTTATGCTTTTTCATAAGCTTTCCCATCTGATCAGTAATTCCTTTGATATATGGCAAAAACACTTTTCCTGTGGGAGACTGTTTTTCTTTGGTTTATAAGATCTTGTTAAAATGGTATACAGAAGACGAAACTGTTAAAGTCCAGATGGTGAAGTGGGCTATAAACTGCAATAAAGACATAACAATGGAGGCATGGGAATACTTATGGAAAAATACATTGAAGATAGATATCGACTTGTACTAATATTAAAGAAAATGTTTACAAGATGATATATAGATGGTACATAACACCGAAGAAAATAGCATATGGGAATAACAAAATGTCAGATAAGTGCTGGAAATGTAAAAACCATGAAGGTTCATTATATCATATGTGGTGGATCTGTGAGGTAGCAAAGCAGTTCCGGGGAGATATTATAGAAGCTATGACTGCAATTTTACAAATTCAAATAAATAAGAACCCAGAACTGCTGTTGTTGAATTTGAATATGGAGGGGATTCCCAGGCAATATAGAACATTACTATTTTACATGACAACAGCGGCGAGAATTTTATACGCTCAGAAGTGGAAAACAAAAGTACCATCTATTGAAAATTGGATACAAAAATTGCTGTACATGGCAGAAATGGACAAAATGACAAGAAAGCTGAGAGAACAGAGTCCAGAGGAATTCTTTAATGATTGGGGGAAACTAAAACAGTATTTGGAAAAGAAGTGGGACGTAAAGGGAGAAATGTGGGTGCTAGATAACTATTAATTTGGCAGAAGGGAAGAGAGGGTGATCTTTACAAGAGGAGAAGAGATAAGTTAGAAACATGTTGTAATTGTTAATTTGATATTAGGGTTTTTTATAGTTTAACATATAATAACTATTTTAGTAGTATATTAGAATGAATAAGAAAAGAAAAAGAGATATAAGCAGTAGATTTAGACAGCGGGTTGGAAAACTGTTGGAAGTCTGAGATAAAGGGGGGAGGGGAAAGGGTGGGGGAATATGGAAATGAGAGTATTAATCAAAAAAATTGTAATATTAAATTTTACTCACCCAATAAAAATCTTTTTTTAAAAAAGATACAAAATTTTGCTGCATAAAGGATGGTTTCATCAAACCAATCAGTGATTAAGAGAGGTATAAAAATTGGCTACTTGGACAGGATTTGAGCAATACATATTTTCATAATGTCCTTGTAAAAATGAGCAATGTGAAAGGAAATGTTCAACTGTTTCGACTGTACTCAATTGACAGAGGCAGGTACATTGGGAGTATGGTGTCTGTGAATATCTCCCTTCAAGAAGGGCTGATGGTAACACATTTAAGGTAAAGGCTCTATGGCATTTAGGGAGGTTAGAATGAAAATATGTGCATGAGGCTAGTACAGGATTCATGTATTGATGCAGCTTTAGCAGAGATTACCATTTCTGTTTAAAAATAGACACCCACCCACTTCTTACCAGCCTCAGGAATCCAACTGTGGGAAAAGACAGAGGAAAAGGTTATCACAAAAACTTGCTGTGCCTACTCTGCAAGGAGGAATTTTAATGGCCTGTAAAACAGGGATCCTAAATTCCTTTCTGTATGCAATTTGATAGGGAAGATCTCTTGGATAAGAGAATGGCCCTGGGAAATGTCATCCCATTAGATGGGGAAGAAATGTTAATGCTATATGATCCTGACAGCATGGGCACTTTCTCAGCTGTGCCTGCAACTTGGGAAGGAAAAAACTGAGATGAAAGAAACAATCCTGAGATTTTTTTCCCTCAGTTGGGGGAAGAGGAAGTTCATGTGGAAATATATTTCTCATTGGAAGCAATGTAATGAGTACTGAAACACTAATTAATCCAAGTTAGTGCCATTATATTTAAGAATCAAAGAAAAAATGAAATCTCTATGTACATCACTAATAATAGCCCTGTATGGTCCTTAAAACGTAACAGTGCTATCATGCCAACTACCATCTTTTCCTGAATGGAGAACTACCCTTCCTCCAAGAAAAAGCAAAGGAAAAAAGAAAAAAAGAATACCTTTAACTTAAAATGTTCCGCTCTCCATCCCCAAATCTTCTATCATGAACCAAAACATACAGGAGCACAGAGAGAAAAATTTGTCCCCCCACCAGGCATCCCAAAAAGCCTGCTGTTGGGGTGGCTTCTGTGGCTACCACAAAAGTAGAGGGAGGAAGTGTAGACTTTAAAAAACCCAGCTTACTGCAGAGTACAGAAGAAATTATTTAGGGGCACAGAACTAGAACCACGACTCTTTGAAACCCAGCCTCAATATATAATAGAACACTACCTTTTCACAAGCTTAATTCAGAGACACTCCCAGTCTGGGAGTGGCTTTGAACAGCTCCTTCCTCTCTTGCATGTTAATGTATCATTAGCCTTGGGGCCTGAGATGCGTCATCAGTTGAAGTGTGAGAAAGGAAACAAATCATAATATATGGCATAAATATCAGCATTACCAGGAAAAAAACAATCAGTAACCAATACAGCCTATTCTCAAATAAGCATTACCATAATTATCTTCATTTGTCTTACTTGTATGTCCCACAGAGGCTGTTGCAGCATCAGGACTCCCTAAGACAGGGAGCATAACTTGATGACTCCAAGAAAACAGTTTCAGGGTCTCTAAGTTATGTTACTTATCCTAGGAAGTCCTTATACTTCAGACCCTTATCTATAAGAGCTGCTGTTTCTTCTCTACTCTGGTTTGCTTGCCTTTGTGGCCTCGAAGTACACCTTTGAGTGCACTCTTTTCTCTATGGGGTCCTATATTCTTCCTCTCATATGTTGCCAACATTGTCATTTTGTGACTCAGGAATACTTTTCTCACATAGCTCAATCCTTGGATTCCACTCCTCATCAGCACTGCTGGACGGATCCATTATATTATGTTACTTGACTTTGATGTGTGTACCTTGTGCAATCATTACCTGAGGGCTGTTTGACGTTAAAGCCTCAGTACAAAAGAGAAGATCAAAACAATGTACTGACTTAGTCCTAGTCAGTAACTTTTAAGGCTTGCCCCTCAACAAGATGCCTCGTCTCCTCTTTTTCTTGGCTGCCCTTTTATGAGCATTAGACATCAGCATTGCAGACAATGAAGGACATCTAATTATTGGATAAGATCCTTATTGATAGATGATGAAGAATGCATTAATTACTATAGGCTGGACAGAGTTTGCATATATTTATTTACTTATTTACATCATTTATACTAACCTTTCTGCCCAAAATCACCCAGCAAGCTCCCATGGCAGAGTGGGGATTCAAACATGGATCTCCAAGTTCCTAGTTCAACACTCTAACCACTATACCTTATCAAGGGATGATGCAAAAAGCAAAAGCTTGGGTGGATCCTACTGCCCCATTACGGAAAATTACTGTGGGACTCAGGGTTCTACCCTTCTCACAGACTAGTTCAGTGATTCTGTCTAAGCCAGGCAATCTGTGTGGAGTCTGAAAAAGTCTATGTCTGGGTGGATGAGAGAATTATTTTATGCATGAAGAACTGTGTGGTAAATTAGTCTTCATGACTAGGCCTGTGAATCTACCTTTAAAAATCTGATATATTAATATACTAATAGCAAAGGGGTCCTGATCTGTGGATACTAAAATCCATAGATTTGAGCCATGAATGAAAAAGATTAATCCTACTTACCTAAAAAATGCCCCAGGATTGTAGTAAAACCTGAAACAAACAAAGACATGGAGGGGGACCCAAAATGATCAAAGGAGTGCCTGTAGCTTTAACCAGATGCCCTTAGTAGCTGTTGCTATGCAACCATAATAGTTTAGCCAGAATTCCTGTTTCTGTCAGTAAGAGACAGGGCCCTTTCCAGGGCTGTTTTGGCCTTAGAAAGAGGACTTCATGGAGCCAGACCCAGATACAACCACAAGGTGACTTGATAGTACAAGATTAGCACAACTTACCCAGGCCTGACTGCTTGCTACTGTTCAACAACAGCCCCCCCACCACCACCACCAAGCCATAGTGTGGTGGTTAGAGTTTCACAGCAGGATCTGGGAGACCCAAGATCAAATCTCCACTTTGCTGTGGAAACTCAATAGGTAACTTTGATCCAATTGTTAGCAGTCAGACCCCTTCCTCACACTGAAAAGGGCAGTTTATTGATATGGAATATCATAAACCCCTTTCTCATATGCTGTAAGCAAGGACACTGCCTAGCAAGGCAGAACAGATGGAGCTGGAAAATTACCAGAATGTGTCATAGGTGGACTGATTGACTGGAGACGCACTTAAGTTTAAACAATGAGGTCTCCCAAGAACTCCTGGCTAATCTAGTCAATGCCCTACTTCTCTTCCTCAACTCAACTACCCTAATCAGAGCAAGTCGGATAGATCTCCCCATCTGGCAATTGCTGGAGCATCAAGCCCCAGTCCCATCTTTTGTCTACCCCAGATAGAGCCATTGAACCTCTCCTAAACTTATTGTCCCAATCTCTGGACAAGTCATCAAGCCATTGTCCTTGAAGCAATGTTTTACCTCAGGGTACATTTTGCCCTATAATTAGATGCCCCAGCCATGTGCTCTGTGTACATGTTTTGGACCCATACATGCACTGTCATATATACCTGAGTCCTCTCTCCTTCTCCCCATGAACACTGGCCATTTTGCTGCTGCTCCTATGCATCCCTCCTTCTTCAGGACTGGTAATTATCTCCCTCCCTAACTACTTTCTCCCACTTTCCTCCTTTTCCTAGAAGCCTTGTATGCATGCTGTGTATGATTTTCTGTATGTTTGCCTTTTATCTGTAATTTAAAAAAACTTTCCTGTTGAATATCTGCCTGGTTTATTTGGGAGTTCTCTAAGGGAACAAGCCCTATAAACATAGGTGGAGAATCCCAGTTACCCCCGCTCTCTTGTCTTCTTTAATGCTAATTCCCCCAACTAATTAAGGAGACCTATTCAGGTGACAAAGTCACTCACTCTCCACCTAACCTACCTCTCAAGGTTGTTATGAGGATAATATGGAGGCAAGAAAATGAAGTAACCTGCTTTGGGTCCTCATTGTGGCAAATGGTAGTTTATAAATGAAGTCAATAAATACAGATGAAGATGAGAAGCAGATAAAAGGTAAGTTGTTTAGTTGGTTTGAAGGAGAGAAGAAAGTAGGGAAATATGAACATATGAAGGCTGCCAGGAAGGGGGAAAGAGGAAAGAATATAGGGAAGGGAATAGAGGGGAAAGTGAAGAAACCTCCCCCTCCCCCACAGCAAGTCCATAGAGGAAAGGCTATGGGATGGGGGAGGTGAAGGCAAGGGAACAAACAAAGCTGGGTGGAACGTGGAGAAGGAAATAGGAAACGAGGAAGAGGCTAGAGGGAGCAGAGAAAGGAAAGAAGACATGGTGGGTGAGTGGAAAATGAAATGCCACCTGCAAGTCCTTGTGGGTTCTCCACTTGTATATAACTGATTTTGAAAACACCAAGGTTATGAACCTATTCTGAAACCAATATGCCAATACTCTGCAACCATCATGCATATGTGCTTACAAATAAATTCTATTTCTGATTAAGCAAAACACCTGATTCATTCGGAATACAGGATCCCTATTTTACCTCACCAGCACCCATACATGCACTAACTATTCTATAAAGCTACTATCCTTAAATAAGCCTTCCTATAATACTGTATAATACTAGTTAAACTGAAGAGATCTAAAACACAAGCCTTGGTGGCAGCAAAAACCTTTTGGGAACACTGACACAGAGAGGCATCAATATGTAGGTCACATATGGGGTGTGGGGACAGCACAGATTCAAACCCCAAAAGGAAGTTGTTCTCTGAGTAAAAAGCCTGGGAAAAGTAAAGAACACCTGAAGCTGGGGGGGGGGCGGGGGGAGGCCAGAGAAGTGTTGGTTGTGACCAGGGCAATCTTGTGGTAAAAGTTTAAAGTAACTTAAAGAAGTCCAAGGCGGGTTAAAACAAGATCTCTACATGCAGTAAAAAGTGACATTTTAGTACATGATTGCTTTATGGATACTGGTATGATGTGAGCTAAAACTGAGAGCTTAATTAAACATTACTTACAAAATTTATTCTCTTGAATAGTGTTAATTTTTTTGTTGTTTTGTCAATTCCAAATGTTAAGGACTTACTTTGCATTGTTGAAGATAATATTGCATATGCAATTCCTTGGGATACTTTAATCTTTCACAGTTAGACTTCAGATCTCAGCCACTTTGTATAGTAGTACTGCAGTTTTCTCAGTGAATCTTGTCCATCACTTAAACTTATTTGGCAGTCACTAGAGGTCAGAAAAACTTGACTTCCAGCTAATTATATGGGAAGCCACACCTGATTCTTCCCTCCAACCACCATCACCCCAAGAACATTGCAGGGTATGAGCAAATTTTCCCCAGCTGGAGTTCAGAAGCTTGTTCCCAGCTGATCCCTCGTCAGCTGGGATTTGGCTTCTGATAGCTGCAAGTAGCTCATTCCTCTAATACATACAAACAGGTTGTGAACACTAGTCAATCTGTTGAGTACTTGCTGCCTGATCGCTACTGATGAACAGGAAGTGAGTCCAACTCAAAGGTTTTCAAGTATCTCTCATTTTTAGGTGTGGGTCTACAATATAACATTGTAAATTGCATGTGGAAGAAAGAAGTCAGGTTTTTAGAAGAATGAGTTTGAAATGCCTGTAAGAAAGTCAACAAAAAACACTTGGCTTTGCTCAAGTACATGTATGCATACACAAGTGTTAGTAGCCTTGTTTACGTATTACAGTGAATGCATATATGTTCTGCATGTACGTGCACACATTTGAAAGAAAGAACCAATATGGATTCACTTTACAAATGAAACTAGGACCAATACCTGCATAAATGTGGGATTTAAACCACACATTCAGCTGTACATGCAGTGAATAAAATAGGAAAAAACCTCAATGCAAGTATAAAGAAAAATTAAGGGTATATTGTATGTAGTTTGTACATATATTCACTGTAATTTGTGAAAAGGGATAAATATAATGTGTGTGTGTGTATATATATATATATATATATAGATCCGATCCGATCTGATCCGATCCGATCCAAGCCACACAGTCGCGTCCGACCCTCAGCTACTCCGTAGATCATCCCCCTCCAGGCCTTTCTGTCCTATAGCACGTCGAGAGAGATCCGCAGAGTCTCGCAGTGAAGGTTTTACAGGGTAGTTCACCATTGCTTTCCCCAACCCAACACACTTAGCCATACGGCAGCCACGAATGGTAAATCATATGTTGCCACCACCTTGGCACTTTGAGCCGGTGTGGGATAAGGGGGATACACATACACACACACACACACACACACACACACACACAGATAGATAGATTAGAGGGAAGTATTCTAGGGAGGGTGTCTCAGACTCTTTGCTAATGAATTAGGGACCATAGACTTCACCACTACGTTTCCTTGCATAACGGGAGTGAGCATGGGGAAAGTGGAGATAGAAACAACCAAGAGGAAAACCAAGATCACTTGCAAGAGGGACACAACAGTTGTAAAATTTGGAGTGCTGAACAGCTTCCAAATGTACTGTTATACCAATGTGTCTATGGAGAGATTGGTCAGAAGTGTACAATGACTTCAGGCAGGAAAGGGAGTGTGTTATAGCGCTACTGATAATGATAGTGGGAATTGCAAAGAAAAGCACCCCAAAATACAAACATCCCTTTTGACTTTTACAGTTAGAACCTTCAATGCCACCATTATGACATTCAATTTTTCCTGACTCAACTGAGGTTGAAATGACATCTCACAAAAAACAGAGTGACACTTCTTAACCAAAAGAAAAAAAAGAATTTCTTCATTATTAAATGTGGGAAATTTTTATGGTTTATGATATATAGGTTTATATAGAATTATTCAAAACTGGAAAATGGGATAAATTGTTTATCTAAAGACGTATAGTTTGGGTGTATAATAAGTAAAGGAGTTAAAGATGTACTGCTTAATATAATGGAGAATGTATATCTGTTTTAGACAGAGGAACTTAATAGAAGTAAGGGAAAAGGGACAGAGGGTGGGAAAGCTGTTGGAAGTCAACAAAAGGGGGGGAAAGGGAGGGGGTTAGAAACGAAAAATTAGGGGAAAATTGACTGTAATGTAAAAATAAAAATGTTCTAACCCAATAAAAATTTTTCAAAAAAAAAAAGAAACAACCAAGAGGAAAACCAAGATCACTTGCAAGAGGGACACAACAGTTGTAAAATTTGGAGTGCTGAACAGCTTCCAAATGTACTGTTATACCAATGTGTCTATGGAGAGATTGGTCAGAAGTGTACAATGACTTCAGGCAGGAAAGGGAGTGTGTTATAGCGCTACTGATAATGATAGTGGGAATTGCAAAGAAAAGCACCCCAAAATACAAACATCCCTTTTGACTTTTACAGTTAGAACCTTCAATGCCACCATTATGACATTCAATTTTTCCTGACTCAACTGAGGTTGAAATGACATCTCACAAAAAACAGAGTGACACTTCTTAACCAAAAGAAAAAAAAGAATTTCTTCATTATTGAACCTTCACTAGAGAATCAGTTTGAGTATAGTTGATTGGTTGTGGTTTCAATGTATAAACCATTTTTATTAAAATAAAGGAAAATATAATTCAAATAGATTCACTTTTTAATACAGTCTCCAAGTGTGTTGGTGTGCAAACATTTCTAGTGCTTGCATTTATTTTGTGCCAGTAGATGGTTGCTAGATACAATGAGGTTTTCTTTGCACAACAGCATACTGCAACTTTTTAAAAGAATGCTCAGCTGCTTTTACGCTAGCAGAAATGGACTACAGGATAAGACTAGCAATTACCACCTTTAAAAAGGCAATAGAACATTAATGTTTGCTTGCCATTTTAGTTTATCTTTGCTTAAACATTATAGGTTTATGGACATGTTCTGCTTAAATATCCAAGCCTGTTTAACATAAATCATAACATGTGAATCATAATGAAATCGCAATTTATAATTACTCATGACTATTCATCATCCATAAATTAAAATAAATGCATAATAGTATTTATTTATGGGGAAACAATATTGTAAAGCATATTTCTCACTGTCATCTTGGCACTGAGAATGGAAAATTGAGGGAAACACCTGTTTCTCAATATTATAAAATATTGGGAACAGTCCAGATGTACATTGTAATCTTAAGAATAGTTAGTGCTATTCATGCTATTTCAAGAAGAAGAGAAAAGGAATTATTAGGTTTTGTTCTTTTTAAAATATGTTATTGTACTGAGAAAACTATTACAACTAATAGTGTCCAGACCAAGGTAGCACAATGAAATATTTTAATTACTCTGAATTACAGCAAATTGATGTTGTTTTGAATTTGTGTTTTTTTAAAGTCCTACCTTAACACAGAGATCAGAAGGAAATGACTTTCAGTTTGAAAATAAAGTAGTGTGTTGTTAGTACAGTGATGTAAAATAAGCAATAAACTCTTGAAACAGAATTTGATGAAGCATACTATGAGCAACTATCTAGAGGTCCAACTCAAGCCTTGCCCCATTCAGAAATATTGGGAAAGGTCCGACTCAAACCTTGCCCCATTCAGAAATATTGGGAAAGGTCTGACTCAAACCTTGCCCCATTCAGAAATATTGACAAAGTTCCTGCTCTGATCTAAATGATTTCTAAAGTTAAGAAACAGAGGAAGTATTCTGTGCCAGTGCTTATTTGGAACCTCATTCTATGGTTTGTTTTCCAGGCAGTGGGACATCAGAGGACCTAGGACAGAAAGAAGAGACAGTGGGGTTCAGCGTCAGCTGGTACATGTGTCATATGAACATTTCCCAGCCAGAGGATTCCTGATGGAAAAGTTTCCCCAGAGAGAAGCAGCTATTGTGCTCAGTGCCACCACTTTCTGTTATTTATTTGTTCTGTTATTTGTTTGGTGTAGTGGTTAAGAGGGGCAGGACTCTAATCTGGAGAACTGGGTTTGATTCCCCACTCCTTCACTTGAAGCCAGTTGGGTGACTTTGGGCTAGTCACAGCTCTCTGGAGCTCTCTGAGCCCCACCCACCTCACAGGGTGTTTTGTTATGGGGATAATAATAACATACTTTGTAAACTGCTCTGAGTGGGTGTTAAGTCATCCTGAAGGGCGGTATATAAATCAAATGTTGTTGTTGTAAAACCTCTTAAGAGACCTCTTCAAGGCAGCTCACAATATGAAAAAAACTCTACCCATTGTTGTCCTTTCCCATTGTCTTGGGGTGGTATTTTAATTCTACATGCCCTCAGGTTCTGGTTGACTGAGCTATTCTGTTATTTGGGGATGTGTGCATGCCAAGCAGGCATGGAAAACATTTTGCCTGTATCTGCTATGAAACAAGAGGGACAGAGGCCATGAAAAATGGCTTCCCCCCATCCATGATGAATAGGAAGCAGTAGCCAGTCTACCTGCTCAATTAGAGGGAAATACATACTAGCAGACAGGCAGGCTTTGTTGCATGGAGGAAGGCCTGAAAACTTGTCTTCTATGGAAACCAAAGGATGGAGATTATTGGACTGATTCCCTGAAATATTTAATTCCGGTATTAAAGAATCTGATTCATATTTTTAAAATGAAAATGTCCCGCAGTCGAAATATGACTTTTATTTTTGGCACATTCTTAAGTATGCCTGTGACATATCAGAAAGATGTTCTCAAACCTGCAAACAATGTTCATATTGCAGTTTTGTGTGATGCAAATGTTTAAAGGAAAGTTTCCAGTGCTATTCAATGACTTTTGAAAGGTTAGGAATGCCTGGCATTTAAGTTATATTTGCTTGAGGCAGATGTAATTCAAATACTTCACTGTGCTCAAACCTGCTTTTTTAATGAAGTACAGAAAGAAATAGTGATTCTGGGTCACATAAGTCTTTTTTCTAAAATAAGGCAGCGATTTTATTTCAACAGGTACAGGAGATATCTAGGAGATGCAAAATGTTTTCTGTTTTAATGGTGCAACTAAATTAGGCATAGCGTGATATAATGTTAACACCATTCACCATTCTGAGAGTTTCTTAAGCACAATGGAGTGATGCATCATTCTTTAAGTAGAGCCTCGAAAAATGTGAAAGTTCTAAGAGATTGGGGAAAGGTGTTCTTTTCTGTGGTCCACCGTTCTGAAAGCAACAGCTTTTTAGTCTACCTGAAATCCACATATATGAGTGGATGCTTTTTATTTGTTTATTTCTGTTTTCTGCTTCTTTATTAAAGCAATTCAGATTTACACAAAAATCTGTACTGAAATCCAGAAATTCTTTAAGCATGTAGTAGGACTCTGATTCATGGAACAATGTGCTCAGTGCACAGATCTACCAAGAATGCTGCTCCATGGTGAAAAGAAGGTTCAATTCAGAGATTCATCTTCTAGCTGTGTAAGCGCTTGGGATGTCACTAAAAATAGTGAAGTGGATTTTCACATGCAGATGTGGGTGTACAGCCAAAGGTTCTGCTGCCTGAAGATGTGCACCATCAACGTGATTAGCACTGCATATTGCAGACCGTGTTTCTCAGTGCACGTTGGGATTGTATGTACATTGGGAACGCATACATTCATATGCACTCAAGCCACTCTGAATGAAAGTATCAAGCATACCAGTCCCAGCACATCTTCCTAAATTGCAGCTTGGCAAGGCTGTCAATGGTACAGATTAACACTGGTCAGCACAGATTAGCACTGCAGAAAGAGCAGGCTTGCCACCCAATTGGGTGACGGCTGGGACTATGGAAGGGGACTTTGGTGAATTGTAGGAGTGAGATTTAATTTGTGCGTATTTCTAAGAGTGGGCATCTATGGGTGGCCAACTATCTCTTAAGGAGCAACAGGTGTTAGGGTAGTGTAGAAAGGTTGAAAGTCATAACCAGGGCTGGCGCGTCAATGGAGGCAGGTCCGGCAATCGCCTCCAGCACAGAGGCGTCAGAGGGGGCACAGGGGCGCACGCCATGGAGCAACTGAGTGGGAGGGCTGGGAGGATGCACGCACGCCAAGCATTCCCCACTATCTCCTGCCTGTTGCCTCACAAACTGGAAAGGAGCAGAGAAAAAGTGATACGTTTGTTTTGGGGGACTGGGGATGGGGATGGGACGGAATAATGACAAAAGAAAGCAAAGGGGAAGGGAAAGAAGAAAGTGGGAAGGACCTAGAGAAACAGCTGTGCCTCAGGATGTGTGCTTTCAATGAGCTGCTGAAGACTCAAATCCTTCTTCCAGGAACTAGCCTGCTGGACACAAGAGCACCCAAAGACCATTCCGGGGTGGGCTGCTGCTGCTCTCTCCCAGGATGCCCTCATGTCAGAGGTGGGGGGGGGGCTTGTGCCTGGAAGAAGGATTTGCATCTTCAGCAGCTCATTCGAAGTGCATACCCTGAGGTGCAGCTGTTTCTCTAGGTCCTTCCCGCTTTCTCCTTTCCCTTCCCCTTTGCTTTCTCCTGTCATTATTCCATCCCATCCCTCCAAGAAAACTTGTGCGACCCTTGTCTCATTTGGTCCAGCTCTAAGTTGCCCCATGCTGCTGCCGCTGCTAGCACACAGCTGCGGGCCAGGCACGGCAGGTGGCCAGGGCGGTGTGGGGCAACTGAGCAGTCTGGGTGTGTGCATGCATGCACACGGGGGCGGCAACAACTCTGAAGCTGCCCCCGGCCTCAGGCACCAGAAACTCTGGCCCTGGCCCTGGTCATAACAGTGAGAGGAACAGGTTTTTGGTGGGGGTGGGATGGAGAGACAAGTAGGAAGGGATGCGATATCCAAAATCAGTCTGGACTCCAGCCCATCCCAGTAGATGAAGGTGGTGAGGCTCTTATCCCTCTCATTTTGTCCTTGATACTGCATAGTATCAGGACAAAATGAGACGGAGTAAACAACAAAGTTGCTCTAATTTATGATTTGCTCTTGAAGGAAAAGTACTTGCTTGGCTGGATGATTTTGTGGGTATTCTTTCTCAGTTGGTTCTAGCTGGTGTGAAGTTCTTCACCAGCCCCAAATTTGAGATTGTGACAGGGGAACAATGATTCTTCTACAAGAATTTCCATAGATTCATGGTGCAGACAGTGGCAAATTTTAGTTGTCAATGAGCTTTATAGTAGTTTAATCTTTTTGTCTAGGAGTAGACCCACCCCCTTTGCTAGAGCCATCCCTGAACTTATTCAAGAGTTACAGGATGTCCACTTGGGAACCTGCGGAGCCAGCAACAGGGGAACCCACCAAGACAGCAGCAACATGGAGAAAGGCTGGAACAACAACAACACACTCTGGTGCCTTTAAGTCTCCAACCCAACCATAGCTGCCAAGCCAGCCAGGACAACAATGGCAAAGAGAAAGAGCGCGGCAATATTTGCCAACAGCTGCCGGCAGTTTAGCTCAGCCAAGGCAATGGGAGGGGGGAAAGAGTGTGGGGAGGCCACTGTGCCTCTCCTTTTCTCTCTTCTCCCACAACTGTGCTGGAGGCGATTTACAAGTTCTTGGTAAAGCCATCTCATTCTGAGAGATTTAGGCAGTATCTTCCTGGCAACTAAAAGCTAGAATCTGCTGTAAAGTCTTATAGGATCTTCTCAAGGCACAAGTGCTGATCCTTGAAAATCTATTTTGCATTTTTTGCTCTGGGTGATCCTAATTCCTGTGATTGTAAGCAGGGTGATGTATAATTACACTGTATAGCAGAAATGTTTTGCATTTCAAATAATCCAGAAATCTTTAGATTACATGTGTATAAATTGAACGTAGGCACTGATCAGGAGGGCCAAAGCAAACTGACTTCATTACAGACTTCATCACGGACAGGCTGAGCACTTGCAGGAAGCCAGGAGAGGAGCCAAACAGACCAATCTTTGCATGGGGGGTGGGTCTAGGCTGAGTAAGGGAAAGGTGAATGTTAACATCTGCACAAAAGTCGGACCTGACATGTTCTTGCATTCAAGGAAAAGTCACGAGAAATCAGCATCTATTTAACTCAGGCAAACCCTGCAGTAGTTCTGGGATAACCACTGAAGGTATTGAATTCTGTGTGTATATCAGAAAAACATTGGACACAACATAGCACCAAACAGGAAGCAAATAACCCATGCGTAAAAGGTCACAAACAGTTTCTAGTGGAGATGCCAACAGGATGAAATTTTACTTGTAGAATTCTTCAAGGATCAAAGCCTTCTTCTATGCCCTTTAATACTGATGTTAGGACACTAACAGTGAGATCCTAAGAAGAGTTATTCCAGTATAAGCTGGTTCAAATCAATGGGCTTAGACTGAAGTAACGCTTTTTAGGATTGCACTGTAAGAGACCGATCCTAAGCACATCGGTTCAGAAGTAAGTCCCATTTTATTCAATGGGGCTTACTGCCCTGAAAGTGCTGTTATAAAACATGGTATCCTTAGCTTTCAGGCCGAGTGTCATCAATATACTGAGAAAAGCATTTTTTTTTACAAGGCATGTTGGAGTGGTTACTAGGAGTGCCTTCTATCACTTATATCTTGTTCAAGAGTTGTCACCCCTTCTGGACTTGGCTAGCCTGGCCATGCTAATCCATGCTACTGTTACCTCAAAGCTAAAATGCTGTAATCTAGTCTGCATGGGCCTATCCCTAAAGACAACTCAGAAACTTCAGTTCTTTCAAAATGTGGCTGTGCATTTAGCCGGGGGGGGGCAGGGGGGGCTGAAGTAACTACTGTGAATATATTAACCTGTTCTTGCACAACTTCATTAACTGCCTGTTTGTTTCTGGATCCTGGTACCCAACTTCAAACCCGTTCAAAATCTGGGACCCATCAGTCTGAAAGACTGCCTCCCCCTCTACAGCCCATACACCAATTATACTCCTCCAGTCTGTTTTTGCTTGCTGTCCCTTCTGTCAACCAGATTCATTCTTCCAGGGCCTGCTTGCAGAGTTTTCTGTTCTTTGGAACGGCCTGCCAAAGGGGGACACAAGGGAACTTGCACTTTCATCTAAGCCTCTAAGGCAGTCCTTTCCCAAATATCTTTTGACTGAGTTTGTTGGGCTTTAGGATATTTGTTCTGAGAGCCATCTTAGGCTTTGGAAAAGGGGGGATAGAAACAGTTTCAATAAATAAATGCATACCTTTCTCTGCAAAGTGTCATCATAAGAGATCTTCAGGTGTGTTCCTGAGCATGCTGCCATGCACAGGACTGTGCGATCCAGCACTATCCCATGTAAACTGTATGTCCTGTACATTCTCCATAACACTGCAACATGTTCACAAAAGGTCTTTGGCAAGATTAATATGCAAAATACCCTGAAGGCAGAAAGCTTAAAGACCATTGTGTATGTAGCAGTAACATTGCTATCAAATAATATGCACCATGTAATAGAGTGATTGGAGTATTGAACTATGACTGTGGAGGCCTGGGGCAAGTGACGTCTTACACAGGTTGGACACTTGTCAGCTTCCCTCAAGTTTTGATGGGAAATTTAGGCATCCTGGTCTTGCAGCTGTAATGGAGAGCCAAGCTGTAAAACCAGGGCGCCTACATTTCCCATCAAAACTTGAGGGAACCTGACAAGTGTCCAACCTGTGTAAGGCGTCACTTATAGTTTGGCTCTCAGCTATGAAAATCATAGGATGCTCTTAGGCCAGCTGTCAGCTCAAGAGGGTTCTTATAAGGAAAGGGGTAGGAACATGTGCACTCCAGTACGGATTAGATCAAAGATGCAATAGAATATTATGACAGACAGGACTGGTTCCAGCTCCACCACTCCTTAGAAACAGCCAATGAGACCTGGCACAATGCTGTGCCTGTGACAGTTGTAGTTCGTTGGAAGGCAGTTACTGAGAGGAGAAGGTTTGAGGCTGCTAAGAGAAGCAGCAGTTAATCTGTTCTGTTACATAGTAATCCCTCCCTATGTAATGACAATACATCTGTAAGTTTTGAAATTATTCACGCCTGTGTTTTAAGTTATAAATTTTTAAAAATTCAGTTTTAACCCTGGCTGGCATGATGTTGTTGGCTGAGGGGAATAACAAAAACGCACAAATTTCAAACACTCAGGTCACAACAAAGTTTAAAGAAATGGTGGCAGCGTTTATGTGAAGTAAACACTAAGTTCCCTGTCCCCAATAGCCCTTGACAGTAGCTGGGTGAGGAGAAGTAAATATAGGGTCCTGGCCGCCTGTCTGGTGGAGCCTCTGGGAAAAGGAGAGAGGGGACCGAATGTGGATTTGAGTCACAACTCTCTGCCTGATAAATGGAGGTTAGGCCTGTGGCATGTTGTGACTGCCCTTGACTATCTGAGAAGCCCCAAACCTATGAAAGGAGGTTTAAGATATGAGACAGGGTCACAAATATCCCAATTGTCAGATATTAAGTATTAAAATCCATTAACATTGGATGTCAAAATCTACCTTTCACTCTCAGGCAATTATTTGACATCAGTGATTGACTGATCAATCAATTTGTTTGCAGCCAATGACCATTAAGAACCATCAACGAAAAGTTACAACAGTTCCAAATTCCAGCATATAAGATCTGAGATATAGTAAATAAATCACAAAATTTAAAATACACATTAAAATTGTTAATATCATACCAAAAGAGAGGGAGCAATAGGTCTCTATGTATGACCTTGTTGCTTACTGTGGGATATTATCACATAAATACAAAACTTGACTATAAGCCTGGAGATAGTTGGGTGTTCATCTATTAAGCAATTGAAAAGGAAATATTTGGGGAGCATATTTGTTTCAGTTCCAAAATCTATCCAAATGATAAATGAATTCTTGTGATATTTTAATAATTTAACATAGCTGAGATCTTGAGATATTTTGTTCTTTAGCTTTTTGTCCCTAAACCATGTGAATTCTTATGATATTCCCTTTTTTTCTACCAGGACACTTTCATTCTTGGAAAAACCTCCAAGCTTTCATCATTGTTAACACTTAAGCACCAAACAAACTTCTTTTTTAAGCAAAACATTATGCAGTTTAAAAACTGTAAAACCTATACTGCGATGCAACTGTGAGTGGGAAATGTACATGCAAACTAAAGTTGAAAATTGACATTCAGTCCAACTGATATAATACTGGGAAAATATTGCAAGACTAACTCATTACATGTAGAACTGCAGAAAGGAATTGCCCCAGAGTCTTTAGCACCTGTTGAGGATAGCATATAAATTCACACAAAAGAGAGGTGCTAACTATCTTGCATGGGGTTCCTTGGAAATACCAAGTTTGGACTGCAGTTTTGGATTAGAGGAGATAAGTATAGGGATCATCAAAGTCAGGGTTAGATTAGACAGTTCATGTGGTCCAGGAGCAAGCCAAGCCGAGTGATCTCTGTGCCACTACAAAGCCATCACTCAGGGCTGTGACCCAGTTCAGACCCAGCCAGTGACACAAAGAATGGCCACAGTCATTTCTGCCTTTGATCCCTGAAGAATTCTACAAGTAAAATTGTGAGTCTGACATAGCAAAGAATGTCCTCCAACAGGAAGCTCCCTAAGTCAACTTACAAAGTATTAGATAGGCAATAGATGCATGGCATGAGCTTGAACAAATGGTTGCAATGGAACCACTGAAGGGGTTCTCGCACAAAGTCAAAGTCTTTGCTTGGCATATCTTGTCCTATGGATGCCAATGGCTTCAGAAAGTAACTGCTTATGTCTCGATTTAGGGTTAACACCCTTAGTACATCATGAGAATATCTTCCATCAGCGTTTAACTGCCTAACACTAAAATCAAATTGTAGCAGATCAATTGACAATATATAGAACTGATACTCTTTTTAACAAGACTGATGTTTGTTTTTGCTTTAAAGTAAGGTGGACACTGGCACTTTTTTAGTCCAAAAAGTTGACAATACATAAATATCCCTATAGCATTGTATGTGCATTACCCAGCTATAATGGAAATGAAGTCATATGAAACTAGCATGGCAGATAGAATTAAGATTGCCTTCATATTTTTGAGCATGCAGTTTTGAGTGACTCCAAATGCTTATGAGTCATTAGGCCAATATCTAAAAAGTGTATGGCTTCCCATGCATATCTATTAGGCACAGTGCTAAGTGCCTGTTTGTGTGTTAAGGTCTTGCTTTGCCTTATTCAGTCCCTTTAGTATGACTCTCAAGAGCAAGAGGGGATAAGCATTTCTCAATTTGGATCTCATTATGCAAAATGGACAAGTTTGAACATTTTTCTTAATATACAATCTTTATTCAGTAGAAAACTTTTTTAAAAAATCAAATGTAATTATCTTTTTCAGGGCTTTAGGGAGGAACTGAAAGCAGCCATTGTCATAATGGATCAGGCAATGGGAGGCAAGAACCTAGATGGATAAGAAAGAGGTTGCTTTAGGTTGCAGGTTTTTGAGTGGTTCTGTTCTCCTGCCTCCAATTTCTGTCTTTTTGCTTCATTTTTTTTAAAGTGCTTCAAAAACTGTGGTTGGGGGATAGGGGGATAGACTGATTTTGATTTTTTTTTTGGTTCAGGATCCAAAACATCTAAAGCTAACATGGAAAAGGAAAGAGGATCAATTTAGAACTTAGAAATAAATGACTAATTGTATAATATAATACGAATAATGATGAATCAGGAATTCTAGATCCTGCCGTATATATTTATTTGAAAATTTACAAGCCTGCTTTGCTCCCCAGAAACTGAGATCCAACCAAAGTGGGTAACTGCTCCCCCCCCCCATTTATCCAATGCCAATAAAAAGGCAGCAGCAAATTGCATCTGCAGGATGGGAAGGCGGGTAGAATGAAATGCTGTAAGCAACTATTTTCAATGCCATTGCTGTCAATGCCATGCATCTGACGAAGAGAACTGTGGCTCCCGAAAGCTTATGCCACAATAAAATTGGTTAGTCTTAAACTGGACTGTCTACTATAGTGCCAGAAATGGTGCACCACTGAAGGAATCACAATCCCCACAGTCTGAGAATATGATATTGAAGGGTGCAGCTTCCAGAAAAGTTCGAAACCAACATTTCCCTTTAAAAATAATAATATAAAAACGGGGAACATTTGTTACTCTGTCACTGTTAACTTCATGCCAGAAACCTCTAGCTTGGGAGGCTCCTGTTAAAAAATGGAGGTTATCTAATGATGATACCATCCCTTCCCTGAACCATAATAATTCCTTCAGGCCTATGCGTCTGCAGTACCTTACCTCTGGCCAAAGGTATTGCAAAGTACCCAGGTGCCCCCCCACCCTAAAAACACACACACACAGATCTACCAATAATGTCAATTCGCTTTTATTTTGCAAAATAAACTCTTTGGATAGTTTTTACATGACTTGTTAGATCAGGAGCAATGCATTAGCATTCAGAGTTATCTCAATTTTCATATAATAAATCATCTTGGATTATTTATCTGTGTATGTCTTTGTTTGCCCCATCTTGAAGATGTGGGCCCAGTGACAATATCACAGCCACAAACACAAGCCAAACTATTGAGAAGTCTGCATGTACTGATTAATAACTATAAAGCTCTATATGTCCTCCTTTCAGACTGCTTTTCTGGTCCAAAGAGATGCCATGTGAAAGCTCAAAGGAAGAGGGGGTTGAACAACCTTGTTGTGATCCACCTGTGGTGTGACACTGCCCAATTCCTCTTCCCCCTAAGAACTACAGGGAAGTAAACCACAGCAATACTGCTTGCTTATGCTGGTTCCTGTGCCTTTGTGAGATCAGCAACCTTAACCAACCAATCCCTTCCCTTTTCTAGTACAGCTATTTGCATATTTGCTCTGCATAATCTCTGTACTGTCACCACTGCCTGTCCTTCAAAAAAATGCCCCCTTTTGAACACCACATCCTCTTTAGCATGTGTGAGAGAGTTTAAGGGACAGGTTTCCTTGAAGAGCCTTCATTTATTTGCAATTTTCAAACAAAAAAATTATCTGTTCACTAACTGGATACCAGTTACCCCGTCTTTGTCAATATCTTCTCACACTGCAGCCCCTTCTAAAGTCTGTATCTTCTGGAAGTATTCTTTTTATTCTCAATAATTCCTGTGGCATGCAAATAAGGATCCGTTCGGCCGCCTCTCCGCTTCTCTATAATGCAGCGCACCCAATGGGGGAAAGGAGCTCACCAAAGTAGTTGATATTAAGGGGGGGGGGGATTTGATGGTCTGTCGTAATACGTTAGACCCATTTGTCAACAGTAGACGAGTGTCCATTATTCTGGTTGAGTTATTTGCAAAAATAGGGAAAGGGCGATGTATTCATTTATAACGCCAGTTCGTGTTTTAAGGAGAACGTCGGCGCGTATTGAGAAAAGGGCAGTCCAAAGTGAGACGTCTTCCGATCCCCCAGGAGGGGCAGCGAGGCGAGGGGGGAGACCGCTGGCGTGCGGACGCCGCGGTTGTGTTTTGCCTTCTTCGCCGAGGCTCCGCCCCCGTCTATGTCTGCGAACTCCCCCTCCCCCGCTCGGACAGCAGCCTGGCCGGGGCTCCCCCTCGGCCGGCTTCGGATTGGCTGCGAGGCTGACAGCGGGCGGAGCTCGAAGTAACCAGCGCAGCCCGCCCTCGGCTATAAGCCTCTTTGCTGCTTTCCCTCGCTGATCTCTCTTGTTTTCCGCGCGTCTCTGTAATACTGAACATTTGCAGCGGAGAACTGCTCAAGCGGGCACAGATGTCATGTGAAAACGCACATGCTCGGCCATCTACACAGCCCGCCTGGTCTTCGCTAGATAGAAAACTGAAACTCCTCGCCACCGTCCGCCCTCCCCTCTGATTTCCCCCCCTTTGTAACTAACAAACCAACAACAACTCCCCCCCCTCCAATCTCCTCCTCCTGCCGCGGCTGCCACGGCGGCTCCTCAGTTCAAGCGGTCACAAAAGACATCTTCGGGAGGCGGTTCGTGCGACTTTAAAACCGAGAGAGACGCACAGAGAACAGGAGGAGGGCAGGCGAGGACGCGCACTTCGAACAACTCCGAAAGACATTTCCCGAGCCTTTTCTTCCATAGATAAGAACTCGCGCGTGAGGGGAGAAAGGAGAACAGAAAAAAAACACACCCGCCTTGGAGGAATGGTTTTCCCGACAGAACAGCCGCGCTCCAGCCGCAGTCTTCGCTCTTGCTGAGAAGGGGATTTTAAGCTGAGAGCTACATGACCGCGCTGAGCAGGGAACCGTCAACATCATGCGAGGTAAGGGGAGGCGGGGTACAGAATGGGATCGGGGGGCCCAAAGGGGTCGCTTGAGGGAGGTGATCGCTGTGCGCCGTGCCTTTCGGGAGGGGAGCGGAGGGGTGTCCGGGATGAGTGAGAAATGAATACCCGCCACGCTGGTCACAAAGTTTCCCACCTCGTCTGGAATTGTGCTGCCCGCTGCATTCCCCCCTCCCCCCGTGGTTATAGCGGATGCTGTCTTGATAGGCAACGGCCGACCGGGGCATCCTTCCCCCTCCCCCTCCCCCTCCCTTTCGGAGTTTTGTTGCACTTAACTCAAGAACTGGGCCGGCTTGACTCCCAAGCAAGCGTTTGTACAGGGTGAGGTTTCCTATAGGAGTTCTGCAACAGAAACTTGAGTCCCGCGGCCCATTCCAGGCGCCGGGGAGGGCGAGGGAGGAGAAGGAGCGAGAGGCGCATTGTGTTGGGAAGTCCGGCAACTGCGCTCCAAGTGTTCACCCACAGCTAGGAGTTCTAAGCGGGCAGCCTGTGGCTCAGGGCTAGAACTTTCGGGGGCGGGGGGAATCAAGGGGGGAGCGAACACGTCCTGGAGAGGAAAAGCAGAGTGTCTGCATCGTCTGAACGCCGCTTAAAGAGATGCTGGCGGGCAGGAGATGGAAGCACCAGGAACTTCCGCGGGCTTCCAAGCCCCCGGTTTCGTGCCAAGCGGCAAACCTCCGTAGGCTTAATAGGGGGTGCAAATCCCATTGACGTGAACCTCAGCCAGAGATGCCAAACAGTGCTGGAGGTTCCTTTGTGCATTCGCCTTGTCTGATGAAGAGTTCTGTGCAGCTGGAAATGGTGCGATCTTGGGCCGTGCACATAGGTGGTCCCCACAGAGAGGTGACTCTTGTTTACCATCTTGAGCTCGAATCCGATCTTTGAACTGTTACACTCATGAGTTCAGTCTTATGGCCCTCTGCGCCATTGGCCATTTAGCACAAGCACTTTGATTTTATTCTAAGGGAGGGGAAGAAAGAGTGGGGGCAAAGTGGGCTGCAGAAGATGCTTGTGGTTGGTAGACAACCGCCCACAGCTGAGGATCCTCCCCCCTCCCTTCCAAGTCTGTCAAGGTCTCTCCGCTGACCGGTCCTAGGAGAAGGCGAGTGACCTCTCCTAAAACTTTTGAGCTGACTCATTCTTGTATTCACGGAAAACTCTGTGCATGTACAGAGAATCGTTGGCCAACCCCAACCCACCCCCCCGTTCTCTTTCTCCCACCTTTTAATCAGAGATCTCCGTTGATTGCTTCTCCCTTCCCTTCCTCCATCTCCTAGAGCCCCAAATTTCAGCAGCCACTGGGATGATTCTGCAGGCAGTTAAGCCCGACGACTTTGCTGTCCTTGAGTGACTTGATCGTAAAGGTAGCAACGTCTGGAACCGAGTTCAGAGAGACTTTATTCTTATTTGCACGGGAATAATCCTGCTTGAAAATTTCTCCTCCCTCCATAGATACCAGCCTTTAAAAACATAAGGCCCCGAATTTCCAGGCCTCGCTAAGACGAAACCGTTGGCTAAACACCATCAGGTGGGTCGACCTTAGCACCAACCTCCCAGATGGTCATCGGCCACTCCTGTTTAGCAGTATTTAGCAGCCTTTCAGCTGACCTGCTGCTTAAACACTCACGGTTCCGATGATGACGTTTGCTCCTCCTTAACTCGGTGGGGGATCGGGCTGCGCATTCCCAAGCGTGTTATCCACCTCAGCAACCGAACCTGAGAACCCTTAATGATTCTGCAATCCCATCTGGAAGGCACTTGTTTTCAACCCCAGTCGCGATCCACAAAACCACTTAACCTGGGATGTGTAGATGTGCAAACCACCTGCATAGTTTACAGGTTAAAACC
This sequence comes from Eublepharis macularius, assembly GCF_028583425.1. Lineage (NCBI taxonomy): Eukaryota > Metazoa > Chordata > Lepidosauria > Squamata > Eublepharidae > Eublepharis > Eublepharis macularius. Next base: position 97,844,636 of record NC_072797.1, on the reverse strand, counting down.
AAGTTTAAAACCCCAGTGCAGGGTTAGGGTGTTAACCGAGTCAACTTTCTCCTCCGCTGGCTCAGTTCTCAACTGAGTAAGAGGCAGGGAGGGCAAAACTGACAGGATCTTGTAAGCGGAAGGGAAAACATGTATTGCGTGGCGCAGCGCAAGCCAATCGTAGGCAAACTTACAGGAAAACGTGAACTTCGCTGGAGCGCCCCACTTTCTCTTTCCCAGAGCGCCGGGGGGGGGGCGCTACCAGATCAAGTCCAACTTGTCTGTCTTAGTGGAGACGGGCGGGACAGGCTTGAGGTGACCCTTCTATAGGGAGGGGGGAGTAAGGTATTGTTCCTGTGGGAGGGAGGATGAAAGGAGCAGCTTCCCTCCCAACAAGTTGATTGGGGAAGGGCTGTATCCGGCATGCTTGCAGGGATTCATGGTGGGGTGCTTGAGAAGAAGGGTTGGTAAGTGCAATTGTGGGGTGCTGGGGAGCTTCAAGCAAGCCGGCACGTTGAGTAAGGAAGGGTGAGCCTGCTGGCGCCGTGGTCGGGGGAGCAGGTCTGAGATGATCGCGTGTCGGGATCCTGCGAAGCGTCCGGCAGCGCGACTTGGCAAAGGGAGATTTCAGACCTGTCCCGTTCTCATCAAAGGATACACCGGGTTGCAGTTCAGTTTTTTAAAAATAATCTAACGAAGGCTCACTACCTTTATATTGTGTATATAAAGCATCCCTGCCAGATGTGCAGAGATAAGTGGGGGTCCCTCAGTCGCAAGGAAAAGGGACTGGGCACGTGTGAAGACCCACTCTTCCTTGGAGGCTCGAATGCGACGCCCTCTTTGCTTCTGGCTGCTGGGCTCTGACGGAGCAGGATGTGCTCGAGGGGAATTCAGCGGCGGGAAGGGATCCCGAGGTCAAACTCCAGCGCATAAGAATAAGCTTCCCGAACCCTCCTGGGGAAGGGAAGTCCTATGGTAGCCTCCCAAGGACTGGCGGCTCTATCCCATTCCCTCCATTGGTTTACTCCGATGAAAGTCCCACAGTGTTCGGTGGGGCTTGTTCAAAATGTGTGCTGATGTTACACTTACTAGGAAGTCCACCTTAAGCTTAGTGAGACTTACTTCTGAGTAAAAATGTTTAGGCTTGAATTTCAGAAAGCAGCATCCTTATTACAGTGAGTCTGGTTGATGTCGATGGGCCTTACTTGTGAGCAAACGTGAATAAAATCACTACATGGGACTGTGTGTGGAGGGGAGGTATGGCCCTGGGTAATCGCACGTCCGAAGTGGGCTTGAAGAGGTTGTTGGTACACAATGCACGTGAAGTACAGCCAGTAAGGCGCAGCCCACAAGAGCACCATTCTTGGTTCTGGGGCAAATGCCTCCTAGAATAGCAGGACCTGGGATTCCTCATCCTTTACAGGTCTCTACATTCCTCTTGTTTACATGGGGATTGGACCTCATTACATTTCGCCCTCTACTTCTGCATTTCCTGACTCCTTAATCCCGATTTTTGTCTTCTTCATTGCCTCTGAAGAAGAGAGTTTTAGTCCACAGAAAGTTTATGGTGGAATAAAATTTTGTTAGTCTTTCTAAGTACCACGAGGGTCGCCGGATCCTTGTAGCGCTATCGGATTTGTTGGGGCACTCCCCATTTCTGAACCTGGCTGTTTATTCCACTTGGGTAAGGAAACCTGTTTTCCTGGTGTAAACTTGAGAAGAGCACTAACTTATTTGACGTTAGTGCCCTAAAAATGGTCCAGAGGGGAGCTACTGTTCGAGACAGGCTTGGAAACAAAAGCCATCCAACTCCGTTATTCTTACTTCCGAGTAGACTGGCCGTGGGCTGAGGCTGCGTGTCCAGTACTAGTGGTGCCAGGGTACACAAAGAGACCGACACGGCAGCAGGACGCGTTGCGGCAGCGATTGCGAAGGCCAGTGTCAGTTTGACAATCCAGTTGGAAGAACTTGGGTTCCTACCACATAGTTGACACGAGTTCTTTCCCTCTCCCTTTCCCCGTCTGTGTTTCTGTGTCGGAGCCGGGACTTGTCGTGTGTTCCACTGACCCACTTCTTTCGACTGAGCAAACCAGTCCAGGGACCGGGCAGGACACGCAGCCTCCGGCGCTTGCCGGGCAGAGCTCAGGCAGGGAAGGGCTCACGGCGTGAGTGAGAAGGCGGCAGCCCTTCCCCTTCCCGCTCCTTCCAGGGAATCCCCCGAGCCTTCGTAGCGCGGAGTGAGAGGGAGGCGACATCTCGTCGGCAGGATCAGCTAGAGAAAGAGAAATTCGTGCCTGCAGTTCAAATAGTTGAGGTGAGACGGGACTTAAAAGTCGCGTCGAGGAAAAAAAAATACTATAAACAAATCGTAAAATGTGTTCGCGCGCCTGAGGAAAGGAAGATGGCGCGCTTCTTGAAAATGCAGATGGTTTCCCTCAGTCAATGACTCTAATCTGGTTCCCTGGGCCGCGGAGTTTGCCAGATGCTTAGGCCCTTCCCAGGTCTTTTCGAACGATAAAACCCCCTGGACGTCAGTTGCTTTTGCCTCAGGTGGGTAGCTGTGATGGCCTGCAGCAAGATCCGGGTCCAGTAGTACCCCAAAGACCAACTGGATTGCCAGGGTATGAGCTTTCCGAGAGTCAAAGCCCCCTAGACGGAAGCTCTTCCTAGTGGTGTGAGTGTGACTGCAACCTTAAGCAAGAATGCCCCAGCAACGAGATTTCAGTTCCACCGGGAAAACATCTCTAGGATCAGGCCCTTGGGGGGGCGTCCTTTGAAATCATTGGACTAGGCAGGCACCCTCAAGCCAATGCAGGGTTGATGAGCTTGAGGGATTAGAAGGAATCACCGACGCCGCCTTCTCTCATTCCTCTTCACGAGTCTTGGGAAGCCAACTCGGGACGCTCCCCCCCCCCCCACTTTCTCTTTGCCAGGCCAGTTTCTGTATAAACAGAAGCTTAAAGTCCGGCGGGGTCGGGAAGCGGGCAGCCAGGCAGAGACTGGGGAAACGCGACTTTTTCCTGTTTGGGGTTTAAGCCTCTTGTTTTGCCTGAGGATGAAATCAGGCCAGGAGAAAAGGGGAGAAGTCTGGATCGAGCCTCTGCCTCTGTTGACAGCCTGGGAAAACTCTCTCCCCTACCCTTTCTCTACCCTTGTCCTCGTCTCCATGGGGCGGAAGGGAGGAACTTCTCCAACAACCCAAAAGACCCAACCTGTATATTAACTTAAGTGTAGATCCCAAGAGTTTCAAAGGGCCTCAGATTTAGGTTTTGCGTTTAAAAGAGCAATCTTAAACAGGACTACTCCGAATCCTATCTGGCCTATTCAATGGGGCTTACTCCCAGGAAAGTGTTTTTAGGATTGCAGTCTAAGACAGTACAGTCATGCAGAAGGGCATCACAAGTCCTGGCTCCTTGCACAGCCTGCCAGCTGCCAAATATTTGCATCCTCTCCTGGTCCATCCCTATTCTCAAGAATGGCAGCCTAGAAAGTGACTAAGTGAAAGGCAGCTGTGACCCATCCAACACTTCTGATTTCTCGAGTGTGTTTTGGCAACAAGGGATCCCTTATTTTATAGCAAGCCTATATAGTTCATTGCTTGGATTAGGTTCTGAAGGTTAGCCAATACTGTTTGCATAAACCTAAATTCCCGCCTGCATCGTAGTGGATAAACTGGGAGCATCCAGCCATCAGCCACGCAGCTATCCCTAGTCTACAAACCGAAATACATCAAGGCGTACCTGGGCAGTTTCCTTTTGTAAGTGGTGTATTTTGTTGTTGAGTTTTTAGCTACCACAGAAGAATAGCAAAAGGAAACCACAAAGCTGGCAAGAGAGAACAGACTGAATACAATAAGTAGATAAGCAGGACACATAACGTTACCCCCCCGCCCCCCCCCCCCCACTTACAGAGCAACTCTAAGCAGAGTTACTCCAGTCTAAGCACACTGAAATCATTGTGCTTAGACTGGAGTAACTCTACTTAGGATTTAACGGTGCCATCCTAAGTAGAATTACACCCTTCTAAACCCATTGCCTTCAAAGGATTTGGAAGGGTGTAACTCTGGTCAGGATTGCGTTGTAAATCTGCACTCTAAGCACACTTGCTTTGGGAGTAAGTGCCATCGAACAATGAAATTTACTTGCGAGAAAACATGCGTAGCCTCCAACTGCACAATTCTTTTTCCAGCATGCAGTTGAGCTCCCCTTCCTTGTGACCCGTCCGTCTGCTCCATCAGTGATGCAAAATCACGCCCCCCCCCCCAATCTATTTTTAAAATGATTGTCTCCAACGCCAACGAGTTCATCGGGAGAAAGCAGTGCCTACCTTTAATAGACTAGACTCCAGCAATAGTGATCCGTTCGATCTGGGACCGGAGTTGTCTGTTAATGGAATATTAATCGCGCTGCCTTTTCAATTTTGTCCCTAACGGAAAGAGGAAGGGAAAGGCCCGGCTAATCAATAGATTATTGGCTTTCAGCAAAATCAAACCACGTTAACTTTGCGAGGCTGAACACGCGGCTATAAACAGAGCAGGCTGTAAAGGTCTCCCTGACTTCTTTAGTTTGCCATTTTAAAAAATCAGACCGATACAGCAAACTCCACGCTATTTCTTAAAAGGAGAGCAGGGGGGAGTACTCCATTCACTGCCTCACTCCTGATTGGGTACATTTAAAACCGGGTAAATTTCATAATTTGGTCCCACACTTGCGGCGAGGGCAGCAGACCTGCCTCTTTAAATGTAAGCCCGCCGTCGCGTAGAGGTCAACTTTGAAGAGCAATGAGGGCCGGCGGGTGAGAGGGGCGCTCAGCTGTAACCGCCGGATGTCTAAATTTGCAGCTATATAACTGCCTTGGTGTGCAGTTTTGTGTCAATTCTTCTGCAACCGGTTTTTCAGGAGGGTGGGAGATAGAAGATGCTTGAAATAGCGGATCCCTGTGTCTAATAATGATGGTTCTAATCTCTTAGAGAGCATTTAGGAACTGATCCCATATAACTGTACATTACATCCTGCCCAGATTTACAGTGAAATCCTAAACAGAGTTACTCCAGTCTAAGCCCACTGAAACCATTGATTTCAGTGGGCTTAGACTGGAGTAACTCTGATGAGGATTTCAGTGTTAAACTGCTTTGTGGCAGTGTTGAGGTCATGTATTTAGTTTGGGGGTTTGAAAATGTCTCTGCACTCAAAATTGTTGAGGCGAAGGACAGGGTATGACAGCCTGGAAAGGCAGGTAGATGATATTGCTTCTGCAAAGAATTCCTGTAGAAAAGTTGAAACTCACACTGGAAAGGAAACACCAGAAGAAGGTAGATGAGCCTGTAGTGTCACTCATACAAATTTTGATTTGATTTTTGATACTTTGAGAACATTTAAAACATTGCACACATTTTTCCCCATATTTCTCTGTGCTGTGCTGCTGTTTCTGTAAGCAGCATGGCCACAATTAGTCTATGAGGGAGGTGCACTAAAACAGTAGGTTTTAAACAATTTGCTAAAGTGTGAATTCTAAATGGCACTGACAAATGTTTTCATCCTGTTTCATCTCTAGCATAGTGACATTCAAGAAATCTTGTGTTCATGGGCAGCAGATTCAGATTCAGCCTCAGATAGGTCTATAAAGTGCAACATTATACACTACTTACATATACATTTTATTATATATAATTGTATTGACAATTTAGGAAACTGCAAGTTCAACAGGCTCAAAGCATTGTGTTGAAGGCTTTCTGAAATGGCATGCAATACACTCAATTGCATAACTCAAAATATTTACAAATATGCAATTTCTCTTCAATCTGCCAAAAGAATGAAGCTAATTTTATAATATTAATATAATTTAAATTATCATTTAATTATCACTGATGATGTGTAATTGAAACATAACAGCCATTAATTTTAAACGCCATCCTAAGGAGTAATTTTTATATGCATAATTGATTCCCCTCCCCAATATCTTTGCAATAGTTAGTTCATACATCATCAACTTGTTAGTATTTTCAGTAGGAGAGTCAGAATGCAACAGAATGGCTACTTCAGGTTATTCGCCACTTGTTTGTCTTTTTATAAATATGAGCATTTTTTGTTAGATTAAGATGACATTTAGAACCATGGCTTCTAAACTGACTATATATGGAAGGGTTTTGGGGGGGGGGGTGGAGAGAAGGTTGCACATCAATAGATGTTTCCAGGATTTAAAAAAAAAATCTAACCAGAATGGCCTTCACTGAAAATAAAACACAAGCTAGTTTTGCTGCTGTGTTTAAAAAACCTATGGGATGCACAGTGCTGTATGTTATGGCTGTTAATGTTTTGGAGAAGGCAATTTCATATAACAAAAACTGATATCTTTCCAGTTACATCATAAATAAAGTCTGAAAATGAAGACCTCATCCTTTTGTAGACTTTCCATAGATGAGCATTATTCTTGATGTCACTCTTGACTCCTTATCCTTTCTTAAAATATCATATGAATAGTCTGTATGTTAAATTGTTAGAAAAACAATTTGAAATAAGTATAGGAACAGTTCTTTTAAAAACCATTTTAGACTTTTATTCATGTCAGTTCTTCCTTTGATTATGTGTATAGCATCCCCAATGTATTTTTCTAGTGGCACATGAATACCATGTTCAGTTTTAATCACTTTGTATTTTGGAATGAAAACAACCTTTTGTAAAATTTATCTTAAATATTATAACAAATGATGAGGGGAAATATTATAACAAATGATGAGGGGAAAGTGGAAAACTTGTCACTATAATATCTTTCACAAAACTTTTTTTCTTAAAGTGCCTTTTCTTTTGTTCATGTAAATAGTACTGGAAAAATAGTGTTATCTAAACAGGTCTACTCAGAATCCTACTTAGGTCTAGTCAATGGCACTTACTTACAAGGAAGTGTTCTTAGGATTGCACTGTCCATGTATAAAATTATTAAATTAAACTACTCTTACAGAATTACAGAGAAGAAATTATTGATATACAATATTTATGGATGACATCTCACTGTAGACAGTACCCCCATGTCACCTGAGAAAGATGTATATGGATGTTGAAATACAAATTAATTACCAATATACTTCTGGGACATTTATATCTGTTAGAGAGTGTAACTATAAAATAAATTCTGTTGATATAATGATCCACTAACCATTGTTTGCATTATTTTTGTGATATCAGCCTGGTGTTATAAAGGCATATCAAAAGTAAAAGTCCTTTGATGCCAAATAAATCATTATTCCATTTTAACTGATGCAATGGACTAATAGAAAACCATCCTTGTCTTCCATGAAACTGCTTTTGTAGCTAAAAACAAAGAAAGCAAAGGGGGATAAATATTGATTGATCTTCAAATAAATAGAAATTAGTTTTACCAGTGCACCAATTTAATAGATTATATTAAGTAGCCCTTTCATAGCCCATATGTTGCCATGACCCCCCTCCATTCAGTCGTTAACCAAGAAACCCACAGGTGTTATAACGGCATTTGTGGCAAATCACGCTAATTTTACTGGAAGTGTAAATAACTAACTTCAATTACATATAACTCATAATGTGTTAGAGCTCACTGGAAACAAAAGAACATAAACACTAAATAAGAGCACTGGAAAGACCAAAGATATCAATGACTCATATAGTTGTCTAATATTTTATATTTTTAGGACATTAATCTTGTAGTGCAAAAATCCCATTTAATCAGTTTTGCCTGGTTGCAATTTTGACTTCATCTAGGTTCAGCATCTCACATTTCATTGAAAGCGAATTATATGAGGTTCTTATAGGGGTATGTTGAATTTGAATGCCTCCACAAAGCTTCAACCAGCTAATTTTCATGCATAAGCAACAATAAAATCTACTTTTTGCTGTTCCCTCATCTGTAATTCAAATAGAATACAAACTAACTAAAATCTACATTTAATTTCAAATTGGCTAGCTCTTCTAATTTTCTAACCTGCGTTACCACAATCACATACATGCATAAGCAGCGCTATAAAAGCTAAAACTGGTCATCTCTGGAATTATTCCATGATTCAAAGGGTTTCTAGATTCTTATTTATTTATTGTCAATATACAAATGTGCTTCTTCAAATGTGTTTTGAAGAACTGAGTTCATTAGTATACTATAATAGAATTTCCTCATTTTTCACAAACCTATTATTTTCTGAATTAGAATTCTGTACCTTGTGCATGATCCAGCTAAAGTTAACCACTTTAAAGTCTCATAGATTTTAAAGGAAGAGTTAACAGATGCTTACCTTTCCTCCACGGAGATCAATGAGTCTTCCAAGTCGCCGAAACATGTCCAGTGAAAGTTCTTAGTACTGGGAATTAGTTCTGCTAATTGATTGTAATTCATCTCAATAAACTAGTACATGTGTAGATGTTTTTAAAAAATATTTCTCTTGAAGTAGTACGATCTGTAATGTTCGGGATATAACATGAGAGAGTATAGGCCACAATCTACATTAATAAAAATCTATATTATGTTTGTGTTAGACACTGAAAACAAAGTATTCATTCAAAACTGAAGGTCAAGGAATGGTGGTTATTTGTCAGATATATTCATTCAAGAAATTATTTCATATTCTACAGGGAAAATCTACTATCCTGAGGCTATTCACCAGATTTGCCTTATGGTAGCTATGTTTGATAGCTACATTTAGCTGTGTGTAGCTACATTTGATAGCTACATTTAGCTGTATACTATACGCTCATGCAAAATGCAGGGGGTAGCTCTTGCATGAAATAAAAAATATCTTAAGGGGTCTTAGAGAATAAAAGTCTTAAAATATATTTTAACAATATGTAAAGTTGTGATCTGGCTCTTTCTGATATCTGTCCCATTCGTTTTAATGGGGCAGAATTGCTGCTGAAAGTTGTTTCACTGAGATTAGTCATAAAACTATGTTTACTCCTTCATCCCTTAAATTCCTTTTTGAAAAAAATAGTGTTTCAAACTTTCCAGTTCAATGGATAGTGTCAAACACAGAAGATGAGAGGGTAGAAAGCATTTTAAGATTCAAAATATAGTGTTTCTCATCTTTTCACTCTTGTAAATTACCGTATTTAATGCTTGTTTGCTGCACCCCACTGTACTAATGTCAGGTTGCCAAGGTTAAATTATTTTAGTATCAGCTTTTTGGAGTAATGTTTAAATTGTTTATGATGTTATAGCTAATATGTAACAAAATGTGTTTGTAATTATTCATAATCTCTTTAAGGATATCCTCTTCAAAGTTTTAAAAAATTGTTCTTAAACATTAACTACTGTTCCTATTAGCAGTTCTGTATGTTATCTATCTTAGCAAATGTACTATCTTGTATGGATAACAACCCTTTAGATGTTGTATTCTAGAATATCACGTGTACTTTGTGCACATCAAGCTCATGTTCAAATGGTCTTTCTCATGGAAAGTCTGGTTTATTTACTTGCATTTTACTTTGAATGTGTAAATGACGAGATCCAGAGTGAACTGCAACAATATACACCCCATTAAAATGAATGGAACTTACATGCTATTATGCAAGTCCTAATGAATGCCACAACATTTTTGATCTTATTATTCTGCTCATCCATATGTGTTCTTTTACTGGGAGAAGAAGGCTTCCTTCCCCTAGCCACAAGCATGTGGAATGTAGCATGTGGAAGTAGCTACATTTAGCTGGCTATGAGAATGCATGTGGTTCAATGGTAGAGCATCTGCTTTACATGCAGCAGGTCCCAAATTCAATCCATGGCATTTCCAATTAAAAAGATAGGTAATGGGTGATATGAAAGTCCTCTGTGTGACACCCTCTAAAGCTGGTGCCAGCCAGAGAAGACAATCATAACATTGATAGACCAGTGAACTGACTATCTATGTACTTTACAGAACAGAACTTCCCCTTCCTGCTACAGCCTGCTGAGCCCCTGCAAAATATAATACTTGGTGTTCAGGTAGACCCTCAGAAACAGCATAGGTAATAATCTGCAGGGGGATTTGGGAAACTGATGGAAATTGCCACCCCTCTTCTGCAAAACAGAAATTCCATTCCATCAGAAGAATTGCATGGTTGGATACAGGCATGGTTGTATAAGGCAGCTTCATTTGACTGGTAAGATCAAACCTATAATATCTACCACGTTATAGGGAGCTAAACTCAGTTCTTTGGAAGAGCACATTAAAAATATAAATTTTTGATTTATTCTTCTTTGCCTGTGAGATTCCTTCCTCAGTTATTTATATTTATTACCACTACCTGAAAACCTGGAGAACTAGAGTCACTTAAGAATAGACAATAGTGACTTCATAGACCAATGATTGTGGTCCTTTGAGCTTCCTGGTAGTATTTATCAAGTAATGTTTCCTTTCCACAAACTGCTCTGAAAATTCAGGAAAAGTGATCGGTGGTTTAGGAATATAATATGAGTGGCCTGCTTAAGGAAAAAAAAAACACAGATTAAGTGATCATGTATGTAGCTTTACTATCATGTATATATTAACTAGCATTTTGTTCTACTTTCTTGGGCCTATTCAATGGGTTTTACTCCCAAGAAAATATTCTTAGAACTTTACTGTATGTTAGAAAATCCACAACAACCATTTTGTTCTACTGCTCTTTTCAAGGGGATTAGGATACTATTCCTCACCCTGTATCCTCACAAGAGCTTTATAAGGTAGGTTAGAATGAAATGAAATGCTGACTCTAGTTTGAAACTAGGTCTCCCAGTCTAGCACTGTATCCCAGAAAGTTCTCCAGAGGTTTGTGCTTTGCTTTTGTGACTCTCATTTAGACTGTGTCCACTTCCAATAGACTTTTCCTGCCAGGTCTTCAAAACCAAAAAGATCCAGTAGCAGGTAACAGCAATAACAAGTAACATACAGTAAAGTTCTAAGAATATTTTCCTGGGAGTAAAACCCATTGAATAAACCCAAGAAAGATGTTGAATAGATCTGTTTAGAGTTGCTCTCATAGTTGGTTTGCCGCTAGAGAATGACACTTGAGAGATTAGTATTTCTTGGACTTTGAATATAAACAAATGTTCAGCACTATGTAGTAAGCGTCAATATTATTGTAGTTTCCAATATGTTCAGCCTAATGCCAGAAACTCTCACTGTCTTGATTGTGCCATTTACCAAACTGCAACCTGAGACCAGCAGTGGCCTCTACCCCCAGTTCACCATTTCTCAATCCATCTTGTGAGAATCACTGTATTCAAGTTTCCATAGTTCCCCATCAACATTTTCTGGATGCTGTTCAGCAAAAGGATTTATGGGTGTCTGGCAAACTTGATCAAAAGGAAACCTAGAAAAGCAGATTCTCAAATGTTGTTTCTTTTTACCATCAAAATAATGAACTGACAAGAAAGTTGCATAATATATGCTGGAGTAGGTTGATCTTGGCTTCAAATGCAAAATTAATTTCAGTAAAAGTGGAAGCAGGTCTGTTTACAGACAAATAACTCCTAAGTACCAAAAAGATTCATAACATAATAGAAGCGGATGTAGGTATCATTAAACCGAATAGATATTTAGAGGTTGGGATTTGATTTGCAGTGGGGAGAAAAGATTTTTTTTAAAAAAATATATTAGTTACAAGTGGGAGAGGGAAGTCTGGATAGCCTGTGTTTTTAAGGCAAAAGTCCAACACATGTTGATCTATTTATCCCCTTTTATCCCACCCTTCCTTCTGGGTAGCACTTATAAGCCTCCCCCCTCCAATTTTATCCCCAAAACATCCCTATGGAAGCAGGTAAGGCTGATGATTGTCCCAAGATCACCAAGTAACCTTCACGGCTGAGTGGAAATTTCAATCCAGGTCTTCCTGGCTCTAGTCCAGCATCCATTTCATTCCTAGTTGGCTGGACTTTTTATTTTAAAGGTATCTATCCATCACATCTTCCACGGAACATACCTGGTGCTCCCCTTTCCATTAGAAATATACAACATTTTGCAAAACTTTGCATTGCATCAGCTTAAATCTTTCCTTTACTCTTTCCCCCATTAATTACTGTTTCTCCCATTAATGCTTGTGGTATTGATGATGGTTTTTCCTCCATTGCAGGTGGGTGTGGGGGCTGACATGCAGGAGGAAATACAAGTCTTAGCTTTTCTATTGCTTCTAATAACAACATTCAATTTATATACCGCCCTTCAGGACAACTGATTGCCCACTCAGAAAGGTTTACAAAGTATGTTATATTATCCCCACAACAAAACACCCTGTGAGGTGGTTGGGGCTGAGAGAGCTCCAGAGAACTGTGACTAGCCCGAGGTCACCCAGCTGGCTTCAAGTGGAGGAGTGGGGAGTCAAATCCAGCTCTCCAGATTAGAGTCCCATGCTCTTAACCACTACACCAAACTGGCTCCCAACTGGCTTCTAAGCATGACATTTACAGCTTTTCTCTGCTTTCACAGGCAGTTCTAAAGTGCACTCTGAACTGAGTCTTCTTCACATAATAAATTTTTAAGGTGCTCTGCTAAAACTTTCCACCTAAAGAATATGAAGTGGAAATGTATATAAATGTGTGTACCAATAAGTCACCGACAAGATTGGCTAAGGTCCATTGCTTCTTGTATCATTGATGGCAAACATTTATTTATGGCTGTGTTAAATGTGAAATGTGGGAAGGCACGTAGCCCAGTCTCATCAGATCTCAGAACCTAAGCAGGTTTGGTACTTAGATGGAATACTACTGAGGAAGACTCTGCAAACCATCTTTGCACCTCACTCTCCTTGAAAACCCCTTGATGGGGATGCCTTGTGTGTGAAATGGTCCCACTTTTGTTCAGTTCTGATGCACAGTTATCTTTGTATGGTTTTTATTCCCTGCCCCCCTTCTTAAAACAATTCATTAGTACTGCCCAAAATCTAATACCAGTTTTACTGTTAACTGAATACTTGTATAAATCCCCTTTTTATTTTCAAGAAGGAAATCACATTTTATTTCTGGAGAGCAAAAATTCAAAGCAAGCTGTCATGATCTTGTGAATAATTCTTAATAAACCTAAGTGGACTCATTGTATATTAGTATGTTAACTGATTGAGCATTTAGAACCATTTCTGATCTGAAATACATACTCACTCACCCCTGTTGTGGAATTCTGTGCACATTAGAAATCTGGGTGCAATGGCTGCTCTACTCATGGAATCTGAATGAGATAAGCAAGTGTGATTCCAGTGCATCTACATTTAATGTTTAAAATTTTACTTCATTCATACCTCACCTTTTTCCCCAATGGGGACCTAAGGTGGCTTACATAATTCTCCTGTCCTCCACCTTATCTTCGTGACAACCCTGTGAGGTAGGTTAGGCTGAGAATGTGTGAATGGCCCAAGGTCACTCAGCAAGAGTCCATGGCAAAGTGGGGATTCAAACTTGGGTCTCCGAGATCATGGCTGAATACTCTAACTGCTATACAATACTGCCATTCCACATAATTGCAATGAATGGGTACTGTTGACTTAGGGTTGCCAGGACCCCTTACCTTCCTGGCAAGAAGGGGGGGGACCTGGCTCTCACCTTACTGTTCCTTTGCATCAGGCTGATTTGGACCCCAAACAGGCCCAATTCAGCCCAAATTGGCCCCTCTGCAAAGTGCAGGAGTGCTGTCAGGGCAGTGCAATGACTTCACTCCTGGGTTATGCTACCCCAGGAGCATGCCTGGGAAGCCTGTTCCCCCGTCTTCCTCCCCACCCCCCCCTGCCAAACTGGTGAGTGGTGGCAGGGGGCAGAGGGTGGGAGCAACAAGCCTATGTTAACTTGCTACTCTGCAGCAGCCTTTTGTGTGTGTGTGCTGTAGCCGACATGTCCATGGAAACCTCTTCCAGTATATGGGTCGCTAGACTAGATCTTTGATTTTTTTTAAGTGATTAAGCAAGCCTAAACATATATATTCTCACTTAGAAGTAAAGATCCATGGGGTTCAGTTGAACATGCTCCCAAGTAAGCATCCATGGGGTTAAAGCCTTATTGACTTTGATAGAGAATTTTTGCTGTGAAGTCATGCTGTTATGACTGATCAGCTTTTGCTTTATGCCCAAAGTATATGCTAGTCTTCTGATAGTCTCTGCAGAACAACAGGATGGGGCCACTTCATAAAATGAAAGTAATTCCTGTAGATTGTGATGTTTTGATTCACTTCTATTGCTTCTCATTGGCACATAGATGCATATATTTTCCCCCAACTGCTGCAGTACCTCACTTTAGAGGGCAGATGGTAAGCCAGGCTATTCGCTTCAACATTTGTGTAAAATATCAGGTTGTAACCCCTGGCTAACTTTCAGCACTGCAGTACTAGAACATTCCAAGGAGAACAAGTAAGCAAATGGCTTTAATAATTTTAGGGGAAAAAATTGCTCATTTCAGTGGATGATGATAATAATATGATCAGTGTATGTATAGCTTCAGCGAATGCCATTTTAGTTGTCTCTTCCTGAGGTGTGAAATTTGCAAAGGAAAAATTCAGTTCGGGTTGGGGAAGGCACCTGGATGATGATGGTGATTGTTACTCTCAAGCACCAACTTTTTATTTAATGTATGGATATACTAAATAAAAATTCCTTTAAAATTAGTAATTCCTTTCAGTAGACTTGATCTTAAAAGTCTCACTTTTGCATGGATATTTTCAGCGGCATTTTAAAACCTACCCTCACTTTAGACTGTCTTGCTGATTACTTGAACATGTTCAAGGAGCGTTGGTTTCACCCATAATTGACCTCCTTTGCCCTCAGACACACTGATGTATAGTCTAATCTTATTGACTCCAGAGTGTCATGCCTCCTGCAGTTCACTACGTGGTCTCTGGTTGGCTGGGGTTTCCCATATGATTAATCCAGGAACCCCTGTCCTTACACAGTTTTCTTAGTTTGTCCTAAATGTTGTCATGTGGCCAAATCTGATGGACTACATATCAATGCAATATTGTTCTAGTCACTTCAGGATTCCTAGCTGGGACCACTCATTTCATCTATCCAAAAAGAAGCAGAAACGAAACAATGGTGTCAAATGGGCAGCAGGGGAGTGGGGGGAACGGAGATGAACAAAGTTCATTTCTCCTCTCACACCCTGCACAAAGCACTACCTACTTTCAACTCAAAAACCGAAACAGGAGATCATTCAGCCCAACCCAAGTGTGATCTATAGCCACAGTATAAAACCATCTAGATGGGTGCATGGATTGCAAGTTTATAGTAGGTAGAGTTGCCAACTTCAGGGTGGGGCCTGGAGTTCTCAGTCGTCTGGAGATCAGTTGTGATCCCAGGAGATCAGTTCTCCTGGGGAAAATGGCAACTTCAGAGGGCAACTCTATGGTATTGTATCTCTGCTGAGCTCCCTCCCTTCCCCAAACTCTGTGCTTCCTAGGCTCCACTCCCAAATTTCCAGGAATTTCCCAATACTCAGTTGGCAACTCTAATAGTGGTCTAAGGGAATGAATGTGTTTGTGGGCTTCCCAATTCCTTCAAAGGAGAATGTTTCATTCATGGCTTTGTAGGTAATTCCATTGCACGCAAGGGGCTTCCTCTTCCAATGAAGAGAATGGGAATATCTTATATTAGCAGGGAGCTCCATGTGGGTATTGATACCCTCTGCACTCATGAAGATTGCTAATTTGATTATTTTTATGCATACTAACAAGTTCCTACTATACTTTTATCACAAAGGAAGACCATACCTTTTCTGTGAAGTGTAAACTAAGTTCATATTTATTGTCGAAGGCTTTCACGGCCGGAGAACGATGGTTGTTGTGGATTTTCCGGGCTGTATAGCCATGGTCTTGGCATTGTAGTTCCTGACGTTTCGCCAGCAGCTGTGACTGGCATCTTCAGAGGTGTAGCACCAAAAGACAGAGGTCTCTCAGTGTGGTCTTGGCATTGTAGTTCCTGACGTTTCGCCAGCAGCTGTGACTGGCATCTTCAGAGGTGTAGCACCAAAAGACAGAGATCTCTCAGTGTCACAATGACACTGAGAGACCTCTGTCTTTTGGTGCTACACCTCTGAAGATGCCAGTCACAGCTGCTGGCGAAACGTCAGGAACTACAATGCCAAGACCACGGCTATACTGCCCGGAAAATCCACAACAACCATAAGTTCATATTTATTTAACTGATCACTGTGAATTATACATCCATTGTTGAACATGACCTAAAGACCATGGTTATCATTTTAGTTCAGTTTGTATATCCTGTGTGTTTAATTTTTTTTAATCTGAAGACTAAATTTCACTTTAAGGTGCTCTGGCAATTTTTATGAACATGCTAACTTTTGCACTCTCATACTTTTTGCATTCACATTTGAGCTTGCATATCTTCCTCTCCTGCTAGAGTGATGGCTCTGCAACACCATCATATAGTGTAGTTCTAAGCCATTAGACTACTCAGGTGCAGTAAACCAAAATGTCATTTGATTGGCATCTTTAAAAAGTTCAGAAATTGGGTGATTACGGCTAATTCCCTAAACCAGCCAAGAGCAAGGTGAGACGATCTGAGCATTTGTCATTTCACCTCTGTCAAGAGGCTAGGAATAAAAAGACTTGTTCTTTCCATGGAACTCTCACATTGTCTTGCCTCACAGTTACAGTTGGTAATACTGTTGAAATTTGGAACAAACAGATCAAGTTTAATACAGAAAGAAAGAAAAAACCCTGGAGATAGAGGAAGGAAAACAGAATGTGGAGGCCTTTCTGTATAATTTAGATGATAGAATCTTCTCACATTTTTATCAAACTTCAAGAAAAGATTTTTTTGCAGAATTTTATTCCATAGACACCAGAATGGTTAGTATTAACTTAATGACCAGCTGACAAAACAAAACAAAAATATTATAGCAGTTCAGAAGACAAAATGCTTCTTTAGTAACATAATCTAATCCTGTGAGGGACAGTATTCTAAGAGAGATAATAGACGAATAGCACACAAATTTGGATACTCTGCATCCATTCAGATTTGTGTTTCCGTGTGTGTTCCTTACACAATTCTCATGTTACTTCAGCAGAAGATTCCTCCTTCATTGCAGTAACATGATGCTTATTTGCTGGGCTTCGTTAAAGAAGTTGGTGGGTCTCCATCCAGTTCTTAATGAACTTTCTCCACAATACACAAAAACAAAGCGGGGGAGGGGGGAACCTTTCACTGCAGTTAGCACTAATTGAAATTCCTGGTAGCAGTCTCAGCAGTTCAGGCCAGGGCTTGAATGGTCTGGGAAGGAGGTTTCTTTCTGGTTCCAGGCGGACACAATAGAGGAACGGCATGAGAGAGGCTTGTGCTGCTACTCCTTCGAGAGTTCCTTCAACCCTATCTCTGTTTTCATTACATTAATTTGACAAGCTATCAAGATTTCTGCTGCCGGGGTGCAGGGAAAGACAAACTTACTAAGATGTAGTGCAAACTGTTACACAACAAAGGCATCCACAGTGGCTACAATCCTGCATTTCAATGAGTTAGAGGCACATAACTGTGAACACGCAACCAACATGTTCGTTTTTGTTTCTCGTCATGATATGTCTTTCATAAGCCTTCAGCTTAAATTTGTTCATATATTAATAAGAGGAGAGAGAAGGGGACTGTTCACTATTCGTTAGCTGTTCCATAACTGATTCTATATACATTTACCTGTAAGTAAAGCCCATTGATTTTAAAAGAACTTACTTCCAATTATAAATTAAATTATACAGAATTACTGAATTTGGCAGTTGAAAAATCCCTATTTTAATGTGTTTGCTTTGAAATGAATCTCATTGAGTTCCACAGGAATTACTTATTTGTATGTTTGGGATTGCACCATAAGATGCATTTAGTAGAGTCCAATTGAATTTGGGAGAACTGAACTCAAAATTTAGGATTTAGCATTATGTCATTAAACCAGTTTCACATGGCAGAATGAGAACTGTGCACTTATCCTTCAAAGTATATTTCCCTCAATTACTTTGTCCTTCAAAATTCGAAGTTGTCATTTTGTCAGATTGTTATGAATGCTAATCGTAAAAGATAAAGCCCACATGAATATTGTATCTAGTGATAATAGCATAAATTGATTTTATCAAAAGGGCTTCAATAGGAGATAGCTTTTTTGAAACAACAGTATTTTAAAATAGAGAAAACAATAAAGGCAGCTAGCTATGTTTGATAGATTAAAAAAATTCTTGGCATGAAGTTGATCACAGTGCTTGATTATCTATTTTCCATTTATCTCATTGCTGCTTTCAAAGGAATATCTTTAGCAATCCGATACACAGGCGGTTATTCATTTCTTATACAGTTATGGATTTTTTTTCTTTAGGAACTAAAGAGTAATTTTTAAAACTTGTGTTATTTTTCCATCTTGGAAAGCCACATAACTGTCCAGTTTGACTTGGTGATATTTTCACACATTTATTGTGAGCAAACTAAGTGTACATGTAAGGCTGGTTGTGATTATAATCTGCCACGTACTGCCCCGGTTCATTCCTCATTCATGTCAGTAGAGCATTGCAAATGGCAATATCGTCTTCAGTTTTCCAAATATTTAAATGCTGGGATACTGTATCTGCATAAAAGAGAAGGGGAGTGGGGGGATCACAGTGGAGGTCTCGTTCTAGAAGGTATTGCAGTTTCTGATTCTTCCTGGTTTCTGAACTTACTCAGAAGTCTCCACTGATTCTGGGAACTTCTGCTGTTGTTGACCCTCCTTGCCACTGGTTTTCCTCTACCTTACCACCAACTTTATTCCAACTTAGCACA
This sequence comes from Eublepharis macularius, assembly GCF_028583425.1. Taxonomy (NCBI): domain Eukaryota; kingdom Metazoa; phylum Chordata; class Lepidosauria; order Squamata; family Eublepharidae; genus Eublepharis; species Eublepharis macularius. The sequence continues at coordinate 97,825,956 of NC_072797.1, read as the reverse complement.
GTGTAAGTTTGAGAAGAGGGGCAAAAACAGTGAGAGCAGAGGGCTGCAGAGAGCTCTCTTGAGCTTGATCTTTCTAATCCTTCTCTTACATAGCTCCCCTCCCCGTCTTTCTCTGTGAGTTTCCCAAGAAAGCTCAGGAGGACTGAGACAGTTATAAATTGAGTCGTTATACTCAAATTAAGTATCAAAATGCCATCATACATACATACATATATGCGTGTGTGTGTGTGTGGCATATATTGTGAGTAGTTCTCTTCAACACTATCTTAATTCCTAGTTGATTATTTTTTAAAAAAATTAGGGATTCAAGCTTAATTAATTCAAGCTCTTAATTAGAAAAGTGCTACTGGTCAGTGCCACCATTTTGTTTCAAAAATCCCAGTATTGATTTCAATTCTGTCTTTAATCTAAGAAATTTGAGAGTTGCTTTTATTTAATTTTCTGTTAATTCAAGCTAAATACTCCCTATTCAATCTACACAATGTTAATGGTATTTTCCATCAATGTGGAAATTATTTGAAACTGCCATAAATGAAAAACATGAATTGGGAACTCCAGTAATGAAAACAGAAAGGCTCACAATAAAAATATGAAATCAAAAAGAAATTCAAAACACATTCATCCTTATAATTTAGACCTGGAGTGCTCATTGATACATCCATAACTTTGTGATGTTCACATACTGGTGTTTTGCCTTGAGTCCCCTATTGCCATTGCAGTTGCTGCTGAAGAATGCAAAGGAGCTTCCGTACAGTGACGTCATTTCTTTGCATCTTGGGCAAATGGTGCCACCAAAGTGGGCAGAACCTTTTCAAGCTCAGAAAACCTTCCTCACAAAAGGCGAAGGCACTTTGGCTGTGTACTTGGCAGGAAATGTTGCATGAAAGGTGGCTTTAAAAATGGGGAGAGCTCAATGAAACCATAGAAAGACAACAAACAGACAACGATGCCATGGGGAAACTCAGAGAGAGAGAAAAATACTGCAGTTAGGAATCCAAGTTGTGGCAAAAAGCTTGAGTTAGGTGATCTTCAAAACTCTCAAGTGCTATAGGATAGTTGCTGAATTCTTCCTGCAAGGGCATTCTATGATGGAACCTCATCTGTCGGTCTATCTACAGAGCTCTGGAGACACACACTGAACAGGACGTTTGCTGCCCTTTGTGGAAGCTGGTATGGAGTGCATGGTACACCTATCACTTTGCCTGTAGTGGTCCTATGTAGCCCTGATAGCTCAATTGTGCTGGGTTAAGAGTTTGAGCTCACCATATTTAAATAACTACCTGTATTATATTGTTGTCAGCTGCAACTGAGAATGCCTTTTGATTATATCAGGCACTATCTGGTTCATATAAGGACACTAAATAAACAGCTGTGTGATATCCTCCACTTAGCTGCTGAGTTACAAGCACTAACCTGGTGCTGGACATTTTAGTTTTTAATCTAATTTTAATTTGTGTGTGCCTTTTTGTAGCCTTCAGGCTAACAATGTAAATACATAAACACACAAAGGAAGCTATCACGTGAATGTTGGATTTATTGATAATATATTTTTCGTCCTGGGAAAGGTTATATTCAAGTTCAGTAAATCCTTGCCATTTAGTGTGTAACATAAAGTGCAAAAAAGAGCTTTTTTTTTTTTTTTGCAAGGAAGGTAAAGCAATCTGGTTTAATGATTAGAAAACTAGGGGAGACACTTTAGCCTCTCCTTCAAGTACATCTCCCTCCAGAGTACATTTACTTCCATCACAATGGACTAGAAGAGATCCTTGTTTAGTGTGGCAGTGCCCCTGAGACCTAATTTAGCTTTTATAGGAAATTCAAAGAGACAGAGTGAGCAAGACAGAGCAGAACAAAGATACGAGTTTGCACAGAGAATATTGATACTTGCTGTTTGGTTTTCTCAATCTTTAAAAGAGATTCTAGTGGAAAATGCTGACTTCCACTTTCTGGCACGCTGACAGCTGGTCCTAAGTGCTGCATGTTAATCTTTACTTATTCATGTTCTGTAGTCAAGAACAGGGCAAACTTCTGAAGTCCTACCAGCTTGGTCCCAAGGTTTTGATCACCTTCTAAAATGCATCTTAGCACATTGTTTCAATACACGTGGAACTGAAAATGGACAAATAAAAAACATCTGCAGCATTTGTGTACGTAAAACTGTGACACTCCAGTTTCTGCACCCCAAAGAAACAATGCCTTCAAAGTAGATGAGCATCAAGCATTAGGAAGAACTAAAATGTTCAAGTGAACAAGCCTGCATTTCGCCCACTGCTAGTCCCAACAAATGGATCCCCACAGGCCTTTTTTGTGTGTGTAACCCACATTAATCATATCCAGCAGAGTTTGCTCAGTTTTTGTCCTGATTACCCATCCCCTGTTGTACCCATTACATAAGCTCCCCTTGGATCTTGAGTAGCGCTACTCTAAAAACACAACATGAAGCTATTGTGTGCATTTGGAGAATTTTTAGTGGAAATCAGTCAATTAAATTGCTGTGAAAGGAAGTAGCTGTGGTGCACTGTGTCATTCTGATCTCAGTCACAGCACATGAGTGATTCTTTAATGTGCTGTGGCCACTGTTACGAAATACACTTTTCATTAGTAAGAAAACTGGTGAATTGTCCTTGGGCCATTTTGTTTGAATGTGGGAGTGGGGAGGATAGCTATATTTTTACGTTGTTCCATATGTTAAGGCCATGTTATAAGTGCTTTTATCTTCAGTTTCCCTATCTGTATAGTTTACATACAAGTAAGAAAACAGTGACGCCCGTCTTTACAAGGGTCCATCACAAATGTGGACTCCACATCTCACAAGAATTCTGGTTCTCACATTTCCTCAGAGGTCTCAGAGTCTCTCTACACGAGACATCTGACATGTGTTGGGAGATGTAATATTAGCAGGGAAGGGTAGTTTAAAAAGACAGATCCAGTGGCAGGGCAAAGGCTTTGCAGTAGAGCTGTGTGAAAGGGATATGAAATGGGAAACTTCAGCCCCATTATATAACCTCTCCAGGTCTAAGCCCAGCTCTGAAAGGCAGCTCTAGCCCATTTTCACTCCTTGCTGCCCTCTAGTTGCAATCCCACCCAGTTTTAGACCTGAGAGGTGAAACTGACAGCGCCTTTGGGGAGGCGAAGATGAAATTAACAAACCCTCTGAGGAGCAATCTTGGCCAGCTCTGTCTTTTAAAACTATGCTTCCAAGCTAACATTGCGTCTCCCTACACTTGACGAAGACATGCTGAGGCATCTCGTGTAGAGAGACGCACAGTTCTGGTCCAGGATGCAATATAACAGCCCGTGTTTTGCCTGTTTTCTTTCAGTTCCCCTACACCAGCCTTTACACTCTGTCTCTCTAGCTGTCTTTTAAACAGTGGCCTTTTTAAAGAGTTTCAAAAGACTTGAATTTTTTGCCATGATATTGAAAATTAAAGGTTTCCAATAATATCAATAGTTACCTTTGTTTTGTCAGCTAATTCTAACTGAATTGCTTTCCCCATTTTCTTCTGCTCAATAATACAAAGTATCTGATTAGCAAATAGACTTCCTCTAGAAACCCATACCCAAGAGCACCAGGTTGTATCATAGTTTGTATCATATTGCTCAGCTGAAACTATTGTTGCTAAGCAGCTAGATTTATACTCACTGATAGAATTATGCAACTTATCCAGCTGAGTTCAAATAAAAGGTCAGCCATGTATCTCAATCCAGTAGTAGAGTGAAATGAAGTAAAACCCACAAGCCGTCTTCATAAATAATATCACTTTTCATGATACAGCTAGCACAGGTGTATCACAACATAGTTATGCAACTGGACGGCACTTCTGTTTACAGCTAAACCCATCAGACCTTAGTTTGCTCCTATTTCTTTGATTGCTGAAAGCATAATAAGAATATATATGGGAGATGATTTTTATAGAGTTTTTTTTTTAATTTTAATCAAACAGTGCTAAAATTCTCATGGTAATTTTTTTCCAGACCAAATGATATTGTAGAAAACGGTAAGGGTCTTTCTCTCATATCACCGTTGCAGTATGCTGCTGTGTGACTCCTTCCCACACTGCAAAGACCATTGAAATGGGAGTGCTTAGAAAGCAGACTGATGTAAAGCCCATTGCAAGCCAATCCCACAGTTCCTGTGGACTTTGGACCCTGCTTGTAATGCTCTTGCCACGAGCCAGCCCTACCATTCATGTTCCAAACAAACCTACCTTTGCAAAGGAAGCAGGAATTTGCACTGAGGAGGGCTAGCTGGTGATGGCAGAAGCCTAGTGTGCCACCTGCTTAAACATCCAGAGCGAGATACTAGGACACATAGGAAATGTCCTTCACAGTGCCTTCTGGTTCTATGAACTAAGCATCCAAGCCATAGGGATGAGGACCACAAGGCTTTTATCACTTTCCAGGCCTCCTCCATTACTCGCCCTCTCCCATTTGCTAAGTAAATTTCCTGGGAAATGGTTTGGAAAGATGTCTGGGAGATGAGCTAGACTTGGACTTTCTGAACATTATCTTTCCAAGTATTCCTGGACACCCTGAGTAGGCTCTGAAAAGCTAAGCTAACAGTGAGGGGAGCCAAGAAATTAACAGAAACCTCAGTCTGTATTGTAGCATCCTACAGTTCAGGCCCTCCCAGTTCTAGTATATTTTACCCTGGAATCTGGGACAGCACTGCCATGAGAAAGAGCTGCAGTGGTGAAGGACTTCCTTTACAAGTTCAATCAGGATTAGTTTATTCGATTTATATACCTCCCTTCAGGATGACTTAACACCCACTCAGAGTGGTTTACAAAGTATGTTATCATTATCCCCACAACAAACACCCTGTGAGGTGAGAGGGGCGGAGAGAGCTCCAGAGAGCCGTGACTAGCCCAAGGTCACCCAGCTGGCTTCAAGTGGAGTAGTGGGGAATCAAACCCGGCTCTCCAGATTAGAGTCCCACACTCTTTACCACTACACTAAACTGGCTCCCTTTTCTTCTACCTTCTTTTATTGCATCTCCCTTTCCTTTATGTTTCCAAGTTAGCTGTCTTTTACATCATCACTTTTGATTTTTCAGCATTTGTTGGTCTTCAGCTGCAGTCATAACCTGAACATCATAAGCTTTATGTATAACATAGCTTTTAAGAACTAGCATGTCCCATCTATGTTTTATCTGTATTACATTCAGTACCAAATTTTGTACTAAAATAAAGGTAACCTTCAGTTAAAAAACGAAAAACTTCTTCCAAAGCCTATGATTGCTCAAGGACTTTCTCAAGCATTTCCTTAAAACAGGCATTCTATTCCTCTTACATTTTGAACATAAAAATTAAATGAATGCTTTGTAACCTTGGATCTTCTTCCATAACATCCACAGACTTTGCACTCCAGCTGCAGGTTCTTTGCCACATTCCATGAGGGGGGCAGGGCACAAGAATTTGCAGCAGAAAAGAAGACGTGGGAATGTCCCGTTGTGTAGTCTACTCATGCTGCTGTGGCAGTGGTGGCACTTCATCCTCTCAGTGGCTAACTGGTGTTCAGCTTCAACTGCAGGAATTGGTCTAATCAGAGCCAAGCTACAAGTGATGCCTTACACAGGTAGGACACTTGTCAGCTTCCCTCAAGTTTTGATGGAAACGTTGGCATCCTGGTTTTACAGCTTGGCTCTCCATTACAGCTGCAAGACCAGGATGCCTACATTTCCCATCAAAACTTGAGGGAAGCTGACAAGTGTCCAACCTGTGTCAGGTGACACTTGTAGCTTGGCTCTCAGATGGACATGACACTAGTGTCTCCTTTAAATGTAATGTCAGTCCATGAGATTTTAGGTTAGAACTAGGATTTTCTTTGCATGTTTGGTTAGTATTTCTAAGCTAATTGATTTATATGCAAAAGTTCCATCCCTTTGTTAGTGGGGAACAGAAAATTATAATAGAAATAGAAATTATAATTTGTAATCTTCAAATAAGAAAATAACTGGGTGATCAATTTTCCTTTTAAAAAGTTTAATATACTAGTAATGGAAGAAAACACATAATGTAGCTTTAATTTTTTAAAAAATAAGAAGCAAAAGACAGAGAGAAATAAACAAAATGTGTTCAGTCCAGTCTTTAATACCTACTGTGCCTTATTAAACCTTTAGCAATGTAAAATGCAGACATTATAACAAGTTGGAGAGTATATTGATTTTTTCATTATTAGCTAAAGGTTTGCAAGCAGGATAAACCCTATTCAAACATCATGCAGCCAGCCGTTATGTTTCGGAGATTCTTTGTAGAATGCAGCAGGAGACCAAAGAGCACTTTGCTTTAGTTAAGTCCATTGTGTGTGTTTTTCTTTTTAAGATGTAGGAGGCTACATTTTTTCTTTTATTCTTTTTATTTTGTGACAGTGGTGTCAAACAAAATTGCTATCTGTTTATCAGGGATTTGCCTCTGTTCCTGAAGGAGAAAAAAACAGGGGCCTGATCCATTCTCCCTATACATGAGCAAGAAGTATTGGCATAGGCTATTGAGCCCTATATCCTATTTCTTTTCTTGACTCACCATTGGGTACAACTGACTTGTAGCCAGAATCTTACAAAGGGGTTAGGCAGTGGAATGAGTATATAAGTTTACACGAGTCGCCAATTCAAAGTAATGACTAGATCATTGTTAAAAAGACCTCAATCTTCTGAGCCATCTTCCAATCACATTCCATGCATGTATTTGAGGCTATGATAGAACATGCCCAATAACAAAAGATCTAAAACACTTGAATGAAAACTCTCAGGGCACAATGTATTGTTATATATTTTTATTTATGCTGTCTACTTTTAACTATAAAAGCTGAACCCTGAGAATCAGAACACGATACTTGACTAAATAAGTATAGAATAGCTTTATAAAGGATTAGTTATGCTAATTCCTTGCTTAAATGCTCAAATTTCACAAAATTTGGGATCCATTGTTAATTTTGATAGGTAAAGATACCAAGGATGTTAATGCAAATGATTGTAGAGCACTCATATTAACAGTATATGCAGGTAAACAAAACTGAGGCTATCGTACTTTGGTCACATTATGAGAAGACAATATTCCCTGGAAAATTCAATAATGCTAGAAAAAGTAGAAGGTAGTAGGAAAAGAGCAAGGCCTAAAATGAGATGACTTGACTCAATAAAAGAAGCCACATCCTCCAGTTTGCGGGATCTGAGCAAGTCTGTTAATGATAAGATGTTTTTGAGGTCTTTCATTCATAGGGTCGCCATAGGTCGGAGGCAACTTGATGGCACTTAACACACACATGCAAGTAGGAGGAAATCTCACAGAAGTCTGGCTCAAAACTTAAGTTTCCTTTTCAGAGACATTCAGGTTTGATGCCAGAGTGAGCAGAGGAATGGGATAAAGAGGATGATGACCTTGAATCAGCTCCTCCAGACTTTGAAACTGATATATTTACAGTGCCATCCTAAGTGGATCTACTCAGAATCACACTAAAGTCTTCTCAGTGGGTCTTACTGCCAGGAAAATGTTCTTAGGATTGCCCTAATAGTTACAAATTTGACCTTGAGTTTAATTTTCCATATTTATTTCCCTTCAACATAATTTGAATATTTTTGCATTATTGATTTGATAAATACTAGGCATGATCAGGAGACTTAAGCATGTATTTTCCTATTAAAATTAATGGCGCACAAAGATAACTGTGACTGGACTATACTCTGCATTTTAAAGTAAGTGAATTTGATCCCTGGGCAAAGAGTCACGCACAAGAACTAGTGGGGCCATGCATCTGCATCGAAAGATGTAACAGCCAATCATGAGGAAGTGGAGGCAGATATCCTGCCTTATATATTTCTGCCTCTATTAGTTTTGTATGCAAGATATAGCTTTTTGCTGCAGGTTAGTCTTGATGGTGGGCAGTCATATAATTTAAACTAACTTGAAAGTTCATTGAAGCAGGATTTAAGAGGGTTTTTTTTTTAAAAAAAGAAAGATTGCAATCATTTTCACAATCACAGTCCATAATGCACTTACTAGAAAATAAAGCAGTAACATTAGCTACTAAGTAATTACAGTGAAACGAAAAATGCCAGTTTACTACCTTCTACATAAGCACCAACAGCAGCCCCTATCTAACGATAGTAGATTAGTAGCTTGTTTTAAAAATACTTTCACTAAACACTAAAACACTAAAAAATAGTAGAACCTGATAGAATCTTTACTTACTCAACTTTTGATCTTCATTAAAACAAATGGTTATTTTAATCAAAATAAATGGTTGTTACCCAGACATGTTCCTGATGAAGTAAATAATTCTTAGCAATATGAATGATTGGTTTATGCTACAAAGAAAACAGTTTCTGTTTGACCAGATAGAACAATACCAGGATATTTAAAACATCCAGATTTGATCAGAGATGTATGAAAAAAATTACAGCTGTTATAGAAATGGTGGTAGGTCAATATTTCACATCTCTATAGTGTTGTAGAGAAATTCCTCTTTACCCAGTTTCTCCCTGAAACCCAGCATTCTTTTTCTTTCCCTCTTTTTAGGATTTTGAAATCAGTTTCTAATCAATTCCTTTTTGATCAAAGAGAGCAAATTGAAGAGAGGAGGGGCAGGACAGGAGTGTCTGCAAAATTTCAGAACTTCACTCTGGCTCAGAGGCAGGCAGTGTCTCCCCAAACCTTCCTATCTTCCTGCTAAAGCACCAGTCTTGGGTGTGTAACATAAAATAATTGCAAGGACATCTCTTGATTTGTCTTCAAAGAGAAATGAAAGAGAAATCCTGCTCTTAAAGGAGAAGGGGGGAGGAAGAGCATAAGGAGTATCGACTATATTTTAAAAAGGGAATTTTGGAAAAAGAAATTCCCTTCCTCATAACGACCCCACATTACTACCACTACTGTGATCCAAAAACTAACTAAAGCTGTGTTCTTGCAGCCATTTGTTGTCATCATGACCCATATCAAGAGTCTGATTGAAACCATTTATGCCCATGAAGGGATCATAATAACTTGTGAATTTATTGACAGCAGTGGCTACATGGAGACTCTGCATATGATTGTGTCCACCTATGTCCTCCACAACATAGTCCATGATTCTTGTAGCACCACCACAGAAACTTCATCCAGTCCCTTCCTTCTGGGAGCTGTATAGTGCAATCTTCTAACCTTGTAAGCCAATGGCTTTAGGATTGCATTGATAGTGATGTATTCAGTTACCAGCTTTGAAGCAACCCAATCCCAATAAGTAAGGTAAATTACCTTGAATCTTCTGAAATCAAAGAACTCTAATTTGAACTAGTTTCTTAGAGAGCCAGCAAGATCAGTAGTTAGAGTGACCAACTGGTAGAACCAAGATCAAAAACACACTCTTCCATGGAAGTGGGCTGGCTGGCCTTTGGTCAGTCACACCCTCTCAGCCTAACCTACATCCCCCAGTTGTCAATAGGACAAAATGGAGGGAGAGGGGAATTATGTAGACCACCTTGGGTCTCTATTGGGAAGAAAGCTGGGCTATAAATGAATAAAAATAAGGGAAATGAATAAAAATAAGCGAAAGCTGGGCTATAAATGAATAAAAATAAATAATACTATGTTGCTGTATGATGATTTATTTGTTCATATGATTAGGCCTGATTTTGTAGTCCCATTGCAGAAGAGTTATTTACTTCTAGAGGCAAAATCAAACTTGCTGCCTGATTCTCTGACCCAGGATGTGATCTTTTTCATAATAATTCCCTAGCTCAATGTGCCTGGCCTTATATGCTACTGCTGTGGTCAACCTGTTTTGCTCTTGGGTCATCCAGAATGCCACACAATCTAGACAAAATTGCCTTCTGACTGAACCAGAAGCAAGTGTAGCTGGAATGATGTGTAGCTGGAAATGTACTGTTTAAGATCTGACTTGAACAATGGTCATTTGGAATGACTGTAAATGCTCTGAATGAAAACAGAATTATTTTCAATGTTTGGGAGTAGTCAAAAGTATTCCAATATGGCCATTTTTATGGCATCTTGTGGGTTTCATTTCAAAAGCAGGGGATAACTTACCAGACATGTACCTGACATAAGTCGCCTAAAGTCCTCTATACATGACCCCTCTGCACATTTTTGGTCATAATTTTTATTTTATTCATAGAATTAAAAGCCCAATAAAAGCTCCCCTCTGCACATTGACTGAATGTGAAGAAGGAGAGCAGGCACTAGTGTGGACATGTGGCGGCAGTGCCCATGTATTCCCTCCCTATCAGAAGTTCTATTTTCTTAATGTTGCTAATCATGGGAAGGGAACATATACATGGGCATTTCTTCCACACATATGTGCCATGCTCATGAGCCAGTGATCATCCAGAGGTTGGGCCAGTGCCTTCATGCTTGCTCTCCCTCTCAGTGTATTCAGTCAATGTGCAGAGAGGTCGCTTATCCAACCCAAATAGTCAGCCAACCATACAGGGCGATCACCATTGGCATTTCTATGCATAGTATTTGAATTTTTCTGCCAACCATCGTACCATCTTAATGTCTTTGGAATGACTTTCTGTTTCTATATAAGCCTAGTTTGGGGGTATTTTGTTCTCTGGGGCTGTGCTCACTCAGCTGCAAAAAAAAGCTTTGCTTTCCAGCTCTATGAGGAAGGACAGGAGAATATACAGACAGAGGGTTGGCCTCAAGTTACATCCCTTCCCCAAGATAGAAAGCCATCCTGCACTAGAGACGCATGTGTGCAAGCATATACATTTAGAAGACGTGAGATCAGTGATGACGGCAGACCAAATAATTTCTCTATGGAAGGCAGGGCCACAGTTTAAGGTTCTGAAATCTCTTGAGTGTCCTTATTACATTTATGTGTCCTGGCAAAGGATATATGCATGAAGAACGCCCCCCCCCTCCCATGTGTAATGTAGGGAGTCAATTTAGAAACAAAACTGGAGTACACGCAAGTGAGGAATGTGCCCTTTGCTCTCCCCTCCCTTTCACTGTATCTCACTGCTCACTGCTTTTGGAAGCATATTTTCTTCTGGATTGGAAGAAAAATGTTGAAAGTAACAAGAGTGCAGTGAGCTAACACACTGATAGGGGGCAGGGTTTAGCTCACCCTACCTACATGTTCCATTTTTGTAAAAACAACTAGATTTCACCCAACAGGTTGAAGATCACAGAAAAGAAGGGAAAGGCTCACACATTCTTCATGCTTCCTAGTGCCCAATCCATTCTACATTTGGCCATTGTCATTGCTTATAAACCGGGAATAAAATTTGAGTCCAGTAACACATTAGAGACTAATAGATCTTTTCCGGGGTACCTGATGAAGTGAGCTCTCACTCACAGACGCATACAACCTGCAAAGTTGTATTGCTTTCTAAAGTGCTACTGGACTCAAATTTCATTCTGCTGCTACTGACTAACATGGCTACCCACCTGAAAATCTATAAAATAGGGTTGGTGTCTCCTAACTGTTTGAAAGAGGGGAACACCTACAGAGAAGTACAATCCTTGATAATTTCATCTCGATTAGGGATGAAGAAATATGTTCACTATTGAAATCAATGGGAAAACACCTAGGTTTTGTATGCTGATATAATATCAGTTTTAATTATGTTATTAAATAATCTCACTCTGAAACTGTACATTGTTTTTGTTTCTGTGACTGAGAGCACTTTTTAAAAAAAAATCTGATTTATAGTGACAGAACTTCTGCACATGGGATTTATGTTCACATTATGGCAATTACATGCAGGCAGGGACAGAGGTGGCATGCTCGCTTGGGCGAACTCTCTATGCACATTGTCTTCTCTGAGGTATTTTTGACATGCACACTTACATCAGGTTTCCTGAGTATTCAATTCACAAGGCCCAATCCACTTTGGGCCTCTGTAATTCTACACTTGAGGGAGTGGTGTTTGTTTATTTTTTCTGCGCTTGAAAAGTGTCCCATTTCTGCTTCATGCTTTCTATTTCGTCAGTCAATCAGCTGAAGATTCTTCAGTTTTGTTAGTTGTTCAGCTATTGAGACATCAGTTTCTTCAGTTGATCACTGACATGTCAGTTTCAGCAGTTGATCAGCTGAAGAAACTTGCAGGTTTTTTGTTCTTTTTTAATGCACCAAGGTTACAATGTTGCAAAATTGTGGTTTAAAAAAAAATTAAAAAGAGATTTACTTCTTATTGCCATTATTAGTATGCCCACAAAACACACTTTTTAGTCCATTCTTAAAATTTCTCTAAGGTGCTACTGGACCTGAATTTTGCTTTTCCATTACAGACTAACACAGCTACCTGCCTGAAACTATTGTAAAATTTCTGTAAGCCTTATTGTAGCTGATGGGCTGCAGAAACTTGCAAGGCTTTTAATGCACCTGTGTTGCAATACTGCAATGTTTGTTGTTTTTTTAAAAAAAAAATTAAGAAAACTGGGTTGGTTGCTATTTAGCCAACCAGGACACAGGGAGATAAAGAGGATGGCAAAAGGCAGGGCCAGGCCTCATACTGAAGAAAATATTCTGCACTTCAAAAAAGCCCCGGGTTGACTTCACTGAGGGGGCGGGGAATCAGGGTATGTGTGCCGGAAGAAAAGCCTCAGAAAACCCAGGGAAAATAGATTCTGTAACTGATGCAGCCTTTCACCATGCAGAACACAAAAAAAAGTCTAGGAAGCAATTTGGAGACTGAATTAAGGTATTTTGACCATGTGTGCAGAACTCTGGAGAGAAATCGATGCAGCATGGGGCTAGAACTGATGCAAAAGCCCAGTGCAGAAAAGACCAGAGTATATCTTCAAAAAAGGACTAATACCATGAGTAACTGGAGGCCAACTTTCATATAGCTGTACTATAAAAATCTAGGAAAGAAGCATAATGGTAGTGTATATTAGTTGACAGGTATGTAGATAAATAAAATTACCATTTCCACAGATTATCTGTCCTTTTATCTTTCAAAGACTTTGAAGAGGAGACGATCTTGTGGTTAGTTATTTGTTTTGAACTTTTTTTTGCCAACAAGTGAAGATCTTGAAACTGTAAAGCACTTTCCACTATATTTAAGCTGTGATAGCTACTGAAAAGAAGTATGCATGCATTCCTTTCATTAAAGCAAAGCTACACTGAATATTCAAAGTTTGTGGTCATAATTTCTCAACATCTGACAGTTTAACTACAGGATACATTTTGTGATACTAGGCATGACTCTGTAGTTGAAGGTATACCCAAGCTCACCGAAAAAAGTGTTTGACAGCTCTGGCAAATAGCTAAGTTAAACAAGAGCAACAACCAAAAAAGTCAACATTGAAAGTATAGTCAGGCACAAGCATATCGTATCGCATGGGTAGTTCCGGTTTCAGACATTCGTTTCTGGTAGAATGCAAAGAGTTATCATTAAAGATGCCAAGTTATTTTTCAGGAATTTGTGATCAGGGCCGTCGTCACACGGGCTTCTATTTAGCGAGAAAATGGCGCAATTTCCTGGCAAACACCCACCTTATTCCAACACTGATGCGATTTTCTCTCTCCTGCTTTGTGCTTGATAGTCGTGATATTTTGCGCCTCAGTGTGAATGCCTCACATCGATGTTTTTCACCTTGCCACGCCATAGGCCCACCCTTTTCTTCTCTCCTCAATCCTAGAATCCATTTCTCCCGCGACTCCCCCTTTTTTTGTAATAATGTCCTTATATCGCTATAACGACATCACACAATGAAAATTTTCTGCTGAAGAAAACAAGTAAAAATGACTGAATTGCCATTAGAGACATTTTTATTTTAACCCAAAACCACACCAGTCATTTTCCATTTTTTTTTTAACATTACGATGTTATAGCGATATAATGCCTTTATTTTTTTTGCACGGGAAAATTTTAAACTCCGCAACCATTCTATCCGACTTCCGCTTTCAGTTTTGTGTTACCAAGAGGATCTTAGGCGCGGAAGACTGCAGCCTCATCCAGCTGACAACAACTTCAGTTGTACACACGGATTTGGGCTACCGGCATGTTTATCTAATGTTATTCCATTATCGTGGAATTAAATGCCAATTTTTTTTTTTTTAAAAGGGGGGGGAGCTGCTTCTGTGCCCATTAGAGAGAACGGAACAGAGTGCTTAGGTGTGGACAGCTGGGAGCACGAAGAAACGCGAGGTGACCCAAAGAAACGTTACTGTGCCGATATCAGCAATGACGCTATATGGTGTAAATTTAACGGAACAGATGCCTGTGTGACAACGGCCATGGACTATTGCTATTTAATATCTCTATATAAATGAGATCATCTATAGATTTGGGCTTGAGTGTCAATAGTTTACTGATGATACCCAGAGCTCTGTTTCATTAGCTAAGCAGCCAAAAGTGGCCCTCCTGAATCAGCATCTGGATACAGTGGTTCAGGGAAAAGGATAAAAAAGCTGAAATGAACTCCTGAAGATATGAAGGTTCTGCTGCTGTTCTGTAAGGGACTAAATTACCTATGATCACTGCATTCTGGTATCTGGCCATAATAAAATCTGGGGTGGGGAGGGCTCATGGATCCAGCCTTGCTGTTTTGAGAAACAAGGTTGCCAGGACTGCATTTTTGATTTACGTTTAAATTCATCTAAGCTCACAGCACTGACCTATATTTTTATAACTTCTGTACTTTATTACTGTACTATTCTGTAAGTGGGGCCAGAGCCAGCAAGAGGGGAGATTACGAATACAAATTACCTAGGTGGCTTCCCTAAGAAGCCAAGCAGTTCACCTATCTTATGTTGCTTATTTTCTCACTCCCAGCATGATGTCTAATTGTAGACCTTTGGCAACAAGCAGAAGCTCCTCTAGAAATCTGCAACCACTCATTTAACCCTTTGATTGCCTTGAGATCATAGTAATTGTTCTCTTGCACCAAATGAAAGCAAGCAGTTATGGATTCCTAGTAGAGATGCCACTTTCCCACATCCAGTAAAAGGATTATTGCCAATCATCTCCAACCTGCCTCCAGGCACCTGTACACAGTTTCCATAGTTTCACAATCTCCCAGGAATCTGCTGAAGTACGAGACAAAGCTGAGTGTCATCTACAACTCAGCCAAGATCTCCAGATGTCCTCTATCGGCAGCTTTACATAGATGCTGAAAAGCATGGGGGACAAAATAGAACCTTCTGGTTCCAGTTTTTATTTGTAGTGGAATGCAGAAGTTCTTAAAGCACTTCTCATCCTAGATGCCTGTCCTCAGTTTATTCAGCCATGAATGGGTGTCTGAGCTATCTGGCTGGGATAGTCAAAAGTAAGCCATAGCATTGGATATTTTTCACGTGTATCAATTCCACAAATTGGTGGTGTCTTAATGACATTAGCTCTATTGACAGGAAACAGATGCAGCCAAAGTTGGCTTTTGTTAAGTATTTGTAGCATGTTGCAACCTGTTCCTTGCCATGTGCCTCTCTTTATAACTCTTGTGTGTCTCTGTGTAGGATCTTATTGTAAACTATATACTACACTTAAAGAATACAATGCAAAACACACAGACTAAGTCTTTGCAGCAAGAATATTTTGCAAAATGGATGGTCCTTCAGTAAAATGATAATGCAGCATCGGATGCCTCTCTAAGATGGGAGCTTGGATTCAATGGATACCATAGAACACCACAGATCCATAAAAGTCTATGGTTGTTTCAGCCTGAAGCAGCCTCTTTCATGCTGAATAGATCAAAAGAAGAGTGAATGTTTATTTGTGTCCTGGTGCCTCGCTATGAAATGCTAAGGACTCTTTTATACAGGCACTACAGTGAATTGGGAAAGATGATGGAACAACACAGGGCTCCCTACAGCTGGGCTGGAAGTCATGGGCTGCACAGAATATTCTGACATACTAATAAGAATAATACATATATTGCTTCTACAGTTATTGTGTCCCAAAGTGGTTACATCAGGACATCACTACATCTTTTTCTGTTTTGTTAACCACAAAACTCGGCTTAGAATTTGATTTGGCAGCTGCTGAGCCTCCTTAATATAGCCGCAGACAAATTCAGGCAAAGAACAGATCTATCACTGTATCTGACTGATCTTTCTGCTTATGCACAGTGACAAATTCTCACCTCTCCATATAGATCAGCAGGCACCGTAACCAGTCAGTCGGGCATAAGTTGTGACAGCACATCACATGCTTAGCAATTGGGAGCCCTAGAGAACAAGGTGAAACGTGTGTTTTATTTTACATGAAAACAGCAGCTCTCTTCCATAGCAATTGGTTGGTTTTCTGCGCATTCCGTTGCAAAAAGGGAAGTGCTGTTCCCCTCACTAATTGAAAGAACACATCAAAATATATAAAGAAGTGAAAGTGCAAAAATGCAAGGCCCATTAGCTAATCATTGTTAAGACTAAATTCTGAATTAAATTGTGAAAGCTTGGAATGATTTTTAAAATGTCTGCCAGTGTTCTTACTTTTCTTCTTCTTCTGTCCCTCATGCACAAAAATGTTCTGGGTCTCTGTTTTCCAATCTGAAAATGATAGCAGGAGAAAATCATTGATAATATATATACGTACCTACTTATAAACCTATCCTGTGGCTTTGTACAAATCATAGGGTCAAGGCTTTCCTTACCTGCTTCATCTAAAACCAGGTACAATATCAGACCCTTTGACAGAAAGTTGCTGCCTATTAGCTTTCCTTTTTGGGATAAAAGCACTAAAACAGCCATACCTTTTTATACATTTTATCCATTTTCATATCCAGGTGTCATTTTGAGAGGCAAAAAGGGGGAGAAAGGAGTCTTTGAGGCACAGGAGGGAACAGTTACTCTTAGATTACACAGAACCCCCTGAGGTTTTATTATCTACTTACAATGCATTAAAACTCTAAAAAACCTCCCCTCCCATAATATGGATAAATTCCATTAGACAGTTCTTTATAGATGACAGAGTCTTTTTTACACATAGAAAGATATGCAAGGACAAAGCTGGTTTCAAACTCAGGACTAGTTCTTCATTCTAATCTGAAAGGGATTTCAAAATCATCTAGTGTCACTTTAAAGCACAGTAAGCAGTTTTTTTTCCTACAGCAGAAGGCCTCCAACTTTTTAATAAAAGAAAATCTTGTGATACATTGAAAAACAACCCACTATACATTCTTACTATAGCTCTTTTTTATGTGTAATGTTGTTCACAGAATTTTCCTGAAAAGAAATAAAGTAATTGTTTGGAGATGGCCAAACTTGCTCACAAGAATTCAACAAAATAATCCTACTGATCAGACATTTGTGGCAAGAATTTTCTGTATAAATTTGAAACGTTCCATGAAGTGGAGTCTTGCACAATTCCATACAGTACATCTTTAGACAAGTTGGGATTTACTCCTTTTCTGAGGTGTATGGATGTCTAACACCTTGTCTACTAGCATATCTGATGTATAGCATGGGTAGAAATATTGATGGATGTTATTACATATAAGGTTGCCACATTAAAGAACTCATAATCAATTAATCAAATGATGTCTATTCAGCTACTTATTTGATCTGTGTACGAATATAACAATACTTCTAAAAAGAAAAAAAAAACAGTTTATTTGCTTTTAGATGAATGCACATATGTTTACCACAGAAGGACTAGTTTAAAAGAGTTATTTTGTTCTATCTGACAGAAAAGGTGAAATGCCTATTTCAAAATGGTACCTGTCATTTTCAGGTTTTATAAGTATAAATTGGGGACACATTTTAGTAAATCTGGTTCATACATGGAAAGTTCAGGGAAATGAGGAATTGCCCATTATTTTTCCTGGCCTGAGTTTTTTGTCACACGAGTCTTGTTTGAGCTTCTGTTGAACTAAGCTGGGAGTTTCCTGTCAGACTTAAAAAAAAAAAGTTTCAGTCATTTATGGACTGTTTTCTTTTCTGGCATGTTATTAATGCTGGTGCTTTGTTTTGGCTGAATAATTAAAAGTGGCAATCTCCAGTGTATCATGAAGTGAACTCGAGAAGACAGCCAAGTGCTACCTGTGGTTTAAATTTCGGCAGAAATCCAGTTTGAATATATTTTTTTTAAAACAAGAGTGAAAGACTGGTATCTTTTTTCCTTAGTTGCTTATCTGATTGCTGCTTCAAGACAAGCTCCTTTTTGTTAAAGAATGAGTTAATACAAAGGAGAAAAGGGGAGGGGAAGTACTTGAAATAGAAGCCTGAAAATTGTGATGACCCAAAGGCATATTTGGTAGCACCTTCCACTTTCACTGGCTCTCTTCTTCTCCACTCTCTCCCTATCTTTCTTTCCTGTCAAAATAGCAGAACAGGCACAGGATGGCTACAATGAAAATTGACTTATGTTGTCATTCTAGGACTGTCCTCTCATTTCTGAGGCGGAGTAAGGCACAAGCCAAACGAACTTGGGAATATTGCCTATCACAAAGCACTAATTGTCAATATGTAATAAAAAGAGGTAGTTCTCTACTTGCTGCACTTTTCTCTTTCCACTTTCTGGTCAGTTATGGCACAGTCTGTAGGTCTCAGTTCAGAGGTGGCATGTAGCATTATTCAGAATGTTGCAGATGTGATGCCCCATATGCCATTCATGTGGGCTCTTCAGTGTTCTGCACAGCATATGACTCGAAATAGTCTCTAGCAATAAACTGTGCTCAACTGTGATTTAGGTTCTTTTATTAGACCATGATGGGGCTGGCATCCAAGAAATAAGGGAATTTACTAATCATAAAAGAAGTAAAAAACAGAAACTTTAGAAAAGCTTTGTGAAAAGCACATACGAGGCCCAGCTTCGTCTACATATTTGATTGAATTACATTCTATAATATCAAAATTAAATGAATAAAAATTCTACTTTTATTTATTTTTATTGGCAGGATTCCGTTTGGCTGTTCTAAAAATACTGATTGATCCATACAGGAATATATTCTTAGTGTCCACACCTGAATAAAACCAGCACCGAAGAACGGAGGAAAAAATACCACCTTTAGGCTTTGTTGAGATTCCCATAAAAAGCATGCATCAAACTGCTACTGCTGAACACACAATTTGATTACCAAGAGCACACACGTTTAAGTTTTCTAAAGTCCCATGGATTTCATCTGCCAAATTTCAATTCATTTT
Organism: Eublepharis macularius; assembly: GCF_028583425.1. NCBI lineage: Eukaryota > Metazoa > Chordata > Lepidosauria > Squamata > Eublepharidae > Eublepharis > Eublepharis macularius. The sequence goes on along the minus strand of NC_072797.1, from coordinate 97,806,930 downwards.
CTCTAGTGTCATGTGTTGTATAACGATACCTGTTGTCTTCTCCACCTGCTGTTTCAATTCAGATTTCTCAGTAAAGTATTTTGTAGAAGTCTGAGCTGCAGTGCAAGCATACCACAGTCAGCTCAAACTGGGATCATATTGGCCAGCAAAGTCCTGCCTGCATTAAACAAAGTCTGCTACACCCCCAGCATAACGATCTAATAAACAGCTGACTCCTGCTTCCTTCTGGCCTCTTTGTTCCTACCATATTTCCCAGGGAGCTAGGGATCCCATTCCACTGATGTGGGCAAGAGATATCCTGCTCCAAGACTCTGCCCCCCCCACCTGTCACCTGGCCAGCAGGTGGGAAATAATGTCAAGTAGAAGTGGAAGTGTGGGGTCACACCAGGGACTGATTTAGTAAAAATAGCCCCCCAATGCTACATCGAGGGATGATATTTACCAAATACGCCCCTGGTGCAATCCATCTCTTCTGTGTCAGGAATGACATCATTTCCTGCGCAACACAGAAGCTCTCCAGAGCGCAGGCACACTGTGCCCTTGAGGAGTAATTACTTACTCCCATCATGCCCCCCACCCCCAGTTCGAGCCCCAGGGCTCAACTCTACAGGTAACCCCACTGAAACTGCTGAAACAATGAAAATTCAGGGATCATCACCTTTTTGAAAAATTGCTTATGTTTGCTTTTCCTCATTGGGTCCCCACACAATTTGCTTTCTTTAATATTAAAGTGACCCAAACCTCCTGAACTTTAGAGACAGACCTCTTAGCACACAACCACATTGATCTCCGAGGAATCCTTGCTGCAGTGTCACCAATTTTACCATAAGAGTCTTCATTTAAATGATTTTAGCAACTGTATACACAATGCATTTGTGCCACCATCTGCCAATTTCATCTCCAGTTACAGTGGACTGAGTGATCAGAGTTTTAACCAGGGTGTTACAAGTCTATATTTGTCATGTTCAACTATAGTCACTCTTGTATGAAGACTTCAAATCTTTATGGATCCTAAAAATGTTGTTCTAGGAAGTCAAATATAAACAAAGATGTTGAGAAAATTATGAAATTTACACAGTTGCTACCCAGCCTGCGATGACCCAACCTAAATCAGCTTAATCAGACACACATGCCCGTATATTCCAATACTGTCCCTTCATAATGGGTCTACTGGAACACCTAGGGCTCTTCACCTTCAAATATCCAACAATGGGAAGTCCTGTGAGGCTATCTCATACTGTCACTGTAATGATTCCAAAAGGACTTAAATTTTGTAGTATCCTCTCTGTTTCTCTCTTGGTTCACTGCTCCTCAATGACATTGAAATCTTTTGAAAACTATATATCCTTGAGTTCACTTCTTGACTACCGCCTGTTTTTTGGCCCACATTATGTTTAATGAAGCCTTTGGTAATTTTGAACTACTCAATTAAACTTCTTTTTGAAGAATTATAATTGCCATTGCTAATTATGTGATGATTGAAATTATAATCAAGTTTTCATCACAAAATTGTGACCTAACTGCTCAATCCCATAATGTTTATGGAAGGGTGCCATATTCTGGATTTAATTAAGGTCGTTTTAAAAAATAAATATTTTAAAAGAAGGCCAAAGGCAAGAACAGTATATTTATGCTTTTTTAAAAAAATAAATCAATTTAAATTAATTGAAAAGCTATTAATGGAATAAAAGGTGTCTGCAGCAAGTAAAAGAGAGAAGGGAGGTCAAAACAAATCCTAGGATTTGCCTGAAAAAGCTTTTACATGCATTTTGGCCAGTCACAGGTGCCCTCGGCTAGAGAGGCTGCAGACAAAACTGCAACTATCCACTCTGGTATGATTAGAAGGCACTTTTACAACAGCTTATAAAAGTGGATGCAGACACACCTCTGAACGCCTCTTGTCATGAAATCCTTATGGGGTTGCCGTAAGTTGGCTATGGCTTGATGGCACTTTCTGTAACCAGGAAGAATGAGTTGCTCTTCCCATGATCCGTTAAATGGTATTCTGTGTGTAGAAACAATTTGTAACATCCACAATTTCCCTTTCATATTTGTTCCTTGATATCTTTCTTGAGCTATGAGGATAGATTCCTGTTTAACAAGATCAACCACTTTTTCTATTGGATCCATACTGACAGGAGACAACTGGTTTGAAAAACAAAAATAAATAAAAAGGTTAAAAATAAATTTCATGCAACTAAGAAGGCCTCTTTACTTATTTATGATTGTATAGTTTTTAATACATAATTTGTAATGATTTTTTTTAAGAGTGCAGCTTTTATATCTGAATAACAGTGTAATCCAAAACAGAGTTACTAACTCTGTTTAGGATTGCACTGTAATTATCATATATATATATAATGAGTTTTCACAAAGAAATATTTTCTGACCATAATACTGAAATCGTAAATCAAGATGGGTAGCCGTGTTAGTCTGTCTGTAGCAGTGAAAAAGAGCAAGAGTCCAGTAGCACCTATAAGACTAACAAACTTTGTGGTCGGGTATGAGATTTCATGAGCCACAGCTCACTTCTTCAGATATACTTCTTCACATCTGAAGAAGTGAGGTGTGGCTCACAAAAGCTCATACCCTACCACAAATTTTGTTAGTCTTATAGGTTCTACTGAACTCTTTCTCTTTTCTACTGAAATTGTAATTGTTGTTACATTTTATTGTTATTGTTATTATTCTAAGCTACTGTTACCTTGCCAAGATAGGAGGGACAGATGGAAGAACAAAGTTACAATTTATAGTTCAAACTATTCTGTTTATGTTGTCCTTCTTAAAAAGTACATGGTTATATCTGCCTGTGGTTTGTCAGTCTTTGTTTTTAGTTTCATGTTGTGTAAGAGATTAGATCCTATGGCTCCCTTTATTGGCAAAAAGTCTCATTCAGGCAGAAGTGGTAAGACTTCTCACTTCCAGTAACTTTGCACATTATTGCCATTATTGAGAAAGAGTAATAGAATCCACTTTAAGAATTTTTTTAACTATTTTTTATATTGTTAATATTGTCCTATTAACAATATAAAAATATTGTTAATATTGTCCTGAGCCCTATGGCACAGAATGGTAAGCAGCAGTACTGCAGTCCAAGCTCTGCTCATGACCTGAGTTCGATCCCGGTGGAAGCTGGGTTCAGGTAACCGCCTCATGGTTGACTCAGCCTTCCAGCCTTCTGAGGTTGGTAAAATGAGTACCCAGTTTCCTGGGGGTAAAGTGTAGATGACTGGGGAAGGCAATGGCAAACCACCCCATAAAAAGTCTCCCAAGAAAACGTCGCGATGCGACATCCCCCCATGGGTCAGTGCTTGCACACTTTAATTACTCAGTGCTTGCACACTTTAATATTGTCCTATGATGGCAAATTGTTAGTACACAAACAACTATATTTTAGGAAGAAAGGAAGAATAACTTTAATTTCTCTTCACAAAATCTTTAGTGACATGCATAAAGTGGTAACACTAGAATTCTTGAATTTAAGCAGGTTATTTGATTCTGCTCTGTTATTGCCACCCCAATAATTTCATTCTTCTAAATGAATTATGAAAGAGCAAATTTAATGTCAATATAAGTTCACAAAAAATCTAATTAACGCAATTCAGTCTGTGCCTCTGTCCTGAAATACAACAAGAAATGTAATGTGATCCATATTCCACTAATATATGTATAAGCTGTACCACATAGTCAGTTTGGTGTAGTGGATAAGAGCAGCAGGACTCTAATCCTGAGAACTTGGTTTGATTCCCCCCTCATCTGCCTGAAGCCAGCTGGGTGACCTTGGGTCAGTCATAGCTCTTTAGAGCTCTCTCAGCCCCACCCACCTGACAGGGTGACTGTCATGAGAATTAACAACACACTTTGTAAACTGCTCTGAGTGTGTGTTAAGTTGTCCTGAAGGGTGGTATTTAAATCAGTTGTTGTTGTTATATTCAACTTTCACAGCATTTTCAAGTTTTTCCTATAGTGGTTTTTTGGACCATGCATTTAGTACTTTATGGCATTTGGGCCTTTATATAAGCAGATACTATGCACAGCATGGGAACTTTCTGACAGAAACCAGTTTTGAAACGGGTTCCAGTTAGCTATCTTTGATCATTGTCTTATTGGCTGAATGTTATATTTTATGTATGGTTTGGCATTTTGACATGCATTTGTTTTATTGTATAATTGGCTGAAGACATTCTCATACTTTTACCCATGTATTATATTTTGTCTTTATCAATTTATGCAGGCATGCAAGTGTTGACATTCATGAACCATTGAGGTTTATATGCAGTCTTTTTTATACCCTTTGTTGCTTTTTGCATTATATTTCTAGTACATTTGTACTTCTGTATTCTGCTGCTGTGGAGGTCAGTCTCTTTGTTTTTCAGCTTAAAAAATAAAGCATAATAAAAACATAAAAACTTTAAAAGCCAGGTTTTAAAGAACCCAGGCAGGGGCTAAAAACGTAGATCATTGAGCAGTTTGCAATAAGAGTTTTCAGACTAAATTATAAAATGGTGTTAAAGGATCGGCCCCTTAATTAAAAGCCTGAGGAAAATTTTGGCCTGATGCCTAACAGAGAGCAATGTAGGTGACAGGTGAGGTTCAAGAGAATGGGCATTTCATAAGCAAGGTGCCGCTACAGAAAATGTTCCCATCTGCAGCTCCCAGCACAAACACCCTGAACACTGTTTGGGTTTTGCATACGAACTGCTAAAGGCAAAACTCACTGAACAAAATAGCATGCAGGAGATCAATCTGTAACTGACTGTGAACAATCAATTGAAATAATTCACTATGTTTGAGCCTGGCTGTTGATGTTACTCTGAATATTATTCAGGAATTAAGTTTTCATACATCATTTGCTTTGGTGAGAAAATGTGTAAAACTAATTGACTACCAAATCTCTGATCATAGAACATGGCGTGTCTGTTCTTCTCAGTATTCTGGCATTACTCCCCCTTGGTCTCTTCCTTCTTATACCTATTTGTTGACCTCTTCAGGTCTTTTAAGAGTTTTTGCTTTGGCTAAACTAACAGCGCAATCCTATGGCCGGCCCCAACGCCGACGCGGCTGCACTGGTGGTGTGGCGGCGCCGCCGGGCCGGATCCTGTGCCAGCAAAGTGTGGCCGCAGCGGCGCCTGCAGCGGCGCAGAGATGCAATTTTGGAGAACCAGAAAGTGTTGTGGGCGGGTCTGATCTACGGCCGCCGCCAGGCGCAGCCAAAGGGCGCTGTTCCTGACAAGCGTCAGGGGGAGGGGCCAGGAAAGGCGCAGCCTATGGGCAGCACGCGATCCCGGCCAGGCCCCAGAGCAGCAGGCAAACCGCGCCCATGCTGGCAGACTGCCTCGGCTCGTGTGTCGGGCGGGGCTCGCAGTCGGGAAGGAGAGGGGTGGGCGTAGTCTGAGAAGCCTTTCCCCCGTTTGCCCAATGTAGCACCAAGTCCCTGGCGGCCGCGTCCAGAGAGGTTGGCATGGGACTGGCAGGCGCCCTGCCATGAGGAATCCAGGTCAGCAGCCAGTCTCTGGCAGCAGGGGACAGCCCCCCAGTGGCGCCGAAGGGGAGGGCTGGCCTGAGGCCGCCACCAAGAGGCAGACACAGCGGGCCTGCCCCCTCGTCCCCATCCCAAGGCAAAGAACACAGACACCCATTGCACAGAAATCAGCCTTTATTATTATATCATCCCACCTCCCCCAGCAGACGTGAGGAAGGGGAGGCATGTAGGAGAGCCGTCTGTGCAGCAAAACACCCCACCCCACCCCCAAGGCGGCAGCGGCGGTCACCGGCGAGGCCGGCGGCCGGACCCCCTTGGCCGTCCACGGGCCCGGCCTCTCGCACGCAACTGGGCCCGAGGGAGGGGTGCCTCTGGGGCGGGTGGAGCTGCTGCAGCGGGTGGGGCCGGAGGATCGAGGATGGCGACGAGCCGCCCGAGCAGGGCTTCGGCACGGACTTGAGAGGCACGGACCCCTTCCCCCACTTCCAGTACCGCAGCCATGAACTCCCGGCCGCGGTTGTTCGCCTCCTCCCATGCAGCGTGCACCTCTAGCCGCTCCCTCTCGATCGCCGCCCACATTGCGGCTAGTGTCGGGGGAAGCCGCTGGGCAGGGCGGGGGCCGCGAGCCCGTGCGCCTGGAAGGATCCCCTCCATGGGCCCCTCCCCCTCAGAGGCGGAGCCAGGTCCTTCCCGCACACGGCCCATGGCACCCGGGGGCGGGGGGGCTGGAGGGGATGGTGCTGCAGGCTGGGACAGCTCCTCGAGCGGCTCTGTCGATGAGGTGTCCTGAACCGGCGGAGTCCCAGGGCCACCTTCACCCTCCACCGACACAGGGAAGCCGAGCGACTGCAGGAGAGCCGCTCCGGCAGCAGAGGTCCTCCGGGAGGGTGGCAGCTCACGCAGCTGGGCAATCACCTCCCCGCCTATCTCCAGGCGCATGGTCCCTGCTGGAGCGAGACATGGGTGGGAAGAGGCCCCAGGGAGGGAAGAGCAGCGGCCCAACATGGGCTGCCACAGGCCACCGAGCCGGGCCAAGCACACCCATTCCAACTGCGGCCGCAACCCCTCGTCTTGAGACCGGTCGGCGCCATGAGTGGCCTTGGATGTGTGGCCGAGGCCGGCGGCCGAGCCGGTCCCTGGCCCCACCAGCAGCAGGGCCACAGATACATACCGTGCTCCGGATCCATGCCCCCCGACGGGCCCGGTTGAGGCTCCTCGTCGCTGGCAGCAGGGGCTTGCTGTGGCGGTGGAAGGGCTGTCTGTTCCTGGGCCCCGCTCTCTGCCAGGGGGGGCACAGACTCCGCTGCCTCTGCCTCCGCCTGGCTTGGGTCTGGACCCTCAGGGGCCGTGCCTACTCACGGGAGAGGCCCTGTCACACATGTGCCACGATCCATACGTCCCCCCCCCCTCGCCTCCCTGAATCCACAAATACTAACCAGGCAGGACCTCAACGCCCAGGCCGCCCACCACCGCCTCCGGGATGACCGCTCGCATGACCGCCTCTGGGCCTGGGAGCCCCTCGTCAAGGGCCCGCTCATAAGGAACCCCCTGAGACATGAGGAGGCGCACTCGTTTGCGCGCGGGCCCGAAAGAATCATTCCAGCGCTTCATTGCCGAGTGAGCAGTGCGGGGCGCGTTGCCCACAGCCGAGACCCTGTCAGCTGCCATCTGCCAGAATGCCCGTCGTCGAGACCGGGACGAGGCGCCCCTGTGCGTGCTCAGGGCGACCTCCGCATTCTCCACCACGAGCCCAAAAAGCAGCACTCTCTCGGCCTCTGTCCAGTTTGCCTGGCGCTGGCTTCCGCCGCCACTAGTGCTCTCAGCAGACATGGGGGTAGTGCCCGCTGGAATGTCCGGTCCCCGAGATAAGTGGTGGGAACCAGCCACCTAGTCATGTGCTCACCCATCCCCTCGGCAAGATGGAGGAGGGCACAGGGGGTGCAGGACCGGGAAGGGTGGCTGGGACGGCCCATGCAGCGGACAGAGGACCTGCTCCTGAGCACCACTTGCAACGGGCCGCTGAGACCGGTAGGCCTGCTGCTGTGCGTGGGGGGGGGGGTTCAGGGTGCTGAAACTCAACCTGCGTTCCTTCCAGGCAGGACCTTGATCATCCCCGCCTGGTGCCCGCCACTGCCGCCGCGGCTCCCAGCCATCCGGACCAGCCACCTCCTGCCAGCCGTGTTTGTCCGAGCGGCCCTCAGGCGGCGCCGCCTCAGACGCCGCCGCCGGTTCCAGGCCAGGGTGCCATCCCTGCTCCTGGGCGACATGACTTGCCTGGACCGCTTCCGCCTGGACAGGGCAGCCATACAGGCTCTGTGCGAGGAGCTCGCGCCCGCCCTTCAGGGGCAAGCTGCGGCTCCCCGGGGCATCCCCGTCCTCCAGAGGGTCCTGCTGTCCCTCCGCTACCTTGCGACCGGCTCCTTCCAGGGAGTCATGGCTGAGGCCTTGGAGGTCTCCCAGTCATCCGCCAGCCGCTGCCTGCATGCCTTCCTGGACGCCCTAGTTGGTCGGATCCGCGAGCACAACCACTTTCCCACCTCGGAGGCAGAGTTGGCACCCATCCGGGCTGGCTTCTCCTCCTTTGCAGGCTTCCCCAATGTGATTGGAGCAGTCGACTGCACGCATGTGGCCATATGCGCTCCCAGAGAGGAGCCGCAGGTCTACAGGAATCGGCACCGGTTCTACAGTATCAATGTCCAGGCAGCCTGTGACCACCAGGGGATCTTCACGGACCTCGTTGCCAAGTTCCCGGGAAGCGTCCACGACGCACAGATCTTCACCACCTCCGGCCTGAACAGGCTCCTGTCATCATGGCCTGAGGGGAGAGGCTGGCTCCTAGGTCAGGAGTTGGTGGGGGAGCTGTGAGGGGACGGGGATGGGAAGGGAGATCCTAACTCTGCCTCCCCTTGCAGGTGACCGTGGCTATCCATTGCTGCCTTACCTCCTGACGCCATACCCTGCGGATGAGCCCGCCGACAGAGCCAACTACAACCAGGCCCACCGGCGCACGAGGATGGTGATCGAACGTGCTTTCGGTCAGCTGAAAATGCGCTTCAGATGCCTCCATCACACGGGCGGCCGCCTGGCCATGCAGCCCCGGCAGAGCCCCAGGAGCATGACCGAGCTGTGCGAGACAGGGTCGCGGAGCACCTGTGGCATGCTGCGCGCTGAGGGCCATGCCTGGCCATGGGGGGCTCGGCCGGCCAAACACTCGCCCTTTACGCCCCTATGGTGTCCCAGGCGGCCCCTCCGAGTCCCCGCTCCCTCAACCCCTGCATGTAGAGAGCATGGGAAAGCCGCCCCGGCCAGCAGCCACCGCCCCCCATGGACGGGCTGCACGGGAAAAGCGGTTAATGAACTTGGCTTTATTCCCAATCGATTCCAGGGCCGCATCAGGCGCCCAGAGAGCAGCTTGCCAACCCAGAACCCCGGCCTCAGCAGCCAGGAGGGTGAGGGCTAGGTAGCGCGTCGGAGCAGGGGGAGGCCAGCGACCCCGCCATGGCATCCCCGTTAAAGAGCAGGGGCCCGGCTGGGGTCCAAGATGCCTGTGCCTGGGATGGCATATCGGCAGCTGCCCGGCCGTCTGCGGGGACGGGCTCCAGCTTCGGCCGCTTCCTGCCAGGCCCCTCCACTGGGTCACCCTCTGGGTCTTCAGCGGGTGGCGGGTAGCGGGGTGGAGACCAGGCGGTGAAGCCCCTCCCAAGTTCCTCCTCATCTGGCGAGGGGCTCCGGGCGGGCGCCGCTGTGGGGGCAAGAGGTGGGGGATGGGAGCGTCAGGGCCCCTGTGGGCTCTGGGGTTGTTGTCGCGGCCGCAGGCCGCCCCACCCCACATGCCCGTGCCCCTCCTGTTGGCGAGACTCACATGGTGCCGCTGCCCGCGCCTGCTGGAATGCCCCGTGAACCCGGTCCATGGCAGCCATCCACCTGTCATTGATGGTCCCTGCAGAGGGGGGAGAGAGGGAGGGGGGGCACCCGTTGGTGGCAGCCCGGCATCTGCTGCAAGCACCTGCAACCTGCGCCTCGACGGAAGTGGCTGGGACGCCTCCGGGCCCTTATGGCCTGCCCTCTGTGGCAGCGGAGGAGGCTCCCTGGATGGCGCCGAGGACCCTGACTTACTGCGCGCGGGGCCCGCAGCCACCTCCTCTTCCAGGAGGTCATGCTCCACCTCGCACAGCGCCGTGTCTAGCCACGCTCGTATGAGGTGGGCCTCCTCCGCACGGCCAGGGAAGAGCTCCTCCAGGTAAACTGGCCGCGCAGTCATTGCACCCTCATCTGCCAGGAGGTCATTCCCGGCAGCCTTGGCAATGAGCTGGGCCCCGAGCCTGGCCGCCCACTGCTCCCGCCACCCGTCGCCCTCCATGCAGCCGGGACCGCTGTGGGTATAGTGTTTCTGTGCTGCCCACCGAACTACACCGCCCGCCGGCATGACCTTGGAGGGTCTGAGATGTAACAATTCCCTATCTTCTGTCTGGCAGCTGCATAGTTCATGGATAGGTTCAGCACAGGCCCCCCCCCCGTCTCAGACCTGTGGGTTGGAGGGGAGGGGGCCGTGGTGGTTGGCTTCCTATGGCCCCAGGGCCCTCTTCCCTTGCGGGGATGCTGTGCTGCTCAAGTGCATCCTTGCGGGACGTGAACCCTTGGGCCTGGCTGTACGTTGCGCCGTGGGACTGGGAATAAAGCTCATCTACACATGGACCCGTGTCTGCCTGCGATAGTTTGGTGAACTGCCAGCCATATCCTGCCCTGGCACCATGAGTGCATGACCAGGCCCGCGGTGACAGCGCATCCCTTCCAAGGGGGGGGGCTTAGGATGCACAAGGACTGGCCAGGGGCCGCTCTGGCATGTCTTCCATATTGCCCTAACGCACCTGCCCTGCCTGGCATGCCGCCCTGAGCTGGGGCAGTCACGCAACCTGCCATCAGGGGGCCCTCCCGGGCCTGGGGTGGCCACCCAGCCTGCATGGCCCGGCCGGGGAAGGGGCACGCTGTGGCAGCCAGCCGGGAGGCCTCGGGCTCCCGCATTTTAGCCACTTTGCGCAGCTGATGCGCTCTTCCACTGCCCCTGTGGGCGGGGCCAGCGGCCTTCCCTGCAGGATTGGCGGGGCTGGCAGCCTCGGAGTGGTTCCCCCCCCCGGCAGGGCAACGCGAGTGGCCACAATTGCTGAACGCAGGAGACGGCGCCGAGCCAGGGCGGAGCCACGCGCAGCCTCGGACACACCCCACCCCTCCCAACAACCATGGCCTGTTGGCGTGGGAGGCTGGCAACTGCTCCACGGGATTGGATGCGAGGCAGGACGCCCTGGGGTGGAATGACCAATGGGGCTGCTGCAGACGCCCGAGGGGCTGGACCCACTCTGGGAGGCGGCCGCTCATGGGACTGTGTTGCTGGGGCTGCGGCTGCGATGGGGGCGACCCTCCCCAGGCGCGCGAGACCTCCTGCCCGGGATATGGCATCCGCCTGCCACCACCCTGGATTCTCCATTGGTGGGGGCTAGGATTCCCGCGAGTGGACCGTTTCCCCTGCCATCTCCCGCTCCCTTGCAGCGGCAGCTCGCACCACCCTCTCCCTTGCTTATCGGGTGCCAGCTATTCTCCCCACCGGGGATTGATCCCCCTCCCCGCTCACATGCCCCGCCCCAACCCTCTACCTGGCCATAGATGCAGGGGAGTTAGCCGTGTTAGCCTGTGGTAGCGAATTCAAAAAGGGTCCCATAGCACCTTTAAAACTATCCAATTTTATTGTGGCATAGGCTTCTGAGAATCAAGTTCTCTTCAGCAGATGGGTGGTACAGACACTGGTCAAATACAGAGGAGGAGGGGGGGAGGAGGAGGGAGGGGGCGGGGAGGCAAGACGGGGTGTGTCGGATACATTTGTGGCAATGTGCAGGTGGGGAGATGTGACGGGAGTGTTGGGGGAGGGGCGGAGGACGAAGTCAGACTCGCAGACACAGAAAACAGTTGTTGTACATCTCGTTTTATTGCACTGGAAAGAGCGGGCTTGCGTTTAGGCTGGCGAGGGAGCCGGAGCATTCCACACAGCCCTCCTTCCCGCTCGGAGGGGCGGGGCTGGGATGCAGGCCGCGGCGCGACGGTGCTTCCTGGGCTGCAGCCAACCGTCCGTCAGAGATGTTTGGGGAGGGCGGGGCGCGGGGGAGCAGCCATGCCCTGGACGTGCCTGTGGGGGAAAAAGACACATGTGGGCTTTGCCTCGTTCCACTGGCAAGGCAAGCCCCACACTCCGCCATCCGGGGGGGGTTGCACATGGTCGAGGGCAGCAGCTGATGCATGACGGTCTGGTGAGGATGCACTCGGCCTTGGCAAGCCTTTACCTTTAAGGGAGAGAATGAGCTGGTCACAACAAACACCTGGCCACATGTGGTTTTCGAGGCGCCTGCCTCTGAGGCAGCCAGGGGCGGGCATGGTTGCCCCCCACCCCTGCTGGGCCTCACCCAAAGCGGCAAGTGAGCGGGTGGGTTCAGGTGAATGGGCGGTTTGCACTAATCTGCGGAATGCCCCCCCACCTCCTCCTTACCTGTCAGCGCTCTGTCGGTCATCACCAGGTGGGAGCGCAAGAGTCAGGGCACCTGCAAGGAAACGGGAGAGCATGCGGTTAATTTGCAAAGTGTCATTCCCTTCTGCCACGGAAGGGTTAGTTTGTTTGTGCTTAGTTAGAAGCAACTAGCATGCATCAGTTAGCTGTGGAGTCATTCTTTCTATCACGGTAGAAAGAGAGTTAGGCAGTTAGGCACCTCTTCCCCTTTATGCGAAGTTCCCCCAGTTTTTCGCAAAGTCCCCTGAGTGCATTCTGCGCCTGCCAATGTGAATGCCCTCAGCCCGTTTCGGTTTTCAAAGGGGCAATGCCACTCAGCAGACGGGCAGAGCCTCCGGCCGAGTGCTCACTTACCTGGGGGTTTGGGCGGTGCTGGCCGGATGTTTTGTAGGACGCGGTCGCAGGTGATTGGGTGCAGAGAGGGGGGCTCGTCCATGCCGGGCGCGCACGCTGATTGGTCCCCGGGATAGTTCTCATCCTATGCTCCTTCGGGCCATAGGGGCGGGGCGAGGCGCTCAGAGAGGGGGCTGATTTTTCGCCGTTCCATGGACGCCTATGGGCTACGCCTTCTTTTTCCGTGGCGTAGCTTTTTTGCGCCGCTGTGGGCGTTCCCGCTTCTGGAGGAGCTTAGGGAGCGGACTAACTCCGACCCCGCCTTGCTCCCCGCCCCCCCCTGCGTCGGCGTAGGGCTCTACGCCACTTCTGCGCCGCCGCCCGGGCGCCTGTGGCTTGCACCGGTGCTGGCCCGCCGGCGGGCCAGCGCCGCGTCCCAGCGCGGGCGGAAGGCCACTTACGCGGGCGTACGGGCTAGATGCGCCCTCGCAAGCCTTAGTTCGGTTCCTGTTCACTTTCCGTGCCCTTCTTAGGATTGGGCTGCCCATGCCCACTCTTTGGTAGTCATGTGTGGTAGATTTTTGCATTTATTTTACTGAGAACAAATTTGTACTTGTTCCTGAGGTAAGACTGATACTATTGCACACATTCTTTTGGTGTGCCCTTTGTATGTTACTCTTAGCAGGTGTTATATTTCACCACACTTGCCAGCTTGTTCTGATTCATATCCCTATGAAATAGTTACATCTTTACTTGCTGATAAGGATCCAAAGAAGACCCTAGCAATCACATTTTTTTTGCTTCTTTTGTCTATTGGGTATACTAAGGGTCTTTGTCTCATAGAGCTTTTATTGGGTGAAAGAAAGGAATGAGAGGGAGCTATGGCAAACAAAGTTGTGGGCATGTTTCTTTTTCCCCTGCCTGAACTCGTGCATTTGTACTTGGAAAAAATATATTTAATATAGATGAATGTGTGCATTGATCAGAAAATCTGCAATCACATTTGTCTAACAATATGGAACTTAAATAATTTCCTTAACAAACATAGTTAACAAACAAACATAGTTTCTTATTTAGGTAAATCATTCTTTTGCATATAAATAGCTTAGATGAGAAAGACTCAATTTTGATTTTACATTTTGATTTTTAAGTGTAACTGCTCCATTTATGCCTTATAAAAGCTCTTCAGAGTATACAATGTAGTTGTATACAGTGTGTTTTACACTGCAGTGTTCATTAAATTTACAACAACTTTACAATCAAAACAAAATTCAGCACTGGACAGCACTTTCTAAGAGTGAGTTATAATTCATTTCTACATTTGCCTGATGAATGCATTTACATTAATTTTCCAGAAACAGAAGTCAGCGCAATTATTATTACTGTAGCTGTTGATATGCCTATTGAAACAAGAAAATGACAGAAATACACAGAATTAAGAATAAAACTGCTTTCTCCACCCCCACCCCCCACCACAAACACACGCAGAGGAGATTCAAATATAATGCAACTCCCCCCCCCCCCCACTAAATATTCTACAGGATTTCAGAAAACCACAATGCTGAGTCCAGCTAAAGCTATGCTTAAAGCAGCAGGGCTTAAGAAATGAAGAACTGCTGATGCACACTGATAGAATAAATCTATCCAACTCTGTATGTTAAGAGATTCAAATATTTGCAGTGCATGCTGTACATCTACAACCATGAAAGTAGCTGCTAACAACTTTGCACATTTGGGGGCTGAAGTGTTCAAGAAAATGCCTTGCATTACAGGATTATCTCTTGCTGGTATGTCACTGTAATCTACAGCACTTTGCAAAGATGTATTTTGAGGAATGTGCAAATGGCTAGGTTATTACACAGCAGTCAGACCCTGTTAGAGAATCATCCCAATATAGCTGATATACTGTGCGTATTGGGCTGTACAAAAACACAATGGGATTAGACAAATGGTACATGATTAAACTATTTTGGCAGTGTGGAAGTAAATAGAGTAGTAAACCATGTGCATTTAACGTCTACCTACTGAAATTATTGACTGAAAACAATAGAGGGTGGAAAATGTAAACACATTGAATTGAGCTAGAATCTACTGCTTTGCATGAAATGCCTCAAGAATCAAGACTGCTTTTTTTTACAGAGCTTGCACCCTTTCCTGTTCTGCCACTAAGCAGCTATTTTGATATACAACTATTCAGATTTCAGGGCAATACAAATCTCTTCCCTCCTCCCTTCCCTTCCTGCTGCCAGCAGCTTAGTCTCAGAGCAATTTAGGAAACCATCAGTCATACTCTGCCAAATTTTGCTGGCCCACATCTTACTAAGATATAATTCTATACGAAGCATTGTATGAGCATGATGGACAAGCGTAAGGACAGTTTCCCAGGTCATTCCTATTCAACTGAAAAACTGACAGGAGGAATTCCATTTCCTATTCTGCATTCTGACTCTTAAGCACCTGATATTAGTGGAAACTTCATCTGCCTATTTCAATTTGTCCTGGTTTCATTTGTGGCATCTAGTCTGTGTATATAGGCAATTGCATGTTTTTATGCAAGACCCTGACTGCCTTCCACTTACTCATGCATTTTCACTTTCAGTCCCACAACAACATAAATATTTCTCATCTATGCATATTTCATTCTAGGTCACACCACATCATGCTCTTTAAGCTGTGTAAAGGATTGCTGGGCTTTTGCTTTACATCACACATGATACAGAAAGAACTGATGAGTTAACAGGAGGTGGTTTGGACAAAGAGCTGAACTAGCACAAGGATGCTTGGGTTTGGTGCAAAATTGTTAAAATCTGAAAGTATAGGTATCAGGAGAATAATGTATTGTAAGTTAATGTAAGCTTAACATCAATGAAAATGTCACAGATCCAAGCTGAAAGTACAGCAGATTTTTCAAAAGTACCAAAAGGATTTTGGTATAATCACCAGAATTGTTGAAAGAAAAAATTAGAAATGCAAGAATTAGTTGCTGTAGATTTTCTGGGCAGTATGGCCATGGTCTTGGCATTGTAGTTCCTGACGTTTCACCAGCAGCTGTGACTGGCATCTTCAGAGGTGTAGCACCGAAAGACAGAGATCTCTCAGTGTCAATGTGTGGAGAAGATGTTAGCAGGTAATTTATATCTACTCAGGAAGGTGGGTTCATTGGGTGGGTGCACATTGACACTGAGAGATCTCTGTCTTTTGGTGCTACACCTCTGAAGATGCCAGTCACAGCTGCTGGCGAAACATCAGGAACTACAATGCCAAGACCATGGCCATACAGCCCAGAAAATCTACAACAACTAACGTTATCTGGCCGTGAAAGCCTTCAACAATATAAAGAACTATAATATTCACCCCAAATTAATTTAAGTGACAGGTGCTAGTTCTGTTTGTATTATGATAGAAATATGGTAGATTGGATATTTGATAGATTGTAAAGGAAGACTTGCCTAAAATGTACTAAAGGTATGATGCTATGCTGACAGCATTAGAAAGGAAGCATTACTGTCTTGTTTAATATGATCTCATAAAAGGGAGGGTCTGCACAGATTAATGAGAGCTGCTGTAGCATAGTGGTTAAGTGGCTGGGGTGCAAATCAACACTGGTAATTCAACTCCCACTACTGCTAAGAGCTCAGCAAGTGGCCTTGGGTAAGCTGCTCCTCTCATTCCCAGTTCCCTATCTGTATTGTGGGCATAATAATAACACCGATTTTGTTCATTGTTCTGAGCATGGCACTAATCTATTCAGAATGGTGGTACATAAGCACACTGATATTATTATTATCATCATCATTATTATTATTATTATTATTATTATTAATGCACATCAAATTTACTACCTAATGTGTCTTCCTATTGGTGGGTTTGGTTGGCCTGGCGATCACTGATTGGGATCTAAAGTGCCATGCACTATTTTTCTTACGTACAGGAAGTTCTTGGATTCCGTCCTTTTGACATCAGCCCCTCCTGCCACCCAGAAACACCTCCCAAATGTCAGAGGCTGTCTTTGAGTAGCATGACGGATGTTCTGCAACAAGTAGTTATGAATTGTCATACTGCTTGGATGTTTTATGCAGTAAGCATAATTTCCATTGAAAACCTGTTTTCTAGCTCATGATGCAAAACAGGATTATTATTATTTATTATTTATTTATTTGATTTGATTTATACCCCACCCTCCCCACAGATGGGCTCAGGGTGGCTAACATTCAAAAAACACATAAAAGTCACAAAACCATAAAATCAATAATAATTTTTAAAAAGTCATTAAAATAGTCCAGGAGCAGGCTATTTAAACAAATATTGGAAGTCTGTATATGGGCATAACAGCTGGCCAAGGGCAGCCCCAGAAACAGTGGTGGTCTTAGATAGGAGGACACCTGCTGGCACTCAGCCAAAGGCCCAGCAGAACATCTCCATTTTACAGGCCCTACAGATGTGTAGTCAGTATTCAAGATTACGAAACACGGCGATTTCTTCTTTGACTTCAACCTTGTTTTTAAAAAAATCAGGATTGGAACACTAATCACAATTTTAACTGCTGGACAGAATTCAAAGGCTGGGAAACCTCAAACAAAAGTGTAGTTGCTGAGATTCTGGACCACAGGCTGCAGCTCAGGGATGGTCCTCAGCCTTGGGAGCTGTGAGATACCTGAGTTTGTCTGACCAAGATCTGGGAAACCTCCTGGCGTCAATAAGTTGAAGCTTAAGTAGACCTGCTTTATATGCCTGGGAAAGGCCTCCCTTTTGCCCATGTGATTAAAAAGAACTGTACATACGAGAGAATTGTGGTGGGAACCCATGTGATACAAAGCAGAGATTCCTTCGTGCATACAAGTGGTAAGGAAGAGAAGTCTTTATAGGAAAATCGAGTCCTTTTTTTCTAAAAAAAGAAGTGCTACTGCTCATGATGTTTGCTGCCTTGGGGACCTGAGCCCACCAGCCAAAAGAGGTGCTGGTGCTACAGAAAGAGGTGCTGGTACTGTTTACCAGCATGAACTAGCAGGAAAAAAGCCCTGTGAAAATCAATGAGTTTGAGGAAGACTAAAGATGGCTGACTCAATAAAAGAAGCCATGTCCTCCAGTTTGCAGGATGTGAACAAGTCTGTTAATGATAGGACATTTTGGAGGTTTTTCCTTAATAGGGTTGCCATAGGTCGAAGGTGACTTGATGGTACATAACACACACACACATAAGGAAGACTTAGGTTTTAGGGTGTACGGCTGGGTGTGGGTGTATTTCAGTCCAAACTATTGATGAAAGCATATGGCTTTTTTAAAAATGAAATTTTTACCCCCAAAAACGTTATTTACTTCTACAGAATATGAGTGAATTTCCATTTGTACAAAGAGCCCGAAGAAAGAGAATAGGCATTTCTGATGTGTTATTAATTCTAGTAGCCGGACACAACTGGGCCTGTTTCCAAATTCAGAATACACCTAAGCAGGGCTTTTTTTCTGGGAAAAGAGGTGGTGGAATTCAGTGGGTTGCCCTCGGAGAAAATGGTCACATGGCAGGTGGCCCCGCCCCCTGATCTCCAGACAGAGGGGAGCAGCATGGAGGGCAATCTAAACTCCCCTCTGTCTGGAGATCAGGGGGCAGGGCCACTTGCCATGTGACCATTTTCAAGAGGTTCCGAAACTCCGTTCCACCATGTTCCTGCTGAAAAAAAGCCCTGCACCTAAGGAAAAAGGGTCAGTATCAGGGCTGTAGAGGTGCCATCGCTCACCAGTGTTGAGTGACTCCTCACAGAATCAAGAAGTTCTTAATCCCTCATAACAAAAGGAGGTCAAATGGAATACAAGCATTAATTATTTCTTCTGGTCTAACACTTGAAGTCCTAATTATAATAACATATATTGATTTTACATAAGCTGTTTTGGTGTGTTCTTACAAGTCAGTTTCTCAGTAAACTAGAGAAGGCTTTTGATAAAAAAGGAACAGGCGCTTGTTTGGAGATGTGCTTTCCCCCCCAGCAAGGGTCTTCCGCATATCTGCTATTTATTGTGTATTACACTGACCACTCATGAGGAGGTCCTTCCTTCCTTTTCAGCCGGTCTTTGAGGTTATGAATGAGCTCTGTCAAAGGGCTCCAGGGCACCTGGACCACTTGTCTGCCCACTGCATATACTGGTTCTGTGTCTCAGAGGAGGAGGACACTACCAGATATTGGGCTGTCACCATGGCATTCCCAATGAGTTGGGGTTTGGCTGCTGCAGATTCTTCGGGGGGGGGGGGGTATAAGCTTAAGTATCTAGCCCATTTCATTAACCAGAAATCCTCATTTCCCGTGATTGCTGGATAACAAAGCTTTGGTGGTACTTATTTAGCTTTTTCTCTGGATCTAGAAACATTACTAATGCGTGGTCAGTAATCTGGTATAAAGAGGGAATGACTCTGAGTCTAAAACTACTAATGAAAACAAATTTGCCACTCTTCCTTATTGTGGTCCATTGTTTCTTTCACAAAGTAAGGAAGGCTTCCATGGCAGACACAAACACCCCACCACCAGCAGCCCTGCCCCTGGAATCTTTGAAAATAGTTCAGGTTTAAAACAAAATAGAGTATGTTGTGTGATTGCATTTGATCAACAAATCACTCAAGTGCTATGAGACCTGTCCTTTATGTTGAGTGTCCACATTAATTTAGTAATTGGTACTATTATTTAAGGAGTTCTTGACGGAGGAAGAGAAGGAGGAGATTTTCATGTATGTTTTCAGCTTAGGAATTTCAGAATGTGAACCCTTAGTAAGGGTCCCATATTAAGCCATGAGCTCTATGGGGGGTTTATGCTCTTTAAGCCCTTTACTCCCCTTATGCCCTTTAACTCTGCTTGAAATTGCACAGTCAGGAATTAAGTGAAACACACTGACATTCTACAGTGGAAGGAAACTAAAGTGTATATGAAACTGTGGCACTGACTTATGGTGTTCTGCGACTGTATAATGGGTTATTGTGAGATTGGGGTCAATGGCTATCATATCTATTGGAAACATTTGTTTCTTATTTTACATTGTGAAAAAGATTGCACACATCCAGTAGGGTTTTGAAAAACATTTCTAAAGAGCAGCTCCTCCCACCCCAAGAATAAAGCTTTTAAACTCACAGGGCGTTTCAATAGCAGCTATACAATACAGAATGCTGATGTTTTGGTAAAGTCTCAGTGTGAATGCCAGTTTGCTCATACTTCTTTGCTCCATCTATAGGTTGAAAAACTATTTTCATGCAGTTTCAAATAGTTCTGTTCATGTATACATTCACATGCATCCTTGCCAGAATTTTCTTTTCAAAAGATCAGATAGCCAAGAAAATCAAGAGCAGCATTTACTTATGTTATTTGAACAGGTGTATTTTGCCATTCGTTTGAGAATGTCAGGGGTATTGTAGTGCAAAGCTCCTGTGAGCTTGATCTGACAACCTTCAGCACAAAGGCAGAGCTCCTGTTGTCATACAACCAGGCTTAATGATCATAGGAAGGAGGACTGAAATTTCATTGGTGCTCTTGGTGTGACTGTGACAGTGTTGACACTAAATCAAATTCAATTAGCAAGGGTTTGCTAATGAGATATACCACTTTGGGCAAGAGAAAGAACAAAAGCATTTTGCTATCACCAGGATGGAGCTCAGCAACTAAATTGGGGTTGATGGAGCAATAGCACAAAGGCATCTTGAGAAGAATGCAGGGAGAAATGCTTTTTGAATTAATATTTTAACAAGCAAGTTGTTTTCTGTGCTGTTAGTGAATGTGGCAGTGAAAAAGAGCAAGGAGATGGTATGTAGCCAGAAAGAGTGTTTGAAATGATTCTTAAATGGTGAGGCCCCAAAACAACTGCCAACTCTGAATGAAATTTGGTTATGAAAGTGAATGTAGAAGCTGAAAAGTTTCACGGTCAGATTAGCAATCATTATAACAGCTAATGTCAAAATACATGGAAGGGAAGGAGCTAGGGAACTCAACATGACAAGCAGGAAGATGGTACTATATTTACTCAAATACAAGACTAGTTTTTTCACCCCACAGGTATATCATCAAAAGGGAAGGGACATTGTCTTACATTTGCATACAAGCTAAAATTATGTCCAATATTTTAAAAATGTGTATGTTATTTTTAAGGGGGTTGTCTTACAGCCGGAGTTGTCTTCCTTTCTAGTTAACATACATGATACATATAATTCTACTGCCCATTTTTAATCCAAGATGCTTTCATGCCTGTAACTCCCATATGCTACTGGAGGAAGAAATTGTCAGGTGTGGTAAAGCAGAGCATCAGATGGTGAAAGACCCAAGCAGGACAGTAGATTTGCTGAAGAACACTTAAGTGACAAGGCTCACTATATATGAAGGGTTAAACTACACATTATATTTAGCCAGTGTGGTGTAAGGTTAGAGTGTTAGAAACCCAGGTTCAAATTTCCATTTAGCCATGGAAGCTTGCTGGGTGACTTTGGACCAGTCACACACTCACAGACTAATCTACCTTGCAAGGTTATTGTGGTGATAAAATGGAGAAGAGGAGAGTGATATACGACATTTTGGGTTCCCTCTGAGGAGAAAGGTGGGGTATAAATTATGTAATTAAATAAATGAATGAAGTTTCATGATCAGTTTAAAAGACTTCTTTTTCTAAGTGCAGTCATCAGGAAAGGTTTTTCATGTGCAACAAAGATGCAGAGGGAGGGAGATTTTAAACTGTTTCTCCTTTTGCCATTTTCCCACTGAGAAAAAAGCCAACTCTGAGTTGATTTTACCTCTGCTGAAGAAAATACAGGTAACCAATTTGTTTTATAGTGAGGAAAAAATTTTGTAATAGTTACTTTTTCAGCCATGCTGTTCCCCCACTCCAAAAAGAAAAAAGAAAAACCAGCTCTATTGGGGAAGGGAAAAGGCATAGAATGTAATTCCATAGAATGGAATGTAATTTATAATTCCGCCCAAAGAACCTAAAGAAATAATTGTATAAATGTCAGGTTTTGATCTCAATTACCTTTTTTAAGAACTGGATAAACACTACCTGATCCAGACTCATTAAAATTTGCCTTTAGCCTTATTTAATAAAAAGACAGTACAGAACTTTTAAAACATGTTCAATTGTTTCAATATATTCCATTGTTTTTGTAACTTCAGTACAGTGACCAGTTAAGCAATGCCCATTTGAATGCCACAGAAGAACTAACGATGGTATTGACACTGATGTTTCCATTGTCCACTGTTATATAAAGCTTTTGTAATCCTTTTGAACTTGAGCTTTTATTTATACAGGAACTTTCCCATCCTCTCCACCTTACACTACAAAAGTGTGTTTTTTCCACCAAGAGAGAATTTCAAGGATATAATGTTACATTAAATAGACTCTCTACTGTTGTTAAGAAGATTCTTCTAGGTGGCTAAATGGCAGCCTTGTAATGGGAGCATTTTGATCCTTAATTGTAGTGTTCCATCATTATTTTTATCATATTGTTTCTGGAGTTGATGATGTTGACATTTTATATTTATCTGGAGAGATTTTTCTCTTTGACTTTAAGCATTGGTCTATGCAAGAGTTATTGCAGCCATTTGTGATGTTGGAGTTTAACTTCCATAGATTCTCCCACCTTTTATCTAAAGGTTAACTGCTTGCTGGCATGGTGTAGTAGTTAGAGTCTTAGACTAGGACGTGAGATAACCTGGTTCAAATTTATGTTCTGTCATGGAGGTTTCTTTGATGACCTTCGGCCCATCACAAAATCTCTCCGCCTAAACTACCCTTACAAGGTGGTAGTTGTGAGGATTAAGTGGAGGAGGCGGGAATGATCTGAAAAACTTCTTTGGTTCCCCAATCAGAGAGAAAAGGGGGATATAAATAAAACAAAAATAAAACATACGTTGCATAAAACAAAGTGCACTATCACAAAAGGGCAGATAGCAATATAGACCAGGGTGGGTGAATTTAATAGACACAATAGTTATCTATTCAAATGAATTCCATGCGGCAAAATCTTTTGTATCTGCACATGTTCCAACCCTATCAGACTACATAGTTTGCAGTAAAAACTATGTTGATCCTGTATTACATAATAGAAACAGAAATAAAAAGGTAGGTGACAAGAAAGATACTCATTTGACTTGTGAATATATAAACTACTGCTTATGCAGCTACTTCTAAGGGAACATTAAGAATTCTGCATGCATCTAAATGAGATGTCTACAATTATGGAAATTACACCAGTGTATATTAATAAACTCTAAGAAGGCTGTATATTTTTCAAACTTTTAAAAATATTGGAATTCTTATTGTCTATGTTCATTTACTGGTATGCCACAGTGCTTTGGAACATGCATCAAATGTTTAAATGATTGCTAACATTTCCTTGAGAATGGCAAGAATGGCTTCCTTTTGGACATCCGCTGTAGCACACACAATTATTTCTATATTCAGCCCACATAAGGCCATATGAAAAGACAATGAGTTCAGAGGACAGGAGCATGTAATCATACAGCTGTGGTACAAGTTACGTAGAAAGCTACTCAACCTTGTTCCAGTTCTGCTCCTGATGAACCCCTCAAGTAAGCAAAATATGGAGTCCCTAAAACCCAGGTGTACAGTGTATTTCCAGCTCTAAATACAACACTCAGATTCTGAATGTGCAAGCCAAACATGTCCTTTCAACTTCCCAAGACTCAACTTGATATTGCAATTACTGTCATAAGCAATAGCACTTCATTTGAAGAGGAATAACTCTACAGAATCCTCCATGGCTCCAAAACACTGAAGCAGCATTGCCAGAAATAGAACTTATATCTTGACTCTAATTTTCCCACTCTGAATTAGATGCAATACTGGATCTATAACAGTTAATGACTTTGGATTGTCCCTAGAGTTTGGTTTTAGTAATTTTTTCCACCAGTATGTTAGATTTTCCAATGACACTTATGTGTCCTGAAAGAACTGTATGATATCTTTTGTTAAGTACAATATCAGTGCCCTACATGCTCTATGGATAACAGACCTCCAGGGCTAGAAGATCAGAGAGCAGGCCTTAAGAAAAGGGCACAACAAAAGCTATTGCAAATTGAAAGGAAGGAACAGAAAGATGAAGCTGAAAGCAAAATATAGGCCGTTTCCACACGGCTTACCTTTTGCTGGGATGCAGTGTGTTCTCACGCGAAATCGCGCAATAACAGTGTCTTCCTGGTGTGATTTCGTGCACGAAGACTCTGTATCCTGACAAAAGGTAAGCTGTGTGGAAACGGCCATAGTTAGGATGTAGAAAAAAAATCCTACATGAAAAATATGTAACACCACTACATGCAAAAGCAATGCAAAATAAAGAACTTGTTAGCAAGCCTGTGCCTTTACAAATTTGTTCCAAAGCATTTGTTTTTATCAGTGCAATCACATGACAAATGTCATATGTTTTTGCCATAGTGATTAAAATATGTCGCCTCTGCTAAATCTAAGTACATTGCATAAGAAAAGGTCCCTCTGAAAACAACAGGATTTACTCAGAAGTACCCTGTTGGACTGGAAGTCAATGGAACTGTGATATAGATTAGGTGAATGATTGATCTACTTTATAATGTATTTCAGTCTGATAATATTGTTTTAAACAATCAACCATAAATACTTTATTCCTAAGTAGGATTGCTTTAGATTGGCTTTGAATTCAAATTACAACTTGTACTTGTTACGTAAATAGGGTTGCCAGGTCCCCTGACCCTCCCAGCAGGAGAGGGGGGGGGCGTTCAGCATTCACCTTTTGTGGTTCCTCATACTCACACTTCTGGCACAGCATGATGACTTCACTTCTGAGAGTAAATTTGGGCGTGTGTAAAGAGCAGGAGCATGTCCACCACCAGGAGCGAAGACATCACTCCCAGAAGTGATGCCATCATGTCTGTGGGGAGCATGCCCATGCCACACTGGCCTGGGATGTTTTTTGCCCCCTGTGCCCATTTCCTGGGGCCTTTCCTCTCTACCAGTCAGGAATAGTAAAGAAAGAGCAGGACACTTGCAGAAACCATGGAAAATATTCTATCTAAAAGCTTCTTTAGCACAGCTTCAACCTATGCTCAGGAATGGAATTATAGATTGCTAACGTGACTGATAAATTTTTTACATTCTTAAGCTATTCATTTTATCTCTGTGAGCTACCTCTCAATGGAGGAAAGACTGCATTTCAGGCTGTATTTTGGTTGAGATCAATAAAGCTTTTGAAGAAAAAGTACTGTGAACTGAGGAAATGTAGTTGCATTAAAATTTACCAGGCAATAAGGTTGTTGAGGTATTCCATCCCCCTGACTGCCACCCAGTCTAGAACCATCATGTAAAAAGTACTACTAATAATTTTTTTTCTTACTTAGCTTTCTACTGAGGAATCTCATGTACTACTAATGATTTTTTTTCTTACTTGTTTAGCTTTCTACTGAGGAATCTCATGTATTAATACAGATCTTGGTTTCTCTTCATAAGATCAATATTGCCACTAGGGATGGGCATGAACCGAAATACAAACCAAAGTTCATCACAAACTTAGATATTTTTTGGTTCACGAACCAACAGTTTGTCAGAGTGCATTTCTGATGAACCGTGATGAACCACTATGATTTTTAAGGCAGTTCATTTGTTTGTTTTTTGGTTCATCACTGAAGACAGCCTGGCACCAATGAATCGATTCTCTAGGCAACAGGGGGGTGGGATAGACTTCTGCAGACCTTCTGCTGACCTGAAAACACCAATGTCAGACCTCCAAAGCTTGATAGGCAGCTCTGGCTGCCAACCAGAGAGCTCCCATTCTACTCTATGAGAGCAGAAGGATATATAAACCCCCAACTCTCAGGCAAGTGGTTTCAGTTTCCAGCAGGCAGTTAGACAGGGAGGAACTGCTGTTGGATTTTCAGTCACAGAGGAGGTATTTGAAGCTTATACTCTAGTGCTTCAGGGCTCTGAAGCACCTGCTTCTGTTCCACATCCAGGCTCAGGGGCTAAGTCTAGTGGGTTACTCATATGAGGAGTCTTTTTATTATTATTTTGAGCACCCCAGTCTCTGTGGCACTGCCAGCCTCAGAGACCAAGCCTAGTGGGTTCCTGTGAGGACTCACAGAATACTTTTGTATATTATACTTATTAATAGTATCATTATTATTTAGAGCACCCAGCTGGAAAGGTGCCTGGGTTGTGGATCAGGTCTCTGACCACCCATCCCAGTCTCTGTGTCACTGCCAGCCACAGGGTACAAGCCTAATGGGTTCCTGTGAGGACTCACAGAAACCTATTATGTATTATACTTATTATAAGTATCATTATAATTTAAAGAACCTGTCCTGGGCCGATTCCAGACGGGCACAAATAGAGCGAGTGCTTTCGCTTTTTCAGCGACCTCACTCGTAAAAACCCGCAATTTCCCATCCCGGCTTACCTGCGGTCCATGGCGCTCAGTTGCGCTCTATAAGCAGATGGTGTGAATGCGGTATTGCGGGTTTGCACACTTCTGGACGCTTCGTCGCTGCGGAGAGGCCCTCCCCTTTCCCTCCTTCCTTTGCTGGCCAGCCGGCAACAATATTCCCTTAATTTTTTTTTAAAACCAGGCACCATTTGCGCAGTCGCACATTTGCGCACATCGAACTGCACAAATGTGCACAAATGCACAAACGCACAAAAGTGCACAAAAGTCAATGATGCATATTCGCATACTTGCACATTTGCGCATTTGCGCAAAACACGTAAAAAATTTTTTTAAAAAAACCCGAAATGCGAACCAATGAAGGCCCCCGACGTCAACTGTGACGGGGAGGAAACAACCAATCCCGGGTACCTCAGTTGGCCGTGCGAACATCCGGAAGCGGGACGGCACGGCATGCTGCGAGACAAAGCGGATGGAGACGAAAGTGAACGCGTGGCCGGTAAGCGATTATTTCCGCAGAAAAACCGCAATTTCTGGCCATCTGGAATCGGCCCTGGATGGAAGGTGTCTGGGTGGGTCAGAACTCAGGACCAACCCCTGTCCTTGCCAGGTGCGAATGCACACACACACAAGGGGAATTTTAACCTCCTTCCCCATTGGTTGTGGAGATGGATTCCGCTGGTGGAAGGCTTCCCTCTCAGATGAATTCTGACTGTTGTGGTAACTTCTACCCAGGGTCTGTTTCCACATTAAAAGGCTTTTCCTTTCTGGTTTCCAGGCTTCCCGCTCCTCACTTGCCTTGTTGGGAAGATTTCTGTTCCCTCAAGGTCTCCTTCCCCCCAGGATTAACCTCCTCGCATGGATCGCCTCTGTCCTTTCCTGTACAAGAATATTCCTATCTCCTCAAAGAACATCTACTCCTTCTCTGTAATATTAACCCCCTCTCATAGATTGTCTCTGTCCTCCTGTCCTTTTTAAGAATATTCCTGTATCCCCACGAATATCTCCTTTACTGTCCTCTCAAAGGGTACTTCTGTCACCATTCCAGACTCAGAGCAGTTTAGCTGGTTCCAGGGACCATCATTCCCCTATGAGGGCTGTCATTCTATTTTCAAACTCCATCCCCTATTTTCATTGCAACTTTTTGATGCTGCAATGTATTTCAGTGGAGCCAATGCAAGTCAATTGGTATTTGTGGCTCCCATTATATCTAATGGAACTTTCTTGGGGGCACCCACTTTGGGGTCAATAACTCAGACATCCAAAATCCAATCATCGCCAAACATGGAGGGTATCTGGAGGAGAGCCTGGTGAACATGCCCTGTGAGTTTGGTATCCTTGACTGCCAAGGAGACCATTCTACGGCCTCTGGAAGTGATGAACCTCCAACCAAACGAACCGGTTCACAAAGCAGGCAATTTTATGTAAGTTCATGGTTTGTACAATGTGACAAACCACAAACTGCCATTTTCCTGGTTTGTGCCCATCTCTAATCGCCACTTAAAGGGGAGACTAGCTTGTGTGTTTCCTTTTTATTTTTTTCTTCTCATTATTTGAAATAATATAAGAAGATAAAGAAGAATACTGAAGAGATTATCAAGTCAATCCCTCACACATGTCATTGGGTATATGGCAGGACTGGCAAAAGAGAAAAAAGTCCGTGGTAGGAGATGCAATATGCTGAGTAGCAGGCAACTCTTTCATGCCATTAGTATCTTCCTAGCATTTTCTTTAGATCAAGTACATT
The DNA here is from genome assembly GCF_028583425.1 of Eublepharis macularius. Classification (NCBI taxonomy): domain Eukaryota; kingdom Metazoa; phylum Chordata; class Lepidosauria; order Squamata; family Eublepharidae; genus Eublepharis; species Eublepharis macularius. The sequence goes on along the minus strand of NC_072797.1, from coordinate 97,779,434 downwards.
GGCCTATTAAAAAAAATTATATAATCAGAGCTATACATAATTTTCCAGCCAAGATGTTCTTCCTGTTTCCTCTTAAATGCCTCTTTTGTGTCTTGGGCCCTGCTGTAAACATCTACCCTGACAGAACTATTCAGTTGGCAGGTCATGATGTCTTTCCTTCTTTCTCCAGTTGCAGTCCAAAATGCTGCTCTTGGACAGATAGGGGTCACCCAGCGACGGTATAAGAAAGGAGCCTAAGGTCTGCTACAGGAGGGGGACACATGTAACAATCCCCCTTACAGTGACAGCCCCCCCCCCAAACACACACACACATATATGTACACAGAAAATAATTTGTAGAAGCTAACTCTGTAATATCATGTATTGGTAACAGGTTATAACTGTTCTTAGTTATTTTAATGTCTGTGGTCTTCTAACGAGTCCTCTAAAGTGGTAAATATCCTTCTTCTATTTTGGAGAGACAGGTTCCAGATATGGAAAACCCTGTGGGTTATTTTATTTTATTTGTTTGTTTAGAATACAGACCCTGAGATAGCTATCAAAATTTTAATTTTTAAAAAATCCAATTACATGTAAAAATATATGCAATAAATTTTCAGTTAAAATCAACAATAGCAAACCTCAAAGTGTAACACTGTAGTATAAAATACAATAGGCCCTAATAGATCATCCATTCCTTAAGTTCTTTCCATGATGTCTCTTGGCAGTCCTTCAAGACATATTTTTAATATATCATGTAGGACAGATTGTCCATGGACATAGCTGCAGCATTTCTAACAGCAATATTTGCAATTATAGAGGCTCCTTGAGAATTACTTTTGGATAGCTGCAGATCATTTCAGGGACCCTACATGGAGCATCGTACAGGAAAGATTTAGTTGCACTTGACCATCTATCAGTTTGGTTTATGTCATTGCAAAGAGGGAGTCAATTATTCAATAAGCCAATTGGCTGTGTCCATTTTTTGTAATTACACCATTTGTTCACATTACTAGACTATATTGATACCACCCATCACCACTCAGCAGCTGCTGCCTCTTAATTTTTAGAGTGAATTGGGGGTGGGGTCAGATTTTTTAGTTGAGACCAGGGCTTTTTTTCTGGGAAAAGAGGTGGTGGAACTCAGTGGGTTGCCCTCGGAGAAAATGGTCACATGGCTGGTGGCCCCACCCCCTGATCTCCAGACAGAGGGGAGTTTAGATTGCCCTCCCCTCTGTCTGGAGATCAGGGGGTGGGGCAATCAGCCACGTGACCATTTTCAAGAGGTTCCAAAACTCTGTTCCACCGCGTTCCAGCTGAAAAAAAGCCCTGGTTGAGACTTAGTGCCTCATTGTGCCTTTGGTGTCTGTCCGTGGATAATGCTAACTTATGATAATTTCTTTTCAAATATAACTTACTGATTTCACAGGTGCGAAAGGCAATGCAATCTGTCAAATATTAGTTATTTAAGGAATATTTCCAGCTGTTCAGATGTGAAGCAGAGACAAACTGCAAGCAATTCCATTACACAAGTTATTCAGTTTAATAACCAAATGACCACAAGCCTAGAAGATACTGGCTTCTCTTCAGTAAATGAGAGGATTTAGTTCTTGAATTGGGCAGAAGCTGGTGAAGATTGCAACTACCAAAAAGCAACTGTGCAGACATTGAAGTTGCTATGCTAAGCATGATACTGTTCTCAGGATGAACTCTGCCAGGGAACGCTGAGACAATCCGATCAGGAACTTGCATCAAGGGAGTTCAAACGAGGTAACTTCATCCACCAGTTGTGTCTGTGTTGAAGTTCTCAGCATACTTAGACAGGTTTTAAATGTTTGTGGAGGCCCCAAAAAATGTTACATTATTGGAGAGTGGGCCAGGAATGCTATGGTGATGAATCAAAGAACATTATTTCGACAAAATAGAAGATAGGAACAGCCAGTATTGTCACCAGAGATTATTTAAATAGTGTGAGAAGATGCTTTCACTCGAGATACTTCCATTTTCTTTAGATTTCCTGTCATGTCAGTTCACAGCAGGAGGAAAATTCAGATCATTCAATTAGCCACAATTCTAGCGTCTGTTGATTGAATACAAAATGGTTAGTTACTATATTTTGCAGTACATTAATTGCATACTCCAAACATTAGAAAACATTAGAAAAAACCCAACAAGTGGCAGTGCTAAATACAGGAGTAGTTCTGCAGTTCCTTCTAGTGTTCTCTTTTGATAGGCAGGATATTGTTTCTTTGTAGAAGAATGCTATAGAATCTGTTGTAGTGGTTTTTGACCTTGGGTAAGGATTTGGCTGCATGAAGTTATCCATCAGTGTCAGCATCCATAAACATACTTCATGTGAATGGGTTGGTGACCACTCCTTTATATGCTTTTGTTGTCTCTCTTTCAGAAATTTTGCATACCTAGTCCAACTTGAGTTATCATGAAAGAAGTAGATAGGAAGATTTGTTGTCCATTCAAGTCACACACAATGTAATCCTGTGCATTTGTGCCTAGACTCAAACAATAGCCAACTCTCACATTAACTTCAGCTATAAAGCATTTCTATACAGTTCCATTGGTATTTCACTATAGTTGATACTCATTGAACTGGTGCTGTTAAAAACATTGTGCCTATCAATATTCTCTTGCTTTGAGTCAGGGAATATGGAGGACAGTCTTTGAAAGAGATGTTACATTCTACTCATATGGCAAAGAATTATCTAGAAAAAATTAAATGCATAAAATACTTCTGCATCATTTTTAAAAAAGTAATTCAAGTTTAGTTGCTGAAGAATGTTAGCTTTAATTTGCTGTTTTTCCTAGAGTAGTTTTCTGTTTTTCCTAAAGTATTTATTTTATTGATTACAGGCAAGTCTAGGAAACATCAGCTCCCACCTCCATTGGATTGGGAGCTGCTTTAGCTTTACCTCCTTTCCAAAGAGAAGAGGCCGAGTTAGCTTAGGGGAGCCGCATACTGGGAGGTTGGGCTCTTCTGGAGCAAGCAAACCTTATGAGCTGAAACTAGGGTTGCCATTCCTCGGGGGGGAATCCCCCACTCCCACCCTCCATCACCCACCACTCACCTAGTCAGTGTGGGGGGGAGGTTGGGGAACAGGCTTCCCGCGCACACTCCTGGGGTGGCATGATAACATCACTCCTGGGAGTGATGATGTTGCGCCGCCCCGAGAGTGCTCCTGTGCGTCACAGTGGGCCGATTTGAACCCCAAATATGACATCATCGCACAGGCCCAGGATGTGAAGAGGAATAGTAAGCAGAGTTCCAGGTCCCCCACTTCCTTTGGGAGGGTAAGGGGACTGGCAACCCTAGCTGTAACAACACCTGTAACATCACTTGCTGCTTGGAGCTGCCTGCCCACCCCAGTATTTTGTCAAGGCAGTAGTAGCTGGTCTCTTCAGGGTCAAGCAGAAATTTTTTGGAGTCTTTCACATTAGCCAAGAAAGGTTTCTTTTTCACCTGTTTCATTCTATCAGTTTGTTGTGGCAGGGTGTTTCTAATTAGGCCTGGTTAAGACTGGTTAGGTCCTGTTGGGATTGGCTGAAACACTGCAGGCTTTTGCTTAAATTGAGGGACTATGGTGAGTGCCGTGAGGCCATCAGGGTTCTGTCAACATCTGCGGGGGGTAAGTGGACTGAAGGAGTCTAAGAATAGACCCAACAATGCAGATGTGGCCACTAATATGCTACTAGCAACAAAACCGGCAGCCAGGTTGGCAGGAAGCACAGAGGCTTTATCTATAAAATAAGTCACAGCTAAAATTCAAAATCATCTACCACTTTAGACTCCGTAGAAGGAGTAGATAACTCTCAAAACAATCTAAACAACTGAGCTGGATGCAAACTAGTGGACACGATGGAAATGGAAAAGTAATTCCTCTTTGCTGCTCTCACCACCACTTCATAGGCCTTCAACTGAGCCCTATAATATGCTCTCATAGTCTCATCAAGAGTCTGGCACCATTTTCATTCTAGCCATCTTAACAAACTCTTAGCCTCTCTTAGCTCTTCAATATACCATGGAGCCACAGAGGGCCAAGGGGAAAGAGGACATCAGGGATCAACTCTATTGATGGCCCCCTGAAGTCCCTTATTCCAGGACTCAGTAACTCCATCAAACAAGCTGCCAGCAGGCCCAGAGAAATCCTGCAGAGCATTCCAGAATCCATTAGGATCCATAAGTCTCTGTGGACAAGCATAAATCATCTCATTGCCCAAGTGGGGAGGGGCAGCTAACTTCAGTTCCACCATAATGAGGAAATAATCTGGCCATGGAACAAGTTCACAGATGACTGCAGACTCCAGATCAATCTCTGCACAAAATATCAAATCTAGCATTTGGCCAGCTTCATGCATGGGAGCTTGTTAGGTTTCCTGAATTGCCCTTCCACCTTTGTATTATAGGAGAGAGATGCCAGAGTGTTCATTTGCAGTCTACATAATACACCTAATAAAAAAGAGCTCTATAGAGATCCCATTCCCCCATTGGGGAAGGAGAATCCCCTGCTTTCACCCCCCCCCCACCTCCACTTACCTGGCTGACAGGGGAGGAAGGCACAGGAATGGATCTCCCGGGCACTGACATCTTCGTGCTGCCTCAAGAGCACTTCTGTGATTTGTCACATGCTGATTTGGGCCCCAAATGGGCTGAATTGGGCCCTTGTGAGGCCCAAATCAGCCTTCTGAGACGCATGGGAGCATTACTGTGGCTGCATGGTGTCCCCGGAAGTGATGTCACCAGAAATGATGTCATCACGCCTCTAACAGGGGAAGAAAAAGGTAAGAGCCAGGTTCCCCACCACCACCACCACAGGGAGGGTAAGGAAACCTGGTAACCCTAGACCTCCATGACTGACTTTGTGTTTATGATCTGTGTTGGTGTGAGTCTTTCCTGTACAAAGGCAGAGGAGGCACTTAGTTTTAAAGGGGTAGAACTGTTCTACTTCCTTATACTCTTAACTAGAGATGGGCATGATCCGCATTACGATCGGAAAAAAAAACCCATGATAATGGCGATTGGACGATCGTGACCCGGCAGATCGTGATCGTCCACAGCCAACGATCCAGCGATCGGGAGAGGCCTGGATCATTGCGTTTGGGCTCGGATCGGGGATCCAGACATTCAGGCGCCAGCAATCTATTCCCCTGGCAACAGATCCAGGGGAAAGCCTGAGCTCTGTTTGCCCTCCTTCTGTCGCCCTAGAAACCCGAATGGAAGCCCAGCTTTCCTTGATCAGCAGGGCTTCCTTCCAACCATGGAGCAGCAAAGCAGTCACAAGTTGGGAGAAGACACCCAGGGGAGGGAGGGGGAAGGGGGTGTTCTGTAGCCATGGGCACTGCAATCTCATCCCTGCAAACCCTGATAGGCAGCTCTGACGGCCAAACAGACCTCCTGTGTTGCTGAATGGGACCTGAGGGGAGGCGGCTCATTGCCGCCTCCCCATGCCCGCCAGGCCCGGCGGCCACCACCACCACCCACCTTCCCACATAGCTGGGAATAGCAGCGCGGCCTGCTTTGGCATCCACGATCCATGATCCACGGCTCGGGAACGAGAGATGATCAGTGTGGATCGTTAATGTGGGATTGTCGTCGGCGCCGATCAACTATCAGCTGGATCGTTAATTTTTTTTGGATCATGCCCATCTCTACTCTTAACTGCCCTTAATTTATATTCTTAACTGTATTTTATTACCTGTAAAGACAGAATGTACTGTTATTTACTTGTTTTCTTCCTGGTTTTTGGCGGGGCAAGAACTATTTTGTCTCCTTGAAATACAAGCTTCAGTTACTTGAATATTTTTTTCTTCTGTAGAATTGTCTACTGGAGTTAAATATTTCATCTGTCACATTACACATTTGGAGCTCCATAAATGGATTTATGGTCATCACTCGGGCTGGTTGTGGTTGCATTATTTAAACAGGCCTAGTGTTTATTCCCAAGTGAATTCTGAGATTTTTTTTAAAAAAAAATTAAAACAGCATTTAAGAATTATAAAGGAAAAAAATAAATAAAGGAAGTTTAGTCATGAACCTTGAGTTACCTCTTCTTTTAACTTGTGCACTTCCTCTATAAATTTAAGCAATATATAGTCAGATAGTCTGAGACATTCACTACTCCACAGCTATATTGGCATACAGAGATTATTGGGTCAATTTTCCACTCCATTCATTACTTTCACTTGCATTTTTGCCTAATAAATTCATGCATCTTTTGAAAGGTTTTAATGCTCCATCAAATCCTTCTTTTTGGCATGACTTTTTGGCCTGATTCATTAGATTCATCAGCAATTTGTAAAGCCAGGCAGGCTGGTGCTGCCGATCGATTAATTTCCTAGGCACAGGGTGTGTGAAACTGACAGCCCCGTTCTCCTGCCGCCTGTGAGCGGCAGGAGAAAGGGACCTGTTTCAATCGCTCCGTGCTGGGTTCAGCCAATCGGCTGAAGCTGGTAAGGGGTGTGTGAAAGCGTAGTTCTCCTGCTGCCTGCCAGCAGCAGGAGAAGGGGCTGTCTGTTTCAAATGCCTCATGCTGGGTTCAGCCGATCAGCTGAAGCCGGCGCGGAATTTGTAAAATTGAAAGCCCTGTTCTCCTGCTGCCCACCAGCGACAGGGGAAGGCTGCGACTTTCAAATGCCCCATGCTGGCTTCACCCAATTGGATGAAGCCAGTGTGGGGTGTTTTGAAACTGACAGCCTTCTTCTGCTGCTTACAAGCAACAGGAGAAGGGGGCTTTCAGTTTCAAACACCCTGCGCTGGCTTTAGCCAATTGGATGAAGCCAGCATGGGGTGTTTTGAAACTGATAGACTTCTGCTGCTTGCAAGCGACAGGAGAAGGCTGCGACTTTCAAATGCCCCACACAGGCTTCACCAGATCGGATGAAGCCAGCACAGGGTGTTTTGAAACTGACAGCCTTCCTCTACCGCTTGCAAGCGACGGGAAGGCTGCAACTTTCAAATGCCCCACGCATTTGAAATATTTTTAGGAATATTCCATATAAGAAAAAATATATTGTTATACAGTGTTAAGCATGAAGATACTGGAAGTGTGTGATTTTGCTACAGTTACAGTTCTGCATATCATTACATCTATGTAGAAGAAAAATGCTACACATGAAGCATTCATGAACCTCTGAGGAAGTGAGCTGTGATTCATGAAAGCTCATACTTTAACCACAAATTTGTTAGTCTTATAGGGTGCTACTACTAAGGAATTACACAGTTTTAATGTTAAAAATGAGGAAACTGAAATTATTCAAGATTTTCTATTCCTTGGCTCAATCATCAATCAAAAGAGAGATTGTAATGAAGAAATCGGAAGAGTGAGACTTGGAAAGAGCAGCTGTGAGGGAGCTAGAGAAAATTCTTAAAGATAAAGATGTCTCTCTGGGAACCAAGATCAAGATACAGTATTCCCCATTACTATATATGGATGTTAAAGTTGAAGTGAAGAAAGCTGACAGTAAGAAAATTGATCCATTTGAAATGTGGTGCTGGAGGAGAGTTTTGCAGATACCATGGATAGCCAAAAAGACAAATAAGGGGGTACTAGATCAAATCAAGCCTGAATTCTCCCTAGAAGCTAAAATGACAAAACTGAGACTATTGTACTTTGGGTACATCAGGGGTCATTTCTTAGAAAAAGAACTGCAGGAACTCATTAGCATAACTCATTAGCATATGCCACACACCCTGACATCACCAGAAGTGTGTCAGAAGGCAACATCCACCCCTCAGGCCCCTTTCCGCAAAAAATCTCCAGGTATTTCCTTAAAGCAGAATGAACTGAAAGCAGCTTACCCTCCTCTCGAGAGCCAGCCCTGCTTGCACCCACGCACTCACTCTCACAAGTCACAAATGAAAATAAAGCAGCATGAATTCCAAGCAGCTTACGTTCCTTTGGAGCCCAGCACCACTCGGCTTGCACACATTCACTCATTTTCTCTCTCTCCCCCGCCCCTCACTAGTCACAAATGAAAGTAAAGCAGCAGAGCAGAATGAATCAAAGCAGCTTACGTTCCTTTGGAGCCCAGCACAACTCAGCTTGCACTCGGAGGAAAAGGAATCACGTGGGTGGGGCCAAAACCCACGTGACCTCTTTTCAGATCTACCGGAATGCTGTTCCTGTGCATTCTGCCTCCAAATGAGCCCTGGGGTACATCATGAGAAGACAAGACAAGGTTCTCTAGAAAAGTCAATAATGCTAGGAAAAGAGGAAAGCTGTAGGAAAATAGGAAGACCTAAAATGAGATGTCTTGACTCAATAAAAGAAGCCATGTCCTCCAGTTTGCAGGATCTGAGCAAATCTATTAATGATAGGACATTTTGGAGGTCTTTCATTCATAGGGTTGGTCGCCATAGGTCAGAGACGACTTGACGGCACAACACACACACATAGGGTGCTACTGGATCCTTGCTCTTTTCTACTGCTACTAAGCTTTGCTTTAATGTGGAAATGGAAGTTAACACAAACTTGACTGGGAGGTATTTTTGTAACTGGGGTGCAACCAAGAAAGCCTTAGACATTACACTCTCCCACCATACATTGATGGCTGAAGTATTAGTAAAAAGCCTTTCTTGGAACTAGAGGTTCCTAGGGTTTCAGAGTGAACATGCAAAACTTCAGTTTCATCTGCCTACAACCACATTTGCTTTCAACGAATGAATATTTTTTATTATTTCAAAAACTGGTTATTAAATCCTAGAAGGAGAAAACCACAAGGGATGGGGGTGGGTTTGGCAGGAGAACTATAATGTTTAAGTTTTTCATTTTAAAAAGGTTCCTGGGAATTTGTTTTATCTGTAATATATAGTTTGCCTTAAAATGATGAGAAAAATCAAACACTGGAGCTGGAATTCTAAATGTGGAAAATTCTAAAGTCACAAATCAGTACAACATATTAAACAAATAGAGTCAGACCTTTAAAAACTTAAATCAAATCTTGGCTTTCACAACTACAGCAGCAAAGGATGCCACTAAATAGGTGATTTTTTTATTTTTCCTAGATAATAGGTAAACAATAGATGTCACTATGATGTCCTACTTTCACCAAAAGTGAAGTCAACAATTTTAGGCGAGCATAGGATATGGGAAACATGATCATGAAAAAAGTACTTCACTTAATTTGATCTGCAATCACATTGTGCTGTAATAATCTTATACACAGAATGTAAGTATAACAAGAATCCTATTGGGTAAAATATAATTACCTAAAAGCTGACCATAGCTCACTCATGCATGAGATCTGAATTAATACAAATGCTTTTACTTAAGCTACATCTCTCCTGGAAGCACAGTCTCCTAGTCTCAGATACATTTGGTTCCTTACTAGGGAGAGAAATGCCACTGCACACATTCTAAGGCACACTCTTGGTTATTACTAGAGGTGGGCACGAACAGGAAAAAAACTGAACACGATGTTCATTGTTTGTTGCCATCCATGAACAGGGAATCACGAACAACCACAAACATGACCATGTTCATGAAAATGTTCATGGTTGGCTGTTCGTGGGAGGGAGGGGGGAGACTTGGAAGGGAAGAAAGTTCCCTGCACCATTTGCAAACGGCTTGGGGAACCTCCTTCCCTTCAAAGTCTCCCTCCTTCCAGCCGGCTGGAGGGAGGGGGGAGACTTTGGGCCAAGCTACAAGTGACGAATGACACTTGAACGGCAAGTGTATTTCTCCCTGTTCACTTGCCCTCCACTCAATCCACTTGCCGTTCAAGTGTCATTCGTCATGTGTAGCTTGGCCCTCAGTCAGGAAACCCCTGACAAGTGGCTGAGTCAGGGGTGAAGTGCCCCTCTCCCTGCTGCTGTGCAGCAACAGGGAGAAGGGCATTTTGCCCCAGCAGGCTGCACTCAGCCGCTTGTCAGGGGTTTCCCTGACAAGCAGCTGAGGGCCAAGCTACACATGACGAATGACACTTGAACGGCAAGTGGATTGAGTGGAGGGCAAGTGAACAGGGAGAAATACACTTGCTGTTCAAGTGTCATTCGTCATGTGTAGCTTGGCCCTCAGTGGGGGATTTAAATGTCCCTATTCCTGTGTGGCGCAGCAATCCTGTCATGCTGCAATCAGCCCTTGTCAGGGGAGTTAAGTGCCCCTGGGCTTAGATTGGGGTTTCCAGGGCAACAGAAGTTCAGACAGAGTTCAGAAAGTCCATGCCTACTGTTGCCAAGGGAATTGACTGAAAGGTGCCAGACTGTCTGGCTTGATAAACGGCTGATGAACACGATGAACAGAGTTTGGAACAAACACATGTTCATTGGGAACGGGGCTTCATGAACAACTTGCTCACGAACAGCTGATCGGGCTATTCGTGGCTTTCTTAAAATTCGTATTGCTGTTTGTGCCCATCTCTAGTTATTACTTCAGATATTCCAGGACTGACTACTGGTCCTGAAAACCATATGAATTCTGCTGCTGAATTCAGCAGCATGGATACAAAGCAGCATGAGATCAGTTCCCTTCATACAACTAGGTTTTCCTGCCTTCTATTCTTTGCTGCGTAAAGAAACTTATTTACGCAATTTGTTTCTTTTTTAGTTTAAACATCTTGGTTCAGGCTTTTGAGAATTTTATTTCTTTTTGGAAGACTGGGGCTGGTCAGCACTGTCTGTCCTGGCCAAGTAAGATGCCTTGAAGGTGCAAACCTGAAATAGCTTTCAAGGACAAAGCTTGATGGAGGCTGGCAGAAGTCTCCTCGCTTGTTAGCACATAGCATTATGGGAGTGAAGTGATGAGTTCTTCTCTCCTCCCTAACCTGTGAGGTCAGGCTACTGCTGGGCATGTTGTCAGAGGTTTTTGGCCTTCTTGATTGGTTAAAAGTTTAGGCTAGCTGCAGGTGGCTGGTCATGAAAAGAATAGTTTCTCAGTCTATTCGTAGACTTCCTGTTCCTGACCTTTGGAAGCACACCTTCCTGGAGGAGCATTTTGCTCCTGCCCCTGAATGCTATGGAGCTGGTGAATTCCTGTGCTAGCAACCTTTATGCTTTTGTCTTTTGGATTGCTTGACTAAAGAGCTAAAGCTCACTGTGATAGACTCAGCTTCAAATGCTAAGATTGCCAGACAGTAAAGAGGGTGATTAACATATCCCCTCCCCTTTGGGGCTAGCCTGAAATGGCAGTTGGTGATAGAATCTTGAGGGGTTCACAGTTGGAGTAAACAAACGAGTGAAGGGAGTTGGAGTCTGGCTTCTGACCAGAGAAGGTCAGCCAGAGAGTCCTTTGTGTGAGGAAAGAAGGGAAGAAGTTCCCTTAAAAGTAAAATCAGTATGTTCCTGAAGCACTTTTAGTCCTTGGACTAAAGTGGGAAAGTCAGCACTAACTCCTGTGTAGACTCAAGAGATCTGAGAATTATAGTGGGTCAAGGAAGTGGGGTAGAAAAGAGTCTTTCCTTCAGCACCAGGAACAGGGTTATAGCTAGACATGGGCACGAACGGGAAAAAAGAATGAACTCCCTGTTCATCATTTGTTGCCATCCACGAACAACGAACAACAAACATGGATGAACATGAACTGTTCCCGGACATGTTCATTGTTCGTTGTTCATGGAGGCCAGAACTCCCCCCAACCCCCCCACTTAGCCCCCTCCCCTCAAACTCACTTACCTGGCCCTTTAAAGATCCCTTTAAACTATCAGCTGGCAGGATTCCCCTCTGCCGCCTGCCAACTAATAGTTTAAAGGGCCCTGTCCTGGCAAAAACAGCTGCGTCTGCGGGCAGCTAGTTTGAGGGGTTACAAAAGTGACCTTCCCAATGTTCAATACCCACCAAATTTGCAGGGGACATAGTTCTCACTGTCCTCTGAAGACCCCCCCGCCAGTTTCAGAGAGATTGCACCCCAGGAAAGGCATGATCCATGGGTCTCCCCATTGGCTGTCATTTTCTCTTCACAGTGGCAAAAATGGGACTTTCTGCTGGAAGTTCTTTGAAGGGTTAAAGCCAGAAGGAAAACCAGAAGTTCAGACAGAGTTCAGTCCCTCCCAGCCTCTGGTTGCCAAGGGGATTGATTGCAGGTGCCAGACTGTCTGGCTTGATGAACAACGACTACCTGTTTGTTTAGGATGGGGCCTCACGAACAGTTTGTTCGAGAACAGCAGATTAGGCTGTTCATGGGTTTTTTCTGTTCGTAATGCTGTTCGTGCTCATGTCTAGTTATAGCTCATAACTATAACGCCTGCCCAGTATCTTGAAAGGGTTTGACTTATTGGAGTACCCTAAGGTCTAGAGAGGAGGGGAAGTCGTGCTGTGTTTGTGTGATAGAAGTGGAGCATTTGTGAAGCAGTGCCAACCTCTGAAAGAACTCACTTTAACATCTTTAAGACTAATAACATCAAAATCTCTCAAAGAAGCCAGCAACTTAGAATCATACCAAGTGTTTTGTGCCTCACACCAGTGAAGTTTCTGTACAAAAACCTTTCCGTTACTTCAGTTCAAACACCTACCTACCTGCCTTCTTACGTTACCTACTTGTAAATAAACCTTCTGTTACACTTTAAATCTCCCCAATCCTTGTGTGCCAGTTTCTGTTTATGGGAAGTGCAAACCCCTGATCTTTCCCCTACTGGTACTTGGCTGGGTAACCGTACTACTTATATATTACTGAAGGGTGGGACAAAAAATAAAGTTGAAACGTAAGATCAACCATGTTACTAAAGGCTTCCCAGCCCAGTATACAACTTCATAGGCTTAGAGAGGAGAAGTTTTACCTCAGGGTAGGGGAAGGTCAGCCCAAGATTGAGACATGGGTTTGTGACACTCAAATTAGCTGAAGGTAACATCTAGAACAAGTTTATGGATTTCTAGTGTATGTAGCCTAGCTTAAATAGGCTACATACATAGACTTAAATAAATGTTTTCTTTGTGGTGAAATGGCTGAAAAATAACAAATTGAAATTAAACCCAGACAAGACCGAAGTGATGCTTGTTGGGAAGTCAGATGTTCTTAAAGACATTGTACTCCCCACTTTCAATGGAGTTTGTTTGACCCTTGCTGATTCGGTTAAGAGCCTAGGGGTTATACTGGATCCAGAACTACTACTAGAAAAACAAGTTAAGGGAGCTGCAAAAAATGCTTTCTACAATCTCACTCTAGCCTGTAAGATGGCTTCTTATCCTGACACAGCCGACCTGGCCGCCTGGATCTATGCTATGGTAACATCAAAACTTGACTGTTATAAATTTGACCAATATATTGGTCTTCCATCTAAGTTAACAAGGAGGCTCTAATTAGTGCAAAATGCTGCAGCTTGACTGTTAGCAGATGCAAGCAGGAGCATGAAAATCACTCCCATCCTTCAGTCACTCCATTGACTACCTATCAGCTACCGTGCTCAATTCAAGGTACTGGTTATTACATACAAAGCTCTTCATGGCCTTGGCCCGACATACCTACAGGACCGCCTCCCTCCCTATATCTCTCCATGGCAGCTTCTCTCATCTGAACAAGGTCTCTTGCAGGTGCCAGCCTGCACATGGGCAAAAGCAACGGCAGCCCATACATGGGCCTTCTCTGTGGTGGCCCCTATCCTATGTAACAGCCTGCCTGAGGAGAAGAGCTCCCATGCTCTTGGCTTTCCACAAACAATGCAAAACTGAATTATTCAAAAAGGCTTTTTACTCACATAGGACGGCAGTATTATAGGGAGGGGGTCTTGGATGTTTCACCAATGAGTTGGGAACCATGGGCTCCACCATTATGTTGCTTTACATATCTGTTGATTTGAATATGTACTCGTATAAACTGCTTGTGCTTCATGTTGTCTAATGTCAATCCTAGAACGGATTATGTTCTGTTTCAGCAATCCTTCAACCCTGTATTGGATCTTTGCTAATGCTATGTCTCTGTAAACTTGTATTCATCTACCCTATGACGTTGTTTATGGAAATGCCCTTGACACTTGTGTGGAAATGCCTACGCTTGTCCTTGCTACTGATTGTACTGATCTCACACTATGTAATCCACCTTGAGTCCCAGTGAGAAAGGCGGACTATAAATGACATAAATAAAATAAATAAAAATAAATAAAATTTGTTTCTCCTTCACACTTCTATGTTTTCTTTGTTTGCCATTGCAATTTTCTTTGATACATTACTTTCATTTGTATTGGTGTGGAATTATTAAGAGTTGTGGCTTCAATCCAAATCCAGTACCTTGGCAAATTTGCCACAAGCTAACAAATTATTTGTTTCTTTGAATCAAGCCTTGACATGGCTAACTTGCAGGGTTGGTTTTGCCTGTTAGCACCCAGAGGGCCTAGGGTCTGCCTCTTGGCCTTAAGCTATGGGTTAAAAGAGGCTGGTGGCAGCTCGTTACCCTCACAGTGAGATTTCATTTGCCAGTCCTTTTGGAACTTTCCCTTCTGACATCACTAAAGGTGAGCCCTTTGAGGATCCAAGCAGACTTGCCAGGAACCTGTACACACTGTACACCATAAAAACCACTGCTATGGGTAGGGGGGGGGCTTCAAATGGTGTAGAATATGCTATGAAGGCTCTAGTTTGGTAGAAACCAAATAGTCCATCCTTGCATGAGCAAGTTAAATTCCTTCCACTTGTTCAAGAGGCTCTCTGGATTCAAACCATTGTAAAGTTAATATTGTAATGATTGTTAAAATAATGTATTTTGCATTTTTAAAAATTGACAGTGTTTTAGGCTCAACCCCGTACAAGATGGAAGTGATGCTGGTTGGAAAAAAGAGATCTTGAAAAACTGATTTCTGACCTTTGAAAAGGTTCTGTTAACCATGGCTGACTCAGTTAAACTTAAAAGCCTAGGGATTATATGGAATCCAGCACAGCTGCTAGAGAAGCAAGTAGATGCAACAGCTAAAAAGGCCTTCTCCCAACTCAGACTAGTCTGGAAGATGGCCCCAGGATTCTTGCCATGGCAACATCACAACTAGACTACTGTGATGCACTCTGCATAGGTTTCCCCTCAAAGTCAATTTGAACACTCCAGCTGGTGCAGAATGCTGCAGCTTGTTTACTTTCGGGAGCAAGAGGAGCATTCATCTCTCTCCCATTCTGCAGTCACTCCATTAGCTATCCATCAGTTATTAGGCTCAATTCAAGGTCTTGATGATGACTATCAAAGTCAAAGCCCTTCATGGCTTTGGCCCCTCATATATGTGCAACTGCCTTTCTCCCTATGTTCTGTCATGGCAGCTTTGCTCATCTGAACAGGGCCTACTACAGATACCACCCTGCAGGTGGGCAAAATTAACAGCTGCCCATATATGTTCTTTCTCTGTGGTAGCCCCCACCTTACACAATTGCTTGCCTGAGGAGGTCAGGAAAGGTCCCATTCTCCTGGTTTTCTGCAAACTATGCAAAACTGAATTATTCAGGGGGCTTTCTACTAAGATTATATGGCTGTGTCATAATAGTTCAAAGAGATACCTTGGTAAGGGACTATACTATTGGGTATTGTTTACTGATGTAGATATGCTACTACTAGGTAGTTTCCATGTTGCTAAAGACGTCGTTTTAATTATTTGTTTCGGAAAGTTTTCATCTCTTCATTTGCATTAATGTTTGTTTTCAGATTTTCTGCTACCATACCCTTTTGTATCTGTTCATTGAATGTCCTCACTGTTGATCATATTGCATTTTGCTCAGTGAATGACCTAGCTGCTGATTATATTGTATTCACTTGCACTTTGTAATATGCCTTGGGTCACAGTTAGAAAGGTAGACTACAAACAAAAAAAAAACGCCAACTCTTCCTCCCCACTCTATTTTCTTTATGTTTCCTTCTTTTCTGAACTCTGCTTGGTGGGCTATGGTTATAAGAAAGAAAATTATGTAGAACTACAGTACATTAAAAATATACAAATAAAAGGAAACTTCATCAGTTAATGGCCAGAAAATAGTCCAGAATAAAGTGATTATTTGCAGCACTAAAATAAAGTGATTATTTGCAGCGTTTGATATCTCTCATGTATTTTTTTCTGAACCTGTTTCTCAGAACAGCAGAGACTTCTATTATTAAGCAGCATTTTATAGACACTATTGCAGAATAGCCTCTGTGATATTTCCTTTATATTCACACTTCATAAAAATGTAGCATTTCCATCTTCCATAGAACGAACGGTTGCTTCTATAGATGAAAATGTGCAAAGAGAAAGTAGTTCAGACAACAAACAGAGAGGGCATTGCAGTTTTTTTCCCAGGTCTTTGGCAGATCAGTTCCTTGGTTCAGATTTGGCTTGCCTGAGCAGCATGCTGGTTGTGTATATAATTTAACAGATGATCTATTATTGTTCATTTGTAATAAGGATATTCTGTACAGTCCAGTAAGCATGCTGCTACACATTTATTAGGAAGCATGCCAAGCTGAGTTCAGTAAGGTTTTCTCCAAAGTAAGCATCCCAAAATTGCCATCTTAGATAAGTTATCTAAGTGACATACCTTACCACTTGTCAGTGCCATCTCCTTTTGGTATAGCACAGCTTCTCTTTTTTCACTTGATGCTCAGTTTGATGCCCTGTCCTTGTCTTCCTCTGCTGTGTCCCAATTTTCCATCCTTGTAAGAAGCAACCCATCTTTTTAAATCCATTCATATGAACACACAAAAAGTTGCCTTATACTGAGTCAGACCATTTTATCTGTTGTCAGTATTTCTATTCTTATTTGCAGCTGCTTTTTCATGTCTCAGGTAGAGGTCTTTCACATCACCTTGTCCTTTTAACAGGAGATGCCACTAGGACTTTCTACATAAAATGCACATGTTGTTGTGGGAGAGATCCATCTCCTGGAATAGTTCGATTAACATAGCATGGGCTGATGCTCAATCTGTGTTTGGAAAACGCTATATGAATTGACCCATGGACTTGAACTTGTGTCTAATTACTTCCAGTAACCACATTCACAGAAAGGACTAATTGACTATGACCAGTACCAAATACCATAATGTAGGATTCTGAACAAACTCAAGCTCTACAGCTTTTTGTTCTGTAGAAACTTATAGACCATCCAAACATTTGATCAAGAATAAATAAGGCATAGATTATTCATTGGCTAATGTTTATAGGTTATAAATTCAGTTCAATTAACATTTTAAGTAGTTCTTATACAGGTAGGCCTTATTCTACACATGACATTAATACTAATTTCATTGTGCCTGGTATAAAATATGAACGGCATATGCAGCATCCTGAGAGACGCTTTTCATGGCCTTGGTAGCCATTTTGTTGTGTATGAGTAAGCCACAGCCAGCATCACCAGAGTCAATTGTATAAGGGGTGACTGACTACATGTACAGGACTCTGCTTGCATAGCATTTGAGCACATGCGTGCAAATGCCCAGTTCCTCCCAGAGGCATGCTAAGTTCTATCACTCTTCATATGACTTCTTCTACTGGTGGTGAACAATTTACTATCAGTAAAAGTAAGCCAATATTATGCCTAAGAGGGTAATATAAAGGGAAACTTCCTAAGTAACAGTTTGTTCCTCTGTAGCTCCCACAAGAGAATGTTGAAGATCACCCTTTTTTACTTATGCAAGCAGTTCCCTTTAGAAACCTTTACTGTCTATGTGAAGTGTCCTACATTCCTTTACCATTTCATACCTCGAGCTTCTAACAGTACAATAAACCTCAACCAAAGCCTATGGCAGAATTTACAACAGCAGTGTGAACTTAAGAGGCCTCTGTGATCCAATGAGAATAGGACTTTCTCCAAATGCCATGAAACGTGAGATTAACAAATCTCGTTTCGAGACTTTCAGGAGATTCAAAAATGCTGCCATTTTCTTCACTCATATTTATATGTGCAGTTCTCATCCAGTTTGTTGCCCCATACACAAGTTTCAAGAGCTGTTTTGAAAAGGCTTGTCTAAAAATTCATTTTCTCCAGTTTATCTGGAATTATATTTGCATTAGTTATCATGTAAAAGACTATTATCCATGTTACATCTGTCAGTGCTGATAAACTACATATGGATGAGTGTAAGCCATTCATTTGTTTATGGAGCCACAGTTGCCTAGAGAGTGTCAGGCATCTACATGACATTTCAGAGCACTGGATTTTTATATTTTGAGATGTTAGCTGAAAAATGTATACAATTGCATGTCAGCTGGCAGCTCCCTATTAAGAATGCATTTCAAGGAAGATAGACTATATAGCTCCTGACACACTCATTTATCAAGTCAGTATGGGTGTAGTTAATTTTAATCCCATATAGGTACTAACATCTGTTGCAGTTAGCACATGATATGAATAGACCTAAGAAATTGTAGCAATAGATGATATTCGATATATGCCAATGATATTGGATCTAAAGGTCTAAAACCAGTAAAACATAATGAAACATTAAGTCCTGGTGTCCCATTTCAATTATGAAATCAATGAAACACAAAAATAGTTTTATTTATTTACTTCATTGATATCTGCCTTTTCCCTAATGGGGACACAAAACAGCTTACACTGTTCTCCTCTTTTTCATTTCATCCTTAAAACAACCCTTTGAGGTAGTTTAGGCTGACAGTGTATAACTGGCCCAAGGTCACCCAGGAAGCTTCCATGGCAGATCCTAGGTTTCCCAGGCCCTGGTCCATCACTCCGACCGCTACACTACACCGTTTGGTGCTGAAGTAAATAAAGTGTAATATGTGAAAATAGGCTCTTTGTAGCACGGAGGTAAATAACATCATTGAATAGAGATTGTCCCATTAAGCCTCTTAAAAGAATAATTTCAGGTGGGTAGCTGTGCTGGTCTGCAGTCGAAGAGCAAGATCCAAGTTCAATAGCACCTTAAAGACCAACTAGATTTCCAAGGTATGAGCTTTCAAGAGTCAAAGTTCCCTTCATCAGAAGGTGCTGTTTAATATTGCTGTTGGATATTGTTATTAAAAGTATAGGATAGTTTTTTTTCTCTCTGAGTATTTAGCAACCATATTTCCAGCTTTTGGAAGTTTCCTACCACATGTCTAAACGTATTCGTAGTGTGTGACATTGCTGTGGATTTTGTTCTATATATCACTTCTCTCAAACTGATACAAGTCTTCAAAATGGACGCTAAGGACAAACGTAGAGGATTCTACATATTCATAAAATGTTGGACAGATGCAGGTGGTAGGTTGATGGTTGAGTGACATCCCATTTAAAAAACAAACAAACACCTTATTAATGGAAAAGCTGAACATCAAAGATGAAGGATCTAGCTTACACATCATTTTTACGTGCTGGTATTATAATAGGTAAAAGGTAAAGATAGTCCCCTCTTCAAGCACCGAGTCATTACTGACCCATGCAAGGATGTCGTATCACGATGTTTTCTTGGCAGACTTTTTACGGGGTGGTTTGCCATTGCCTTCCCCAGTCATCGACACTTTATCCCCAGGAAACTGGGTACTCATTTTACCAACCTTGGAAAGATGGAAGGCTGAGTCAACCTTGAGCCGGCTATCTGAACCTGGCTTCTGCCAGGATCAAACTCAGGTTGTGAGCAGAGCTTGTACTGCAGCTTACCACTCTGCACCACGGGGCAGAGTGGGGTATTCTAATATGCAAGGGTTCTAATATGGAAGGATTTTTTAATATTGGAAAGTATTCAAACGTGATGATCCACCAGCACAATGAAGTGGTTACTGTACTGTATGGTATTTTAAAGTAGTCTAGTGGTATATAATTGTTTACTGCTAGAATTCACTGAAAATAATCAGGATACTCTAATTTTCATTACCGCTTTTCATACTAGGCCCTACTTAGAACTGTCATTCTCCAAGAAGCTGACCAATGGAAGTCACCTAACACAGTCTGTTTAGGAAATAGGCAAATGACTTGCACATCATGTACAAAGGAGAAACTTGTGTGTCTCCTCTATGGTGACATATGTATGTACCCAGTGAGGACTTTGCTCATCTCTGCACCTCTTCTTCTCTACCTTCCATAGCTTCTACCACATCATGAGTAAAAGTACCACTGAATTAGTTGTGCTAAATAATGATTATACAATGTGATAATATTCAATCTGTTGATAGGAATCTGTATTGAGATTTATTGATGCATATGCAATACTTTCATTTAAAGTGAATGCAAATGTTTTCAAATAATTTGATACCTATAAATCAAAGAACTGAAAACAATCTACTGTAGATTATATTAATTTCTTGTCACTTAATTGATCTAATAGCAGGGGGAAGATACCTTTTGAAAAGATGAAATATGATTGCCCAATAGTATCTCTGTTTATTTTTGAGTGTGTGTTCATGTGTTAGTTTGGTGTAGTGGTTAAGAGTGGCAGGACTCTAATCTAGAGAACCAGGTTTGATTCCCCACTCCTCCACTTGAAGCCAGCTGGGTGACCTTGGGTCAGTCACAGCTTCCTGGAGCTCTCTCAGCCCTGCTCACCTCACAGGATGATTGTTGTGGGGTTAATAGTAACATACTTTGTAAACCACTCCAAATGGATTAAGTTGTCCTGAAGGGTGGTATATAAATCGAATGTTGTTATTATTGTTTTTGTTGCTGTTGTTAACATAAAAGCAGACTGGTGCATAGAGCCCAATACATTCTTTTCACATCATTTGTATCATATCTCTTTTAATGAGGGAGATGAGACATAGCGCAATGCTGTGGCCTTGCCTGCCTAACCTTCTAAAGTATTCTTTTGTTGAATTTTCCATGAATTCCTACAGTCATCTCTTGTAAAATGTCAGAATGAAATGTTTTGTTGAAGTATCAAGTTTTGTAAAGATTGTACAGGAACACTTCTTAAATCGCACAGCTTTTAAAGTAGAGCAAATTGATATTTGTTAACTGAATGAGTACTGGGGCCCACAGTGTGGTACATTCCAAAGGATGGTAATTCAGCAGAGAACCCTTTTGAATGCATTCAGCTTTCCAATGTATTGGCCACACTGTATCATACCATACAGCATGGGCAGTACTGGGATGAGCAGGGCCAGATTAAGGATTCTAAAGGATTTGTATCAGTTCTGTTTCAGAAGGCTCTGACAGCATGAAGATTAACAAAAAGTTCTGATTCTTAATTCACATAAAACTTTTAAAATGGAAAAATCTGTTGCTTTTCTGAAGCATTTTTAAAATTATTTTTGGTTATTTCTCCATCATTAGAATTATACCTGGCTGAAGCCCCACCTCTCCTCAAACCCTGATCTCCCCAGGCTTCACCCGCAAATCTCCAAGAATTTCCCACCCTGGAGCTGGCAATCCTCGTTACTAATTCTGGAGGGCTTGAAAGGGGTCAGATCCAATTCACATGCACACAGTTGACTAGAACGAATAAGATTCAATGGCTATGAGGGATGACTACACCCCAAAGTTCCATGAAATCTGACAGAAGATTGATTGATCGATCGATCGATCGATCAATCAATCGAAGATCATTGGAGCTGGGAAAACCTGTTCATTTTCAGTAGCTACCATTTCTGACAGAGCATGCAACTGTGGTGTAGGTAGTATGGATACCTTATATCATAGGAATTTTGAATGCAGCTATTTTTCTGAGGTAAAGAATCTTTTAATTTTTCCTTTTCTCCAAAATATAGATTATATGGACATATTACCTCTTTTATTAGAAGATAATAGTAGACCCAGCACTCTCAATTGTGAAATTTTATGTGCTTTTGATTGATTTTTGCAGCTGTTTAAATTTGGTCTAGTTTTTATATTTTAGTAACCTGCTGTGCTGGACTGCAGGTGGGGAATCCGACACAAGCGTCACTGAAGTCCGGAGTTCAACTAAGCCGACCGGGGAACAAGCAGGGAGCGTAGTCCAGGGAGCCAAATCCAAAAGGTCAGAGCCAAAAGAGCAGGTAGAGCAGAGCTGGGTCACAGTAGAACTGGGCATGTCTTTGCATAGGTGTTTCTGCACTGAGGGGAAGGGCTTCCTGGCTTAAGAGCAATCACCTCCAAGGCAGTGCTGCATCCTGCTAGGACTCAAGGTCACTACGCCGCTGTTTGAGTGCCTGAAGCCTCGTACTCCATCTCCTTTCCTGAACAGCCAGACGCTGCCACACCATATGCTGCCTCTCAGGTTCAGGGGAGGTTGGTGGGGATGTTGCCCTGGTCTCAGCTGCTGGTGCAGGTAAGGGAACAGCTTCTGTCTCTGATTCTGCCCTGGATTCCTCAGCCTGCTCTGGCAAGGGTTCCTGCTGTTCCACTCCCTGCTGGTCCTCCATGTGGCTGACTCTGGAGGAGCTTGGAATACTCTCTCCCCTGTCATCTTCCATAAGGTCTTCATCCTCTGAGGACTCAGAGCCCACGGCACCTGCTTAAAACTAATAAGTTAAGAAAGAATATGAAGTAGAAAGAGAGAGTAGCTACCCCTTCTATAGAAAGCTCTAAGTAAAGAAAAAGTCTTTTTTTCCTCTTGCACCTGAAGCTTTCACTTGCTGGTCAAGCAGGCACAAAGAAAGTTCAAAGAAACCATCCTTTCCAGTCAGACTTGGACAGGAGTTGATTAGGCAAGCAGGGTCTTTTGTAGGACTGCCTGCATACCTTGTCTGAATTTTTCCCTTTCAATCTGAAGGGAGAATTAATGTATTCATGGTAAGCAGCCAAAGCAGGGTCTCTGAAACTAATGACAGTGCTGTTATCCCTATTGTTAACCTAATCTTGGGAATCATTGCATTTTAACTTCATAAACTAGAGAAACTGTATTCCTCTGGGTTGGGAAAAGAAAACACATCATCTGAAATACACTAGACAGAAATCAATAAGAAAATAAGTTTTAAGAATGAGGGTGACACACACAGGTTAGTGACAGAAAAAATTAAGAATGATTCACTGAGTTTGCATGAATTATGAAAGAATATTCTTAGCAATCTGTTCACATTTTATAAATGGGCAGCGCAAAGTTGAGTTGTTATCAAAAGAAATACTACATTTGGACTTCCATATCTCAGCAATCTATAGCTAAAAAAAAACCAATTGAATAATATAGACTTATAAGGGTAAGGAAGTATCTTTCTCAGTTCCACCCTGATATGAAGGGCCATCTCCCATTATACAAAGAGAAACTTAAGGCTGACACCAAGTGTACACTCAACAGCATAGAAGCCAAGCACATTTCTCCAATAAATGCCCTGCCTGATACATACATTGGTTATAAAAAGAGTCCAGTAGCACCCTTAAGACTAACCAATTTTATTGTAGCATAAGCTTTCGAGAATCAAGTTCTCTTCGTCAGATTCTCGAAAGCTTATGCTACAATAAAATTGGTTAGTCTTAAAGGTGCTACTGGACTCTTTTTGATTTTGCTACCACAGACTAACACGGCTAACTCCTCTGCATCTATGACATTGGTTATAGTAATGCTTTTAAGGGTACAACTTCTTTAAAAGTTAGGTGTACATCTAAAAATATAAAAATGTATGAAGATGTCACTACAGAGGCCTCTTTATGATAATAAGTACCCAGTGATTGGAAAGAAAAGTATCTAAGGCTATGATCCTAAATACACTTCAAGGGGATTAAGAGCCAAGCTACAAGTGACGCCTGACACAGATTGGACACTTGTCAGCTTCCCTCAAGTTTTGATGGGAAATGTAGGCATCCTGGTCTTGCAGCTGTAATGGAGAGCCAAGCTGTAAAACCAGGATGCCTACATTTCCCATCAAAACTTGAGGTAAGCTGACGAGTGTCCAACCTGTGTAAGGCGTCACTTGTAGCTTGACTCTAAGTCACATTGAGGTCCATGGAACTTACTCTACAGTAAGTGCGTTTAGAATCGCTGCCTTAGAATCATCCTGAATAATTAAGACAAGAGCTAAAGGTGTGTGGAATTTGTGCCACTTTTCTGCCTTTCTATCTTGTGGTGAAAGGTTGGGCCAGGTTCAATTTCTGTCAAGTTCAGTTTCTGTTGCAGATATTGTAGTTCTGCTGGTGCAGACAAGTATTTCAGACCATTCCATGTGCCTGATTCTCTTCAATTGGATTTCTATCAGGAAAAATTGTAACGAGTTGCTAAATTCACAAACTCTTATACATGTTCTTCAGAGTAAAAAAAAAAAAAAACAATTTGTCAGGATATACAATTTGCCCAAGCACAGAGTCTGTAAGGGTGAAACTGATAAACTTTCTGTCCAGCTTTGCAGCCCATCCAAAGAAGTAATTACTCTGTAAAGGTGAAATTAACAAAAGGGTTGAAGCCCCTTTTCCCTTTTATCTCAACAGTGAAGGAGTGGCTTCTGACTTGCAGCAGGTATGACAGAAATGGGCTCCTATTTTCCCCTTACTGTGTGCAGACTTTGTGCTAGAACTTGGTAATGTGCCATTGGTGCATAGCTTTAAAGGACTAGTTGGTAGATATACATACCATTGCATAAGCAATTGTGATGGGTGAAATACCTTTTTTTTTTTTTTGTGGTGAAGAAAACATTCATGGATAATTGGGAATCTGATATTCCTGTTTCTGTATTTCCACAGAGTCCTCCTTTAATGTGTGGAATATCTACAGAGTTTTTAGACATCTCTGAATGTCCATTTGAACAGGGGGGAAAACTCTTTCCACCTTTCCAGTTTTTTGAACACTGGTTTGCACATCCAGCTCTTGGTCCTGGAAGTTTCAACATTGATTCACATCATCTGTAAAGTCCTTCTCCAAATATAGCCGAGAGCTGACATTAAATTGGCGAGTTTTCCTATGATTTAAATTACCTAAAGAGGTAGGAGTAAAACATGAGGCTTGAAGATTTCATGTCTACCTTACACGGGCATCTCTCAAACCAAGCTTGCCATGCAATGTGGACAACTTGCTTAAACTTCAAAAACTGTGTTTCAAAGCAGTGTTGAAAGTACCAACTTTCCGCCAGCTTCTGCTGGAGATGCCCCTTAACTATAGAGAAGAAACTGGCAAGGAATTTCAAGCTTCTTGTTTGCTTCATCTCTGCAGTGAAGGAGCTTCTCTAGCAGGGGCAGTGAGGACGGTGTTAGTTCCACCACTGTTCTTTGCAGTGTGTGCATGTAAAGTGTTTAATTTGTGCAGGTTCTTGAGCATCTAGATGCATCTGAATGTTTTTTCTCTAAGCAATGTACACAAAAGCTGGCATATTTGGCCACCAATAGTTTTTGCAAATGGACATTTAGTCTGATAGAATAAGATATATGGAAAATCCTGGGTTCTTGTCTGTGGTAGCAGAACTGTAATTTCCATGTTATAAATTGCATCTGGCAGATCATTCCAGCATCCCTATCATTCCCTGCTGAAAACTTCATTCATCTTTGCCATAAATGACCTGTGAATGGTCTCCCGCAAACTCCTGTGTTAGTGCTACAATTTATCTATTCCTGTAGGGGTTTTATTTTAATTCTGTTGTTTCCATTTCTGTCTTCTCATATAAATTGGAAGACCTGAAGTTCTTCTTTCAAATAGAACAATTCCAAGCCAACCGGTGAAGACGGTTAGCACCACTAGTTGTTGACACTCCAAATTGATGGGAGGAAGGGAAATCTTTAAATATACACAAACTAATGGTGTTAGCAGCTGCATTTGAGACACATTTCGGCTAAAAGCCTGCTGTTATGTGTAATAATCCCTTCCTTACTGAAGCATCTGAGTCACCTGAAGAAACAGGATTCATATTTTTTCCAGACATGTCCTTTTTTCTGCATGCTGTTTAAAGACTAAACTGTATAAAACAGAATTGACATGATGTAATTACTTGCCTCTTACGCTGTGCTAACTTAATTTGCTTTTCATACCCAAGTATTTAAAAGACCATTATTTTCGCATCAGACATTACTGTCTGCCAATTAAAGCATTAGATCGATGAAGTTGAGAGAGAGAAAGAGAGAACTTAGTTATAAAGGTTTCCAGGTAGATATACTAGCAGAGTAGAGAAACAGACTTCATTTACTGTTCATTTTTAAAATCCTCATTATTTAATAATATGCCTGACATTTTAATTATTATTAATTTTTTTGCAACATCAGATTTTTGGTCTGGGGGGGGATGGTGTTGACCAAAAAAATGTAAACAGAAACATAATGTGATCTGAAACAAGCAGCTGCAGATATTTTTTAATGTTCTTGTTACTCTTTGACGAGTACCAAATAAAGTTGTATCCAATTAAGGGTGTGTCATCAGAGCCTGCAAAAGCGCTCTGGCTTGGTACCTGTCCTATCACACTGTTGTGTTTCTCAGTGGCTAGCCGGCAGATTCTCACTAGGCTTACCATTACAGCTTCACCTCAGTCTTTTCAATAGCATGATCAGAAATCATTAGTGTCCAAGGAAACATGAGCCTAGAGACGAATAATAAGGAAAGTCTAACCATCCAAAATGAAAATGCAAGTGCTGTTCTCTTATTCACTACCATTTTGAGTAATAAGAGTACTAAAGTCTGTCTATCATATATAGTATGTCCCTTCCGCCCCTGATGTGTAGTTATGGAAAATGTTAGCACTTAGGAGGTGCAGGAAGTCGTACATATGAAGAAGCCTTGCACTTATACCAAACTATTTTGTACTAGATCACTGGCTTGTGTGATGTTGTGCTCTTTGATTGGCAGCTGCTCTCCAGAGTGTCAGGCACAGATGAGTCTTTTTCCAGTACCTTCTTATGTCAAGTGTGTGATTTGGTTCTGAGCCACTGCCCTTCTTCTGAGCAGAAATTGCATATGCAAAAGGTGTCCAGTACAAAAGACTAATTCCCATTTCTAAATAAACTTAAAATAGTACATTGTACATATCATTATAAAAAGACAGTTAAGACATTTAACTTTGCCTTAGGCAGTTTGCTGTTCTCATTGTCACCCGCATTGTCTTTGTATTCCTAGTCCTACTGCATTGTTTTATGGCTACATTTTTTCTCTCTTTCTCTACTCTGTAATCTGCCTTATGTCTCATTGAGGAACATAGGCTATAAATAATCTAAGTAAATAAGTAAATAAATAAATTTCAATCTTCCATACTAATAGCGAAGTGACCCTGATTTAAGGATACTTAAATATGGAGATTCAAGCCATGAACAGACATGATAGATCTTCCCACATACCTATAAAATGCTCCAGGTTTGCAGAAAAAGTTTTTTTTTAAAAAACCCAAACGATAAAAGGAGCACCCGTAACTTTAACCAAATGTCCTCAGTGGCTGTTGTTAGGCAATCATAACAGTATTCTGTGCTTGGTTTCTGTCAGGAAAAGGCAGGGGGAGAAGGCAGGGCCCTTTCCAGAACTGTTTTGGCCTTTGAAGGCGGACTCATTGGGACCAGGCCCCAAAACAATCACTGGTCGTGGCAACTTGACACCACATGACTTGCATGACTCACTCAGTCCTGGCTGCTTGCTACTAACGCCAGCCCCTAAACACATCACCGTCACCCTAATTTAGTGTTGTGGTTAGAGTTTCTGAGTAAGATCTGGAAGACCCAGGTTCAAATCACCACTTGGGAAACTCTGATCCCATCACATACTTTGGAGGCAGGGAGAATGATGTAAGTTGCTTTGGATCCTCACTGGGGAGAAAGGCAGTATATAAATGAAGCAAATTTAGGTGAAGATGGAGAGGGCAGATAAAAGTTCAGTTGTTTAGTGAGTCTGAAGGAGAGAAAGATGTAGGGAAAGGTTTGGGTTACATATGGAGGCTGTCAGGAAGAGGACAAGAGGAAATAATGTAGGGAAGGAGATACAGAGGGAGAGAAATACCCCCAGCAAGTCCTTGCAGGTTTCCCACCATGCAACTGGGCCATGGGGGAGATGCTTCCAAGAGGGGGAGGTAGAGATGGGGGCAGACAAAGGAAGGAGAAAAGGGAGGAGGAAAAGAGGAAAAGGCTATGGGGGTAGGGAAGTGAAAGAGGACATGGTGAGGGAAGGGAAATGGGATGCCCCTCCCCTACAAGTTCTTGTAGGTCCCCATTTGTAGAGATGGTATTTTTGACAACCGTAATTCAAAGAGTTAAGAATTTAATGGAAAGTAATAGTGTTTCACACAGGCAAAGTTGTCCTAATCTACCTTTAATTTAGCATTTTACTTGGAAATTAACTTTTCCCTCATTAGGATGCAAGACTTATGATTTCAGTCAGGAAGCCTTATTGTTTTAGTAATCAGATACCTGAGGAATTATTATTCTTAATGACTTCCAGACTAGATTCTTGCATTTGATCCTCTCCCATATCTCATAAAAAGATACCACCTTTGCATTTAACAACTTGTAAATTACACTATATTTGTGTTAGTTTTTATAACATTCAGATGAATCTTTGAGTTGAAAAATGTGTGTATTTTATAAAGCGCCTATGCTAGTGCATGTAATGTTTTCTCATGCAGATACAAATGTCAGTGAGCTGTTACATATATATCATAATCTCTGTGTCAGAAAAAAATATGAATGTGGCCCAAATGCAATCAAAACTCTTTGGCATAGACCTATAAACCTTCAAAACTAGAGCAGCACAACTGTTCAAGGAATTGTGGATTTGTGTTTCTCAAACTACAACCCTTTGTGCCACATTGCAGATATCTTTGTAAAGAAGAATTTCATATAACCAGTCTTGTGATATGGGCTGAGATCTGCCATTAAAAGACAAAAAGGCTTTTTGGATCTTTAGGTAAATCATATTCTAAGATACATATGTTTTATATAATTTTTGTTTTGCATTGATTCTTGTACCCAAAGTTTATCTTGTCCAGACTCGTTAACAGCAGATCCCATCCCTTGTCACAAAACTGGTTATGAAATTTTTTCCAAAGAAGTACAACATCTAAACCCAGTGAAACCATCAGTGGGTAATGCTACATAGGACTACGTAATCAGTTTATTTTCAACTACATTTTCTCTGCTGAAAGAGTCTTATACTTAATGTGTTAGATCTAGCACAAAAATTCTGCTTGTGCAAAAGCCCTTGCACAAGCATAAATGCAAGAAAGAGAAAATGGTAGTTGCTCATGCTATGCCATACTTATTGTATCCCGGTTTCTGCTTGGCAAGATACTGTGCAACCTGTCAGTGTTTCAGGAAGTGAATTTAGCAGCTTATTCTCAAAATGGTTCCACAATGTACAATATGAGAGAGGAAAAAGATTGTTGGGTGGATAGGTCTTTGTGTATATGAGCAGACTAGGACCAGAGTAGGAGATGATGTTGCATAAGATCTTGAGCAATCTCTTCTGCAAGTGGAGCTATGTTAAATAGATTTTTTTTTGTTTATACATCACTGGATCCAGTACATAATGCTGTGTTTCACCACATATTGTCCTATGTAAAACATGTGCGCTCCTTACCTGGATTACCCAAGTAAGCCTGATCTCATCGGATCTTGGAAGCTAAGCAAGGTCATCCTTGGTTAGTAACTGGATGGGAGACCTCCGGTGAAGCCCAGGGTTGCAAAGCCAGGCAATGGCAAACCATCTTTGTTAATCTCTTGTTTTAAAAACCCCAGCAGGGATTGCCATAAGTCAGCTATGATGTGAAGGCATTTTCAACCACCACCAATACATGCATATAATTATATGTGTCTTTCTAGCATATGTAAATCATGTATACATAAGCATTACATAATACACTACAAGGAAGTTTCACACAAATTCTTGTAAAGAAGTGACTTCTTTTTTCATTTTCTTTATTTAAACTATACACTATAAACTAATAAAAGTTATAAACAATAAACACAGAAGATAAGAAAAACACAACATTCTAAAAGGAAGACACACTGTAACAATACATAAATAAAACAAAACAAAAAGACCCTAAAGAAGTGACTTCTGTGTGTGAATTTTAATCATGGCCGTTTCCACACGGCTTCCCGCTGCTCGTAACAACCCGGAAGATTGTGGAAAAAACGCAGAAGATCGCGTTTTCTCGCGAGAGATTTGCGCGACGTGATGTCGCGCAAATCTCGTGTGAGAAAACACGATCTTCTGCGTTTTTTCCACGATATTCTGGGTTGTTACGAGCAGTGGGGAGTCGTGTGGAAACGGTCCATGTGTGACAAAATAAACTCTCATTGACACTTTATTCTATTATTCAAACAGAAGCATTTCCATAATTTCAATATATTAACAGCTTTATTTACATGATTATTTTTATGAGTGGATATGTAATCATTCTTCCATATGTAATCATTCTTCCATATTTTACTTAAGGAAGTTTTATTCCACCAGTCTAAAGAAGTTACAGTAAATTACCACCTGTGGTGGTTTTAAATGCTGTTCAACATTTGTGTATTGCAGTACAAATCACTTCTCTCCTAACATAATTTGCACTTCAGTGGTAAACAGAGGCTTGACTCCCATTTGTCATCTACAGAAACATATAATACTTTTTGCAGATTTGGGGGGCTGCAAAAAGGCATCTTATATATGTAAGATAATGGAGCTATTGCCACCATTTTGAGTATCCCTTGAGGCGTTGAAAGAAGGAAGAAACTTAGGTCTATAGCTGTGATGGGGCAAAAGGGGCAGTGACCAATCAAAAAAATTGTCATGCCCTCTCATAATCATTTAAGTATAAATTGTCTATGCAAAGGGGAAAAGTGGGAGTTGGTGTAGAAAGGTGTGAGTCCTGTCATAAATCTTTGAAGTATAAATTCTCTCTGTTAGTGACTAGAACAGAATTAGTAGTTACATGGCTGGAGAGTCCTGATGTTTAAAGCTTGCAGTTGAAAGGGGGTGGGTAGTAAAATCATGTTGGAGAAAAACAAAGAGGGAGAAGGAGAGGAAGAAAAGAGGGAGTATAACTAAGAGTAAAGGGGTAAAAAATGTGTTGTTACAGACTACAGCAAAGCAAGGAAGAGAGAAACGGGAAAAGACAGTGTTCCACAACAGTCCTGCAGATCTCTTATTGCTGAGGACATTGCTGAGGACAGGCTGCGATGTTTGCTCTGAAGAGGTAAAGGTGCTGGGAAGGAATCCTTCACCTGCGGGCAGCTCTAGGATTACGCCACTGTTGTCTGATCCTATGCATGTTCACTTGGAAAACAATCCTACTCACAGCCTGTTCCTATGCATATTATTTATCTAGATTATTTGCAGTCTGCCTTTCTTACCGAAACTCAAGGCAGAGGATGAGACATCGGTAAGCAATGCAATAGGACTAGGATTACAAAAGTTTGAAACACAGCAAAAATTCTTAGACACGATATGTCAAACAGTGCAGTAAATTGTATTACAAATGGAGAAAGAGTAGGGTAATATATATAGCGAATAGATAATACATAACATATACAGCAATATAGTCTACAGTCAATTTCCCCTTATAAAAACTCATTTCTGAACCACTCAGTTATAGTATGACTATAAATATGCTTTCCTGAACTATTCTGCTTTACGTAGTTTTCAAAATGACAGAAGTATGGGAGCCTTCCTGACCTGGCCCACTCGCAGGGGGCAGAAGCGACCCCAGGGCACCAGCCATGCTGGGTGCGAGTGGGCCAGGGAGAATCTCCATGACCTGCTCATACGGGGCAGATGCAGCACCATGGCACCGGCCCTCCCAGGTGTATGTGGACCAGGGAGAATCTCCCTGCCCAGCTTGCACTGGGCAGAAGAAGCCCGCAGCGTTGGGGTGGGGCAGGGGGTTGGGAGCTGTGGTTGTTTAAAGGGCCCTGCTGCTTGCAAGTGGCAGGACAGGGCCCTTTAAGCTATCAGCTGGAAGGCAGCAGGGGGGAATCCCTTAGCAGCCGGAAAGGGGCATTTAAACCTCATGAACCATGAACTTGTTCGGAAACTTGCCCCAGTTTGTGGTTCCTGGTTCGTGGAAACTCACAAACCACGAACCACATGGTTCAGTTTTTTTGTGGCTTGTGCCCATGTCTATTTTAGAATACTACAGTATAAATTTAGTTTGGCAGACTGCTATTTTTAAACTTTAACCTGTGCTTGCCTTTAATCACCAGTATACTTAAGAACCCCTTACTAAGTTGTCTGACATCCTTCTATGCTGTGAGCCATGAATGACTCTGAAGCAAAGGCTTTGTCTCTGTCACAAACTTAGATAAGTTGTATACCAGTTTAATAATGGCTTCCCAAGAATCCTGGGAGTTGTAGTTTAGAAAATGTCTATAGAATGACAATTCACAGTTTTTTAAAGTACAAAAATGAAGGTTAAACCAGTTTAACTTGGTAAATATGTGTATATGAGTCATTAGGGTTCTTCTGAAGAATCAGAAGAAAATGGTTCCTCCCACAGACTATTTTTCCTGTTACTTTTGTTGTCTTTTGCCTGAGACAGTAACTTCACCTTTTGCTTCAGGACTGATTTTAGAGACTAGACTAGTCACAATAAATGCTTTTAAAAAAAACCCCTCTCTTTGATCAATGAATCCAGAGTATGTGCATGTGCCCTCTGAGAGCTCAAAGATTGAGAAAGCTGTATAATATCATTACAATGATGGTTACATCTCTCCAATTAAGTTTATTTCCCAGACCACAGCAGTGACCTTTCAGTCAGCTAAAATCTCTTCTTTCCCTCTGTACATTAACAAAAGTCAGCTTTCACATGCATTATTCACTGGCTACACTTCGAAACAGAGGCCTTTGGTGTTTTTAGAAGAATGACTGAAAAATGGATGCACTCTTTTTGTCGCCAAGCACCGTCTTGGTCTCTGGGAGTACAAATAAGAAATGCTGATGGAGTGATTAAAGTGAAGTTCTGGGACTGTTGTTTTAGAAAGGTTTGATGTTATATTTTGTATTATTAATGAGCACAAGGTTCAGGATTAGAAACCCAGCAGCGATGCTTTCTTTTGCTGCTGACCTTGCTGCCTGTCTATTTTTACAAGGCACACCCCCAAGTCCTAAGTATTCTCAGCACTAGCATGATATAGCTTACATTACTATATCTACACAACTGATGGGGCAAATAAGAATACACATGTACATACTCGCTGGAAGCCTAGAAATACTAGAAGCCAAGAATTGCAAGTATTAGTTTCTACTTGGTGACTCCCATCTTTCCAAAGATATGTAAAATGGATTCATGTGGAAAGCTGCAGTAGCAGCTAATCACCAATCAGTTCTGCCATCAAATTTGAATCAAAATACATGGTCTGCATTATAATGCACAGGAGTATAAGACTTCCTGGAACTGTGAAAATCTGCCAAACAGTATTATGTCTAACAGTGACTAAACAGCTTACTGAGCAAGCTAACAAGCAAGGTATGACGATCATCTTCTGTGTGTCTGCTCCAATTGTCAAAAATGTATTGCCACACTACATGGAACTTTCACTAAGCCATCTTGCCTAGTTGTCATGGGAAACCTGTAGGCCATCAAGTTGTCTAACATCTCCCTGTAAACCCTTCTTGTGGATCATATATGTTAAGTTACGATCAATGCTTATAATATCGGTATTCACTACGACCTTCTTTCATGACCCCTGAAGTCTGTGTCATAATGTATATAACTTTTTATCTCATTCTCCTCTGAAGATAGGGATCCCAGGTCCCCCGGAGGGGGCGGGCGATCCCCCAATCCCACCCTCCTCCCCTGCCACCACTCACCTGGCTGGCGCAGGCAGAAGGCGGGGGAATAGGCCTTTCAGGTGCACTCCCAATGTGGCGCGATGATGTCACTCCCAGGAGTGACATCATTGCGCCACCCTGGGAGCACTCCTGCTCTTTTCAGCTGCCCACTGGGACAGCTAAAAAACATTCCTGGCCCCTGTGCAATGATATCACTTCCCAGAAGGGACATCATTGCACCAGCCCAGGAGTCGTCCAGAAAGGTGAGTGCTGTCACTCCTCCTTCCACTGGGAGGGTAAAGGAACCTAGTAACCCTATGTGAAGAGGTTATGGCAACATGCATAGTTTCTCCCTTCTTCTCACTGTGCCAGTTCCTTTCCCCCATATTTGACAGGAATTGCAGCAATGGCAAAGGGTTCTTGCTGGAGAATTCTCTGTGAAGCATTCAATGTGAAGTCAGTGCATTGTACTTACTACTTGCCAAGAGACCTATTAGTTTTAACTCTTGTTTTCTGACCATTCACTCCCACATACTGGCAAAGATCACTATTACAAATTCCACTGAATATAATGGAACTCTGAAATATTGTTTATTCATACACGTATGTATGTATTTTTGTTTTGTTTTCTTGTTTAATTTATTTAAAACATTTGTTAGCTACCTTTCTACTTTATGGTCCTTAAAGTGGCTTACAGCAGACATAAATAAAAATAGTAGAGCAATAATGCAGTTCTAAATAAAAAGTGTCTTCAGCTGCCTTCTAAAACTTGAGGATGAGGGGGCCAGGTGCACTTATCTAGGAAGGTTGGTCCACATCTTTTGTGTACCCCTCAACCAAGTTTTTTTGGCTGATGAGGCAGTCAAGAGGGGCTTTCCCTGTGATCTTAATTCCCAGGCAGGAACATATGGGAGAAGATAGTCCTACAGACACCCTGGTTCCAACCCATCCTAGATAATATCCAGATCTGTCTTTGCAAGTGTACCTATTTCAGTTATATAGATGCATCCAGTCTTTCTCTTTTAAATCCCTATTTAAAATTTCAGTGGATGATGGCCACTCATTTTCTGTGTTGGTTACTGACACATAGCACTTCCCAGCATGTGCAATTCAGAAAGCTGTTACATCTGTGTGGCACAAAAGAAGCTTGAACATGGGGAAACCAATTTCACATCCCACTCATGTGCGAAGCTTGCTTGAGCAAGTCATGCTCTTTCTGCCTAACCAGCCTTCATTGTAAAGGTCCTCTGAGATTTTTGAAAGCGCTCCTTGAAGGGTAGGATACAATTGCAGAAGATCATAGGAAACGTATAGGCATGAAAGGTCCTGATATAGCTCCATGTTAGAAGTATGAATTTCAAAAAAATGTTCTTAAACACTAAAATATGTTCAAATATTTCAATAAGGTAGACCTTTATTAAGAAATCATACTTGGCCTTTAGATCTGAAAAGAATACTATAAGGCAAAGAAATTACTTAAAGTGCAACATTCACATACCATTATGTTTTGAAATAAAACCTATTATAGAGCCTAAAATGGAGCCTATTAAAAACATTGGTCCAACCTTTCCAATTTGTGCCAATTAAAGGAAGTGTGTGTTTGTTGTGTGCCATCAAGTTGCCTCCAACCTATGACAACTCTATGAGTGAAAGACCTTCAAAACGTCCTGTTATTAACAGATCTCATATCTTGCAAACTGGAGGACATGGCTTCTTTTATTGAGTCAAGCCATATCATTTTAGGCCTTCCTCTTTTCCTACTGCCTTCCACTTTTCCTAGCATTATTGACTTTTCCAGAGAATCTTGTCTTCTCGCAATGTGACCAAAGTACGATAGCCTCAGCTTTGTCATTTTAGCTTAAAGGATACAGAACCCAGTTAAAAGATACAAGCTTAAAAATACAACCAAGTACATGCCAGATACATTCTTATCGATTAGTACTTTTGTCATTCTGATACTATGAACTTTATTGGAGAATGTTCCTTATTCCATAAAAAGGCAGCAGTTCTATCTAATATTACTAATTCTAGATGAGTACTAGATTCTCCTTTTCTCAGTGTAATCTTAAAGAGGGCTACTCAGAATCCCACTGCTGTCTACTCCATGGGGCATACTTCCAGGAAAGTGATCTTAAGACTAGACATGGGCACGAACAGGGGAAAAAAACGAACATGATGTCCGTTGTTCGTTGCCATCTACAAACAACAAACAATGAACATTGATGAACATGATCCTGTTCATGAACATGTTTGTTGTTCATGGGGGCCAGCAGGCTCTCCTCCAGCCATCAAGATCCCTACCTCACCACTCCCAGGAACCCTACCTGAGCAGGCAGCAGGAAAAGTACCAATAATTAATAATAGCTTGGCCCAGAGCCTGGCAGCATCCCTGGAACCTGAAGGGGTAGATCCCTATCCCACCACACACAAAATTCAAGCTACAATGCACTCACCCTGTCTCTCTAACAGCAGCTGCCGCTCCCTGAAAGCCAGAGCTGGGAGCCCCCTCCACCCTAGTCTTTTCTTCTTGTAACAAATTTGGAGCTCCAGTCCACACTTGGAAGGAAGACCTGCCTATCAAGCTAAATTGGGCTTAGATTGGGGTTTCCAGGGCAACAGCAGAAGTTTAGACAGAGTTCAGACAATCCCTGCCTAAGTTGCCAAGGGAATTGATTGCAGGTGCCAAACTGTCTGGCTTGATGAACAGCAATGAACAGCAATGGATGAGGCTCGCAATGACCACCTGTTCGTTTAGAATGGGGCCTCATGAACAGCTTGTTTACAAACAGCAGATTGGCCTGTTCATGGGGGTTTTTTTAGTTCATATTGCTGTTTGTGCCCATCTCTACTTAGGACTGCACTGTCAATTATATATTTCTTAGCTTAGCAGAGTGGTAAGCAGCAGTACTGCAGCCCAAGCTCTGCTCACGACCTGAGTTCGATCCTGGCGGAAGCTGGGTTCAAGTAGCCAGCTCAAGGTTGACTCAGCCTTCCATCCTTCCGAGGTCGGTAAAATGAGTACCCAGTTTCCTGGGGGTAAAGTGTAGATGACTGGAGAAGGCAATGGCAAACCACCCCATAAAAAGTCTGCCAAGAAAACGTCATGATGTGATGTCCCCCCATGGGTCAATAATGACTCAGTGCTTGCACAGGGGACTACCTTCACCTAGCTTAGATATGCTTCTTCATCTTGGTCTTTGGGCTGCCATCTTCTTAGACATAATAGTCCAAAGGTGGGCCAAGGTTTCTGTCTAGAAATGTGTTTTTATTGATTTTCACTTAATTCAAGAGGCAGTATCTCAGTTTCTGTAACTTAACCTCTTTCGAAGGACTGAACATGACTCAGTTTGCATAAATGTCCCAAGAGCTACAGCAACTTAGAAGTGTCACAGTTATAAGACTCTCAACAGAGGAGTGGCTCGTCCTTTAATTTATACTTACAAGGAAGGTTACTTGTCAAAGGACACTTCGAAGATGTGTGAGAGTTTGCATGGTTGAAGTACAGAGAAAAGAGCAAACCCACAGGTTCATCTGATGATGTTCCCGAAGGATAATAGCTGCTTCCCACAATGAAAGCACTCACTTTTAAAATTGCACCAGGGCTGAAGACACTGCTGCTGCATTTTCTCTGGCACAGTTGAAGGATATGCACCCTTCAAATGAAGGTTTTCCACTCAAATATAGTACCTTTTATGAAGGTTTTTTTTTAAGTCTATTGTACTGCCTGATAAAGGAATGACTGAGAAGAAAAGGCCTCTTTCTGGTGTAAATTAGATCATTCTTTTGGTTTAAGAAGAGCAATCTCCAGTCATACATAGGGAGCACTTGTCCCTATAGAATTCATTCTAGCCTGTGCTGTCCTTTTTGAAACATTATTTCTAACACAGGTGGATGTGTTTCCATAACAATAACAGCTGACAAAATGAAGGGCTGATTGGTTGTCTGGAAACAGGTTTGATCCATGTATTGCACTGGAGGATTTTGTAGGTGGTAATAGCTACAGGTTAAGGTTACACATTTATCTCAGGACTCATAAAATATATGTAAAATGAAACATTTCCATTAGGATGAGTGTCCATTGCCTCTTGACTATAGCACACACGTTGTTCCCCTTTGTTTTGCTTTTGAATTACAATGTAATGGACTTTACTACTTGTTTGATGCCTTATGCAATTCGTGAGAAAACCCAGATTACGTAGGACTTTCTCATGGAAATCATGGCCATAGAAAACTGCATATACCCCATATGTACACCATGAGTGCATATGTTTATCTTTTGACAATTGATGGAAACCTGCTAAAAACTAGAGCAGATTAGAGACCAGGCATTAATTGCTCACATCATTTTTCTGTAGGGATAATTTTTTTAAGTAGTGGGTGGATAACCACCTCAAATGGCAAAGGGAAGGTGCCCTGAGTTAGTGATTGATTTATGATAGGCACATATGTACATATGAGAGACATATGTAGGTCAGTATTTTAGTTTAGATTGATGGATACAACATGGTGAGTATTCCCCTCCCCCCACTTTTCTGGAAGACCAATTCTTTATTCCACTGAATAATCCTATTTCATGACTCAGAGATAGTCTTTGAGTAGATATGTATGGATGAATAATAGTAAGCAGTACTGGATATGGTGAAGCATTTCTTGACTATTTCTGGATAGTAAAAGAAATGGATCTAAAACACCCCCCAATAAATTGAAGAAAACTCAACAGTATCAGATTTATAGACAAGTAGGGTTGCCAACCTCCAAGTGGGGCCTGGATTACAACTGATCTCCAGACTACAGTGATCAGTTCCTGGAAGAAATCATTGGAAGGTGGTTATGGCATCATATGATCCTTACTGGGCTACCACCCCTCCCTAAACTCTACCCTCCCTAGGCACTACCTCCAAATCTGAAGGTATTAGCCAGCCTGGAATTGGCTACCTTAACAACAAGATATAATTAATTTCCAGCACATTTCCAATATCAGTCTTCCTTAGCATACAAAATGCTTCACAAATAAGAAAGACAATTGGCGAACCCCCTTCAGGGCTGAACCTTGGAATGGAATCCTCATTTGAGGAACAGCAGAAGGACCTGAAGCAATAATTCCTCCAATGAAAACTAGGGGCTATTAGATTCCTCATGCGGACAGGATTCCCCAAACACAAATCCCTAGATTCAGAGGTTTCAGTAAAAGAACCTGCTTCAAGGGCAAAGGAACCATTCCTTACAGAGGATAATATTCCATCTTCAGGGTCAGCCATCAGTCAACAACATAGGCCAGTTTCTTTTCTAATATACATTCAAATTGCAAGTTCATAAAAAGTAGCTTTAGATACTAGAATGTTTAGGGCTGTACAAATAAAAAGCAAAACTCAACCATATTTTAATACCAAAGACTTAACATCTGCTTATTTACAAATACTGTAGACTTCTTAAACAAGAAATTACAAAATAAACATTAAAAAAATGACATGTCGACAACGTTCAAGCTGCTAAATCAGCAACCCGTGCTGTCATCTTCAGATTCTAATTCTAGCATATGCTTAACAGAAGTCTTCAGACATCCT
Organism: Eublepharis macularius; assembly: GCF_028583425.1. Classification (NCBI taxonomy): domain Eukaryota; kingdom Metazoa; phylum Chordata; class Lepidosauria; order Squamata; family Eublepharidae; genus Eublepharis; species Eublepharis macularius. The sequence continues at coordinate 97,740,514 of NC_072797.1, read as the reverse complement.
TTTTTGCCACTGCATTTATTTAAAAAAATTATTTGCCTGACCTACCTTCCAGCTTGTTTTTACTTTGCAATTTTTATCTAACATTTTCTTTACCTACAACATAGAGTTTCAGTAAAGTAATCAATTGTATCCAATAGCTTGCAGGCAAGGGAAGAGATGAGCAGGAGTGGCTCCTTCCTTGCCGGTCCCGGCTCCGTTATGCATGTCTCTAAGCCGAGCCGCGTGGTTGCAATTCCCAGCCAGCCAATCAATGATGCTGGCTGGGCATTCAATTGTGGGACCATTGCTGGACCTGAGGGAAGAAGTTTACCCTCAGGTCCTCCTGCAGCATATATATGCCGGGGCCAGAGCATGAGCCCTTCAGTCGGTTTCAGTGAATGTAATGTTCCATTTCAGTCAGGTTTGGCTTTGTATTAGCATAAGGTTAGCTGTCATTTGTTAGTGTCAAGCATACTGTTGAAAGCCTTTGTTAAATAATGAGACTCGTTGGAACAGTTTCTCTGTTAAGGGAAAATTGTCACAACTTGGGGTTGGTGGTTTGGGCATTGGGCACTGATCCTTTTGGGGGAAACAGGGCCTGCAGGCACTGTTTCGCCATAGATGGGGATCCCCATAAGGGATCTTGGACCAGGCATGGCAGTGGCAGGCCCAGCTCAGAGGGCTGCCAGGGCATGCCTGCTTCCAGGTGACGGGGGATCCACACAGAGGCTACCGCCCAGTGTGGACCCCTCAACTGTCATCCTGTGGTATCCCCCTTCAGCAGGCAGGCTGAGGGGGTGAGAGGGTCATCAGCTGGCAAACGGGTCACCCAATACGGGGATCTGTGCCCTACGCAGCAATGCTCCTTTTCCTCTTCTGTAACCAATAAAGTTGTGGCCTGTTTTTTATCCAACAAAGTTGTTTGTGTATTTCTCCTGCACTAGAACTTTGCCTTTAAGCTTGCCCCGCAATCACTTTACTCACTAAATTCATTTGCTGGAATTTCACTCTTTCCAGACAGATACATAGGTAGGCTGGTTTAGAGGTTCAGAATAGGTTCAGGGAGAACCAGGTTCTGCCATGAAGCTTGCTAGGTGACCCTGGGCTCACTCTCTCTCAGTTGAACCAAATTCACTGGGTTGTTGTTATAAAGATAAAGTAGAGCAGGGGCTGAGCTGTGTTCTAAGCTGTTTTGGGTCCCTACAAGGGAGAAAAACAGGATACAAATAAATAAACATTCATACAAGAGACAACATTTTTGAGAAAGATAAACAACTCTGTCATGTTTGCATTTTCCATAGACTGGGACACATTTCAAATATGTCTGTCAATCAGATCCTGAACATAAACAAAGGTCATCCATCCAGTCATTCTAGATCAAATTAGCTTACCCTGATATTGTGCACAAGTATCATCTGTTCAAGAATAATCCCACTGAACAGAATAGGACACAGTTATTCAGTACATAGAAAACATGACAAATAATAGCCTTTCATCCACCGTTCTCTCTTTCTTACCCTTGTTTATGAAACTGGTAAATCTATGCCACTGGTACAACCTAATAACGCTCCAAGTTTGGATCAGCCCAGGTGCAGAGACTAGTAAACAGAGCAGCCAAAGTGTAGACCTCGAAGGCCAGCATTCATTTTTTATATATTTTTTTACCTTCACCAAAATGTGAAAAATGTACTCAGCAATTCCCCCCTCACCCAATGATGTTATCACAGAAATAACATCATTATAACTACTGACTATAAAAAGAACAGGCATAGTTCATTCTCAATTTTTAATTTTTTGTAAGTTTCATTGTTTTAAAGTTTAAATAAATAAATGCAGGCACTATATTTAGATTTTACCAAAGCTAAGCATTAATCATAAAAATTACTAATTAAGCTGATAAGAAGCCAATCTTGAGGAGTATCTAAGAATATGCAAGTCAAAGATAATTGCTTGTTTACATTTGTATGTCTCTACAAAGATAGAACAAGGAATTCAATCAAATTCAGTTAGATTAAAAGTAATAACTGATGGTCAGTTTGTAAGGGGGTACAGAAATGGCAAAGGATCAAATTTAATTACAAAGTGGTATTGTTTTTCGGAAATGCATTAAAGTGCTCTGTGGCACCATCAAGATTAACCAGTTAAGCAAAATACAAACTTTTGCATTCACAAAAGCTTCAACTTCAGTAAATCTGTTGGTCTTTAGTTACCTCAGGACTTCTTTTATAGTTTTACTGCAACATACAAAGACAGCTACCTCACTTCAATTTGAAAGTGCATTGTTATTTTGAAAACTGTATTTGAAGATTTGCTATTACCAGAGCCCATATTTTTTTTAAAATGTGTGCAGTATGACAAGAGTACGTAAAAGGTGAGGCTTTACAGTATCACTTGAATGCAGTCAAGGAGAAGAAGTTTAGAAATATAGATACATGAAAGAACATGAACTAAAGAATCTAGTGAGAAGTATGCACAGTGTTTAACCACAAGAGTGTCTTTCACATTCATACAATTCTGCTCCATTTTCAATACAGAAAGATTTAAACTTTGTACTTCACTATACTATTTAAAAGTCCATGTGAAAAAAATAAAGATGTTCAACTACTTTAAAAAACAGATTATGCGGGTTATTAACTGTACTCAGTAATACTTGTTCAGGAGAGTATTATAGTTAGTGATTCTGGCAAGAGATCTAGAACTGTTAAAATGTTACATTTCATTAGTATTTCAGACTTATAGGTGAATTTAGCATGCTGAAATGGTTTTGATTGATACTGTCTCTTATAGTTCAAAACTGGATTTACTGTTTCAATACACTTTTTGGTGCATTTGTTTCAGTTCTAAATGTTAGCTGTTTTAGACATTGTAGGATTTTATAACTTCATGTGTAATAGGATTGGTAGGCATGGTAGGTCTGGTTCATATACACAAAAGGGTTGTATCCTGGAAGGACCATTGAACCACTCCCCTCCCATGCAGTTAATGACATTTAATGAGTCAGGGTCCTCCCCACAAATGCTTCTTTGTATAGAGGTCCAATTGGCTCAATTTTTCTCCCTTGCTCTGGGTTATGGAGCAGTCACGTAAAGCTCCTGGCTCATCATGACACATGGCTACCTTTGTTTCAGGAGAACAACAAGAGGGCCACACCATTCACAGAGATTAAAAAGTAGGCCCTACCTTTGTTTCAGACAATAACACCTTGGCTCCAAATGCGACCAGCAATTTATGCCTGGTTTTGCTTATCCTCGCCATGCCCATTGACTGTGCAGAGAAGTGTCCATTTTCATCTCTTCATCTCTCCCAACATGCTACAGAGACAACGGAAGGGTTTGGTTAATGCTGTTTAGCACCCAAGTCATTCCCTCCCAACCCATCCCACTGCAGGATGAACAATGGCTGCTTCATCATTGCATGATGTCTCTGGGTGCCTGTCAAATTCTCCCTGTCTATAATGAGCAGCCTGCCCTATTCCAGCCAACCTAGTTATGGCATAACTAGTCCTATGACCAGACATAGATATCCAACCCTTCTGAGGCTGCATGAGACAAGTGAAAAAAGCTCCCCCAAAGGCCAATCGAGGACAAAAGAAAAAAATCCTGCTTGATCCCTAAGCAACCAGCTAATCATATAGACCTCTAGGGATGGCGTACGGGCAACAGAATACAGCAAATGCCTGTGATAAGTGGGGGAAGAGCTATTTCTATGCTCTTTCAACATCACCTTTGTATAGACTGAGCACTTATTCTTAGTCTCCTAGTCCTCTATGAGCACATGCAGTTGTACGCCTTAAATGAGAAGAACATTTTCAGTGGGTTCTGCCACTTTACTTCTGAGATCTGCTCCTTTACTGGTCCCATAAAGCTTTGCCCCTTGACTCCCAGACTCCCACCTAGATATAATATTTTGCCTTCATTGGCAGTGTGAAATCTAGAGATGCCTGAATACGCCCTTTTCATTTCTCTTTGTTTTCATATGTTATTGTTGTGAGCTATTTCATTTTGCTCATTTTTTGTTACTGGTATTCCTAGTTTCTTAGTTTCTTTAAAAATATTTATTAGTGCAAAAAAACCTTAAAAGCAATAAGAATAAAAAATAAAAAAGCAAAAGGACTCAGGGTTAAGAGAAGTAATGTAGACTTCAATCTTTCTTATTAGCTAGAATAAACTCTTCTGTTCTTGTTTTTTGAAAAAATCACTTTTTTCCTTGCTCTGTCCCTATTTTTGCATTTTAGTGATGTTATGCTAAAATGTCTCAATATTGATTGTTATTCTTATTTTTCAAGAATCATTTTTCCTTCTCAGGGTCACTAGAAATTAATTTAGTAGTGATTGTGTAGAGCTATCTTGTTTTTACTGCACATGTGTATAAATAGATGCATTTACATTACCATTTAAGACACAATGTGGAAGGCACAAGATGCCATTTCACCGATTTCACTTATGTGTATGTTGAACATATATTTTTGTATCTATGTATTTAACAGCAATGGTCCTTTAAGCATTTCTCAATAATAAAATCAGGTAGATAACTGAGTTCTGATAATTGAACCATTTGAAGTTTATATAAGAACTAAAGAAGATGATTCACAAACACTGTTACCTTGTTGCTCTGAGAGAATTTTTGAGATAAAGAGGGGAAGTGAGGCATGACTCACAAATGTCATTAGTCTTTAAGGTTCCTCTGGACTTTTTAAAAAATTTGAGGTAGAGACGAGACCCCTCTTTAAGTGATTTGTCTTTGCTGGTGATAGCGTCAGATGAATCTAGGCCGATTCCTGGATCTGCTACCCCCTCCCCTCCCCTCTGTTAAGCACAGATTGGGGATAGATGTTGTTTGGAGTCCTCTCTCCAATCTTCCTGGTGTTCCTGCCACCACAGCTGCTGCTGCTCTACACAGATGGTTCCCAGGTCTCAGAACTCTTTATGGCAGTTATGTTGGCTGTTGTCAGACAATTCTATTTTTAAAATATTTATTTAACCAAAAGAATACATCTTTGAGGCAGGACTGCCAAAAGCCATCACAAACCCCCAGGCAAAGATTCCCTCTTGGGCCTTTCACACCATTTAGATCCAACCAAAACAGTATATGGTGTGTGCCCTAATCTGTCCAGAGCCCCTGGCATTTTATTCCTGGAGTTTCTCTCAGCAGCCCTGCTCTGATGACATCCATATTGAACTAGCAGAAAAAATTAATGCAACATACAGCATGCAGAATATCAGTGTCGAATAGCTGCAGGGAGGGCTTTGTATGAAATCTGGGGTGCTACAGCTGAAACGCTGTCTTCATCTGTGGGTTGTTGGTAGGGTTGTCAGGTTCCCTTACCCTCCTGGTGGGAGGGGGACCTGACACTTACCTTTTGTCATGGTGCAGCCAGGGCTCAGTGACAATGAAGGCTCCTCAGAGGAGGATGGGCCCTATATAACAGCCGAGGGTCGACAGGAGCCAACTAGCAGGAGAATGAGGCACAGGCATGCCAGGACCTACAGCCAGAAGCTGAGTCAGAAGCACCTCCATCCTCCAGCTCTGACCCAGCAGGTAAAGCTGCTCCCAGCCATTCAGGATCACTGGTGCCTCTGGAGTGCCGTAGGCGAAGACTAAGGGCAGAATTACAAGCAAAAAGGCACAGTGCATGCTTGATGGCTCAAGGGCAGCTGTCTATCAACTGTGAAGATGAGTCTTTACAGGACTGTGCCTGAGAAGCTGGCTGGGTGAGTGACCTGTGGGCATGCAGGCTATAAAGCCTCCAGAGAGATGCTTCTGGACATGGACGCAACACATACATTGAGATGCTGACCTGCCAACACTTCCTAGATTGATTACTAAAAGTCCTGATCTCAGCCTGAACAACTCTGAATTTCACATATTCCCTCTCTGACTTGTTATCTTAAGAGATTGATTGCTGGAAGACCTGACCACAGCCTGAATGACCTAACTTTGGAAGAGACGCTGTAACCTGATACCAGAGCCCAAAAACCAGTACACCTTTACTATATTTTTGTGAGCACACTGTGTATGCATGATCCCAGGAGGGGGCACAATGTTGTCACTTCCAGAAGTAATGTCATCACACCCAGTGGCAGGCATGCTTCCACCCTTCATAGGAGCCCTTTGCCCCCTCCAGGCCACTACCATGCACAATGACGTCACTTAAGGAAGTGACATTCTTGCAGCCAGCTGGAGATCACCCGCTGCATGCTGCTTGGGAAGATTTTTTGCCTCCTGCGCCCATTACCCAAGCCTTTTCCTCCACTGGCCAGATGAGTGGGGGGGGCAGAGGCTGGGAGTGGGGGATCCCCCACTCCCACTGGGAGACGGGCAGCCCTAGTTGTTGGAATATATGAAATAAGGTGTTTGCAGAGCTTTTAAATGTTCCTGCTTGAGATGCTACTTTACCAGTCTTTAAAAACTTAGGCTGAAATGTTGGGGTGCAAATAGGAACATGTTATAAATCAAAGGAAAGTTGTACTAAATGCACTACAGAATCCAGAAATAATTTAACCTTTCAACAGGAATATAGTATCAAAGCATTTCCATTTAGTATGCAGATTTTAATAATTGCAGTCCTTTTCTTCTAGGTACAGCAACCAAGGGGGAAAATGTAATGTCTGCCCAACCCCCTTGTGTGAAGAAAAGGGTAGTCATTGCTGTTTTGCTCTGTAGTCATACTACTTAGAGAGAGCCATATCCCGGCCAGTTTATATAAACACCAGCTAAAGCTGCTGGAGATTACGTGCAGAACATTGGATCTGATGAGCTCTAATATGAGATGGCCCATGTGGAGTAACAGTTGGGATTACAATAGTAATCTCTTTAGGAAAAGTGTGCTGTTTCAGGAAAACAGTATCCTGACTCTTTGAGGCCCAGTATGAAGAATTAATAATTCCTCATTTATTTTGCAGTTATATCTTTCCTTGGCTGCCATACTAACAGCCCATTTTTTCAGACCATTGCAAAGTGTTCAGAATATAAATTTTAGAGTTCCTTCTAAAACTCCAGATTGGTCCAGAAACTCAAAATCTGATTCAAGCGGATGGAAATACACAGAAAGGTGTAACAGAGCAAATATTTAGACTGTACCGCCGTATGTAAAGCCTAAGGTGGTTTCAGACTTGTTTCTTCCTCCCTCCATCACAAGCCACACAGCACACTGATTTTGCTACTAAAATGATTTCCATATAAGGAGGGAAGGGGTCACCTGCTTAAAGAAAAAAAATCAAAATTTTCACAAAACTCACAGAAGCCTCCTTCACGAGCATTTTGCTGGATACCAGCCAAGGTATTTAAAAATGGTTATCATCTGAGGCTCTCTTCTTAACCCCACCCCCAAATATACTCACCCACTTTGGGTTCAGCTATTATGATATCATGAAACTCTAACAAATATTGCCCAAGATTCAGCTGGCCTGAACATATCCAGTGGGATTTTTAGCATTCGTTCTCTTTTTTGCACTCTGCTTTTGAAATGCTCCTCAATTTGCTAGGCAGTACTGCAGTTCCTGTTTGATGAATACAAATTCATAGTCCCCTTGGGTGCTCAGAGACAGCAACTATAGTTTGTGGGTCTTGACTATAGTAACTGACAAGAAAAAGAATCAAATGCTCTTCACATGAATAACAAGATTCATAGAGGGAAACTGAAGTAGCAAACCATTTGTGTGCAGCATGCTTAATTCATGGATTGTCTGCCATTCACATGGGTATCTCCACTCCATCACATTTATGACAACATTTGTGACAATGTAGACAAAAAACAACATGATGGAATAATGGAGTAGTGAACCTGACATTGCCACAACCCATGTCAATAAAGCTAGGTTGCAACCTGTTGTTACCAGGTTGCTCCATAAAAGTGTGGATATTGCAGCATAAGGAGTGAGCAGTTACAAAGGAATCTGAACACAGGGCCAAGCTACACATGACAAATGACACTTGAACGGCAAGTGGATTTAGTGGAGGGCAAGTGAACAGGGAGAAATACACTTGCTGTTCAAGTGTCATTTGTCATGTGTAGCTTGGCCCACAGACAAGATGAATTAAGGAACTCCAGCAAATGCGATTTGTGAGGCCTTGTACAGAGACTACATCCACGGAGGTGAATGCATGGAAAGGGAATTCGGATTGTGTCTGCTGGCTTTGTGTTCCTTTGACTTTCTCTGCTGAGCATAGGCCAGCTTTCTGTAGATGTTTAACTGAACATGGCATCCAGCAGGCATGACCTCAACTCCTCCCCAAACACACATTCTTCCTGAACATATTGCCTGCTCAAGGCTTGAATATTTGATTAATTAGCATCAGAATCAACATCATTGACAAAAGAGAAGGCAATGCCGTCTGTGTACAAATGTACCCACTTCAAAGAACTGGAACATGTTTTCCTGCTGCAGCGTGAGCCTTGTTTTTCCCTATACTTGCTCTGCTACCATCACCGATGCTTGACACCAACTTCAGTGTGAATTTTCTCAATCCTTCAGACAGGCTTTTGACTTTTTAAAAACATTCATTTCAAGCAACCATCATATCTGTCCATTTAACTATTTTGCTTTATATATATATATATATATTTATATATATATTTTATATATATATTATATATATTATATAATATATATATTATATATATATATTTATATATATATAGTGAAGCCCTTTGAATTGTTTTGGGCACCACAGTTTAAGAAGAATGATGACCAGCTGGAGCGTATCCACAGAAGGGCAAGAAAGATGGTGAGGGGGTCTGGAGTTCTATGAAGAAAGGTTGGAAGAGCTAAGAATGTTTAGCCTGGAGAAGAGGCAACTGAGAAGTGATATGTGAGAGTTGTCTTCAAGTATTTGAAGAGCTGTCGCATAGAAGATGGAGCAGAGTTGTTTTCTGTTGCTCCAGATGGAACGGACCAGAAACAACAGGTTGAAATTAAATCAAAAGAGTTTTCAGCTAAACATTAGGAAGAACTTCCTGACAGTTGGAGTGGTTCCTCAGTAGAACAGGCTTCCTCAGGAGTTGGTGGGCTCTCCTTCCTTGGGGGTATTTAAGAAGAGGCTAGATGACCACCTGACAGCAATGATGATTCTGTGATTCAATATGAATGTATGTAGATTGGGAGAAGGAGGACATGAAGGAATGAGCCGGTGCTAGGCTCTCATTACCCTTTCTTACATGCCCAGGGTAATGCCATTCACCACTTTGGGACCAGGAGGGACTTTTCCTCCAGGCAAGACTAACTGGGTATCATGGAAGTTTTTTGCTTTCTTCTGGGAATAGAGGGGGTCAATGGATGGGAGATAGCTGTGAATTCCCTGCATTGTGCAGGGAATTGGACTAGATAACCCCTTAGGTACCTTCCAGCTCTATGCTTCTATTTCTGTGAATTGTTTAGATGTGAGCAAGGAGAGGAAAGTTGCTTCATAATTTCCACAAGGGCCAGAAAATTACAAAACCAACTAATCCTGGAAACCGGAAGAACTGTTTGCACCTGATCTAGATTCAGTATGGAAATCTGAATGCACTTACCACAACATTTCTGTATGCAGATGTGCATCATATAAGCCAGGCTGCATTATGCCAAGATAGCACGAAAGATGGGATGAAGACAGATATCTGGGTGCTTGGAGTACGTGTGGATGAGATCGCAACCTTTTGTTCTTGGGGATGTTGATAATGCTCTGTTTCTGGGTCTTCCTTTCAAAAACTTCTTACTGAAAGAATGCATGAAAAAACAAAGTTTTTTGTCATCATTTTTCAGCCACCTCATATGTTGGAAAATGGCAGAATTCAGTATGTGAAAATATGTATTAGATATTGTGTAGATATGAGGAATTTTCTTGCTCAGATAACAGAGACCATCATTGGTCAATTTAGAGCGGGGTGTGGTGGGAATCTTCAATTCAGACAAGACCATGTAATCAAGATAAAACCATAATGCGACCGGAGAGCAGGGATGAACTTTAATCACATCAGTACATTGTTTAATATTCATATTTCTCATGTTCAAGATGACATAAAAGCTTCATAGTTATGCAAAACACTTTTTCAAACTTGAAATTTGCCTCCTTAGATACCCTTTGACATGGTGTTCCTCTTCTTTTACATCAGTTGAATGGAATGAGATGCAGGATGTAGTATTTTGACTGCTTGATGGGGAAGTGTAGGCTGGAAAAAAAAAGAATGAAACCTAGTTCTAGATGTTGAACAAAGCTGCAATGTGAACAAGGTGTAGGAGCTGCTGGCAATCATTAAATCTGCAAAAGAAACCTGGTACACTGGGTGTTAATTACAGTAATTCAAGATGTTTCTGAGAATACACTGGCTTCTTTTTCTTCTCCCCTGTACAATTAATTGACTCGAGTTTTCTGTTACAAGTGCTTAAACTGTCCTGCTGTCTTTCAGACAAAAGAGGAGTGCCTAGGAGAACGCCATCAAGTCTGCATTTTCTGACTTTGTTAAATCTCTTTTTTTCTTGCTTAGTGGTGATGCCTATCCACGTGCTATCACATACACTGTGGTAGCCATCAGCTCTGTAGTTACAAATATGGAACTTAGGTATTTGATCCATTTTCATTAGTTATGAATGAATGTGGATGCATTTATCCTACACAGCACAGTTTACTTCAAACTGGCTACCTAAACAGGTGGGAAGTACAGCTGTTCCCGCTCTTCCACTCTTGGCAATCTAGATGGGTTTGGTATTTCAGTCTTCCCTGATTCCTGGGGGATGTGGGGCCTATACAAGCCCAGCACTAGTAAGTAAGTAAGTAATAAATTTATTCGGAATATATAACCAGCACAAATCTCCATGTTAAGACCAAGATAACAGTATAAATACATAAAAGTCCAAGCTATAAAAGAAGGAAATACAATAATATTATCTACAATATTCCCCGCCCTCTATAAAACTCAGTACAGTTACAGTCAGAGTGAAAATAACATTCTTCACTCGACTCCAATGTCACTCAGATGCATTGGGTTTTGACTTTACGGATTTTGTAGGCTACAGCTAAGAATTTGGTGAAATTCAATATAGACTGGGAATTAGAGTCAAATAGTAACTGTTTACTTATTTCCTCATCCAAAAACCCATGAAGCCACTTTGATAAAGGATTAATGATCTTTACTCTGCTGTCTTCATGGTATATACAATTTAATATATGTTCCATCGATTCTATATTCCTTGACCCAGAAGGACAGAGCTGCTCTTTCAATTGCACCTTTTTATATTAGCCTCCTGTTACTGCTGATGGGAAGATGTTGCATCTGGCCATTGAAAGGGCCCTGCAATGTGCAGGAATCTCTACAAGTGATAAGTATGCTGCAGGAACTGCTATGTATTTTGTTTTCTGTAGGATTTGGTATTTCAGTCTTGCCTGATTCCTGGGAGATACGGGGCCTCCTACACAAGCACAGCACTAGGCAGGAAGGCTTGAATGATTATTGGATCACCAGCACTATGAGCATGATCTTGAGGCGGAGAAGGAAATAAAAGAAATGAATGAAGTGGAAAATATAATATTCAGTAGCAGACTTGGACTGACCTGGACTGAGCAAATGTTTACTTGAGATGCCATAGATATATTTCTAGATATAAATGACTGTGTGTTGGAACAGTTGGTCACAGAGCCAGCTATAAGGCACTGGACAAGTATGAACAGAGATCAAAACCTAGTGTGATACAGAGATATTTTAATCCACTTGGAAACAGTGATCACAATGCTATTATTCTCAGCATTAATATCAATGGAAAGTTGCCCCCCAAATGATCACATTTGATTCCAAACAGGAAACTTTACAGAATTGAAGAGTAGTGAGAAGAAAGCAATGGTGAGCATCTAATCAAACTTATCCAGTCTTCTAAATTGGAGGAGGCTGTTTTAAATAAAACCTTCCCCAAAGTTCTTCCCCTCAGGTAGCACATGGTTAGGGTCTGCCGCCATCAGGTAAATTTTGTGGAGCATGAGTAGGCCACTGAGAACACTGAGGCAAGAGTTCAAAAAGAACAACAAAGATGGTTTATTTAGGCATGCAAATTTTAAAAGAACACTTTAACAGACTCAGGCTCCCTAATTATAGTCCAGGAAAGCCTGGCATGACAGTGAGAATTCTAACCACACCAATCTGGCCCTTTCCTCAGGCATAAGACTAAACTATTGCATGTCTGCTCATCAATGGACCATCACCAGACCTAAAATCTGTTCCTCTGTACTCTCCCAGAATAGAGCTAGCACCCGTCTGCATTGTTTTCCAGGCAGAGCTATACACAAAACTGTCTGCTTTCTACCTGAGGGTCCTAGTTGCTGCACTCCCCCTACATTCAATAATCCAAGGTGATTGGATGTTACAGAGGGATTCAAATAGGCTCATGAACTAACAATTGATAGGGCTTTACAACTTTTAGGGTCAGGACAGCCTTTTGTTCATGACAGAAGCTGAAAGAAAGATTTAAGAAAGTCAGATCCTTCCAGGAAGCTATTTTAAACCATATAAACCAAAGCCCGATATTATACATTCCTCAGGGTAGAATGGTACCATCAAGGATCCTAGGATAACCCAAGTCATGTAAACCATAAATTGCAAGAAGGCTTCCTTCAAAAAGTGAAAGGTTTACCTTGATGGGGTGAACAAAAACAAGGTGAACAAAAATAATTTGAGGAACAGATTGCTAAATACATTAAGACAAACAATATACGTTTCTGCAAATACAGGGAGGCAGTTGGACCATTGGATGACAAAGAAGTGAAAAGATTGCTTAAGGAAGACAGGGAGATGGCAGAGAAACTGAATGAATTCTTGTGTCTGTTTTCACCATAAAACGTGTGGCGGATACCTGTGCCGGAGCTGCTGTTTTCAGGAAGGGTGTCAAACAGAGGTAATAAGAGATGAAGTTCCAGTATTAATGGGGAAATTAAAAACGAATGTCTCTAAATCCAGAGGCCATACATCCAAGTGTTCTTAAATCAAATGTGAAATTGTTGCTAAAATTGGCCTCCATACTGGAGGACTGGAAAGTAGCAAAATGTTACACTAGGTTTTTGAAAGGCATCCAGAGGAAATCTGAGAAACTACACGCCAGTTAGCTTAAGGTGTGTTCTAGGTAAATTAGTAGAAACTGCTATTAAAGATAAAATGATTAAATATACAGAGGAACAAAGCCTACTGACAGAAAATCAGCATGAGTTCTGCAAAGGAAAGCTCTGCCTCACCAACCTTTTGGAGTTCTTCTGAGAGGCTTAACAACCATATAGATAAGGGTGATCTGATAGACATTATATACTTGGACTTCCTGGGTAAATTTAGCAATCATCGTAAAAGAGGATGGGATCCTGTATGGATTACAAATTGATTAAATGAAGAAACAATTTTCTCAATGAAGTAAGCAGTGCGATCCATCATGATCAGTATCGGTACTGGGATTGGCTAAATTGTTTAATTTGGAATTGGGTGTAAAAACTGTAGTGGCCAAATTTGCAGATGATACCAAATTATTCGGGATGTTGAAAGGCAAGGTAAATGTGCTCCAGGAGGATGCATGGGCAGTGCACATGGAACTAGTTGAGTGGTTCTTTGTGATCATCTTGAAAGTCATATAATTGAAATTTTTTTTTTAAAAAAAAGCTTTTTGCAAGGATGCTGCAAAAGTTACATATTTCATAGAAAATTTCAACTTGGCTGAGAAAATTAATAATTCTCAAACTATGTTGTAGCATCCAGCTTTCACTGCCTCAAAGAGTGCACGGTGCAGTCTCAAAGAGTTCTGTCCTAAGAGCTCCTGCAGAGCCAGAGAAACTCCCTGAATGCAGTTCTTCCATAGCCCTCTCCCTTTCCTCCTTTTCCAAAGAGATTTATATCACGGGTGCCCGATGCTTATTCAGTTTATTATCCTGATAACCTTTAGAATCTAAGGAGTGCATGAGTAATTTCAGTACCTGGAAACATTGATTGTTTGAAGACAGTTCCATCCCAAGCTGAGAGGGAATCACAAAAGAGAGGGAAGAGGGAGTAAGACCATCAGGAAGGGTGAACTCGATGTCCTCTCTTTCTCTCTCTCTCTCTCTCTCTCTCACACACACACACACACACACACACACAAATGAGGTAGGGCAGAGACTGTCTCTTCCAATACTGAAGAAATTCCATAACTGAAGATTCTCTAGTGGTGGCACTGGCAAACTACCTGTTTCTGGCTCAGTTTGATGGGAAAAGTCAACACTATTTAAAGTTTCCCACAAATCCTTCCTTTTCAGTGACTTGATTTAGGGTCACTCTACACGCTACTTCTTTGATGAGTTCTCCATGGAGCCCAACCTGTGCTCTGCGCAGACATGCATCAGCTCTGGGGATTGGCTCTGGGGATTGCACTGAGAATGCAAATGGGCTTGGAAAGCTGCCACCAGGAGAGGGAGAGCTTTCTTTCCCTGTGCAAAAGCAGTGCGGAGGGGGGACATTTTCCTGTTTCTGCTGCTCCACGTGGAGGTATTGTGTGCACGTGCAGCAGCAGAAAGAGGGAAACTCTCCCCTCCCCACACTGTTTTTGCACAGGGAAAAGAGCTTGGGAGAAAGGCAGGAGCTCTCCCTCCCCTGGTGGCAGCTTTCCAAGCCCATTTGCAGTCACTTTTTTAAACAGAAGACAATCCCCGGAGCTGATGTGTGTCTTTGCAGAGCGTGGGGTGGGTCTGTGGAGATCCCATAAAAGAAGTCATGTGTAGAGTGACTGTTAAGTGCTGAACCCAGCCATAGGAAGGCAAATGCATAATGGGCCAAATGCAGAGGAACAATGAATTGTTGGTCCTAATAAAAGTATTAAACAGATTTTGGTCTTGGTTTTGGATTTTACATAAACCAAGATGGCTGTTTACAACTTGTCTGAAGAGTTAATACATGTGACTTGTCCCCCAGAGAAACTGTGAATGCCACATTCTATTGGTTCATAACGATGCAAGCCATGTGTGGTTATCATTCACAGACATCATTTGAGCATAAACAGTTTACAGGTATACCATACAAATAATCTAAAATGTAAAGATTGCTAACTTCTTTTTTAGTCATAAACTTTCCTCATATTTATGTTATGAAGTATTTATACAGCATAACACTTTTCTGCAGGAGTGCCCTTGTTCTGTGTTTTCTGAGCTGTCAATCTGATAGCAACAGAATTGCATTGAGTGCTGAGCTTACTCATCATGGCTACCTTTCCCTCCTTTCCCAGTTTTTCCAGCTGCTGCATTATTTTTTTCATACAAACATGACACATTTCAATTGGATTTTCTGAGTGAAGGTGCTTTTGTCACTAGCAGTGGCACACCACAATATATTGATCTCCCACTAGAAGAGGGGCTAGGCCCTATCCTCCTGTCCCCATGCATGTATGAGAACCACAAACTGTTCTTGTGGAGAAATGACCTCTACCCTAAAGTTCACCCCAATATTTGGACATTTGGGGCTGCAATTTCAAAAGTTTTCCTGTTGACAATCTGCAAGCAAATGGAGAGGAGTCAATTGTTCACCCATCTATTCAATTTCTTTCGAGCAGTCTTCACTTAATATTTAGCCCTGCAAATTGTATTTATTTACCATATTTGTAGCCCACCTTTCGCCCCAATGGGGACCCAAGGTGACTTACATCATTCTCCTCTCCTCCATTTTATCCTCACAACAGCCCTGTGAGGTAGCTTAGGCTGAGAACTTGTAACTGGCCTATGGTCACCCAGCAAGCTTCACGGCAAAGTGGGGATTCACATCTGCTGCATCCAGATCATAGTGCAATAATTCCTTATTATTGAGGCAGGGGGAAAGAGAACAGGATGGGAATATCCACAGTCAAGGATCAGTCACCAGAGAATGGGTAGAAGTGGGAGGAACCAACAAAAGCAAAGGAAACATTACACACAGGAACAAACATGACACAAAGGCCATTGCCACACATCCTTAAAAGGAAAGCCCACTAACCAAATGCTGGCGGCTTTTCTCCTTCACTCCAGACATCTCCATTTTCAAAACAGTTGCAGGCTGTTTGGCTTCCATTTTTTTGCTGCCTTTCGGGGACCATAGGAAACTGCGTCCTAGAAAAGGTGTCAAAAAATGGAAGCCAAACAACCTGCAATTGTTTTGAAAATGGAGATGTCTGGAGTGAAGGGGAAAAGGTGCCAGCATTTAGTGAGTGGGCCATCCCTTTAAGGACGTGTGGAAATTGCCAAAATTGGTTGTTATAAAAAGATCGAGGTAAAAGTGATCCCAAAAGAACTGGAAAAAAACGGGAAATGTGAGGTAAAAATGAATGGTTTAAAAGAACATGAGAAAGCCAGGGGATAAATTGAATTATGGCATGTGGAAATGTCATTATAATGTGTTCTTTTCTTATGATAGCTTATTTGCTTAACTGTAAAAAAATGGAATATAAGATTCTCTTCTTGTGTACATAACATTCCTGTTCCATAAGCCTCTTCAACATCTTTGACTAATAATGTGTAGGGCAGATTAATACTCAACATTTTAACATAAACAAAGTCCTTGTTTAGAAAGTTTACCTCTTCAGTCTGTGAACTTGGAAAAAGCAAAATCAACAGAAACTGCTAGTTTTCAGATACTTTGCTCTGATGTGGTTGTTTTCCATTTTTTCCATCAGTTTCATACAAACACCTTTCCATACAACAACATGGTAAACTGCATCAAAACTGTGAATTGGCACTTGTGGCGGGGGAAGAAGAGACTAACAGAATCTCCCTAGTTTCGCAAGAGCAGTCTTGCTACTAGATACAGAAAATCTGCAGATGTTCATAAGCAGATGTTATTACACAGCATATTATTCAGGGCTGTGAAAAGTTATGATCACTGCCTGCAAAATTGTCAGAGGGTTGGTGAGAAGCAAGAAGACTAAATTGCAGCAAAGGAGAATAGATTATTGTAAGTCATAATTAAGAAAAGGAGAAGTCATAGATAATGGCAAGGTAAGTAAATTTAGAGCAAACTCTGTGCAGAAGCATCACCAGCAAATAGGAGCAGAATAATACAAACAACGAGATAAAAGTGTTCAAGGATGTACAACAATGCAGAGGGCAGTTTCACCTTGTGATGTCTGGTTCAGTGACACAAAATTAAAAGAGAAAATTGCATTGTCAAGCATGTACTAACTCTATATGTTTCTTTTTCAGCACAAATTGAAGTGATACCATGCAAAATTTGTGGTGACAAGTCCTCTGGAATACATTATGGAGTCATCACATGTGAAGGCTGCAAGGTATGAGATTTGTGTGTGTTGTTTTTTGTGCTAGCTTCCAGCACTTCTGTGCTTGTGTTGTTCTATCATTTCAAGCACAGGAGAGAGTAGAAAAAATTCTAGCAGTTGAATAGGGTTGCTTTCCAGACTCAGCAGGTCGTACAAGTTGCATTCCTGACTCCGCAATCAAATTCTTTTATAAATGGTTCTGTTTTGGAATTATCAATGGCAGTTTCAGAGTACATTCTTATAGGGTTCAGTATCAAAATTTCCCATTGCAAATTTCCCATTGCAAAGTTGCATTCATTTTCCTTTTCTTCTAGTTAAAGTAAACGAATCCAGGATTGATTTGAAAATGATAACATGGTTTATTTCAAAATCCATTCTGTTCTTTAAGTATTCTCTAATAATGAGCAGGATTATCCAAAATGTCATTTTTCACCAGATTCATAAAAATTACTGTAGTGGAGATTATATTAGTGATGATACGGCAAATTATTAAATATTTTATAGTACCCAAAGGTTTTCAGTGCAAGTCATGATACCATGATATAGCAAAAACTAAGGACATTTTAAAAATTTATTTGAGACAAAAATCCCTAAATAGCTATTCTACTTTCCAAACTCCAGGCCATGTAAGCTTATGCTTATTTATAGTATTTAATAAATAAATTTAGTAAATAAATTAATTAAAGGCCGGTAAGATATGATGCTTACATGTCAAACTAGGAACAAGTTTTAAATCCTCAAGTTTTAAATGCAAGTAAAAAAATAAATGAATTTTAATAAACCAAAAATCCGGCACAGATTGGTTTGACAAGCTGCAACTACTCCTCGTCCTTCCGTGGCACTTTAGCTGAAGCTTTGTGAAATGACAGCTTTCTTTTGCCTCTCCGTGTCTCAATCAAAGCCCCAGCCTCAGAACTATGGTGTAGTGATTACAGCGTCTGACTAGGATCTGGAAAGCCAAGTTCAAATCCTCACTCTGCGATAGAAGCTTGCTGGGTGACCTTGGGCAAGTCACACACTTTCAGCTTAACCTAACTCACACAGTTGTTATAAGGATAAAATGGAGATAGACAGAATTTTGTAAGTCACTCTAGGTCCCTGTTGGGGAGAAAAGTGGGTATAAATGAAGGCAATAAATAAAATGGTACCTGAGTTTGTTCTGAAGAAGGCTTTGTTCTTGTTACTCTGACCTACCTCCAAGTTACTGAGGCTGCCATGCCTTAAGAGAATCTACCACTCCAATCTATGCTGGCTAGTAGGCAAGAAGTTGTTTGGAATTTTCCCTTCACCGCTGTATATCGGCATCCACTTTCTAAGTCCACTGAAGTCAAATGATCTAGAAGGGAAGAATTGTGCTTAAAATGGCACCGTTGATGCCTTAGGAAGATTTCAAGTGATGGGGAACCACTTCAAGCTCATCCACAAAACACTCACTTTTTTTGCAAACATCACAGTTGAAAATGCTTGATGTGCACTTGTGAGTGACAGGATACTCACAAAATGCATACACACAGGTTTCTACAAGAGCACCTTTAAATTTATGTTTCCCATTTTCAGCTGTGGGATATTTTCATTATTATAAACCAAACAAGGCCTACTCATTGCTTTTTTGCTGAAATAATGGGCTGGAAAATCCACATCTCTTTATCATGGTCCCAGCAATGGATTAGTCCGATTGATCTGATAATTTACAACCTGGTGCAATGACAACCGGAACAAGTATTGCTTTGAGCAGAAAAAGAGTTCTTCCTTGTCTCTGTGTATCCAGTCTACCCAGCTCTGCTCCAAGGCTGAGTCCTGTTTAGATGTGATTGGCATTAAATGGTTACCTTTGTGTGTGCCTGTGAGCAGATGATCCCCTTCAGCTTTGCTGCATGTAGACAGCTCATGGAGATAAGGAGAAGTGTTTGCATTCAAGCAGGGTTAACCCTGTTGTTTTTGAACCAGTTTTAAAGTATCAAATCAATTAGCCTAATCCCTTTTGCTGCAACCATTCTGTAGTGTGTGTGTGCAGGGGGGGAGGAGTTGCCAGGTTCCATCGCAACATCATGGTGGGAAATATTTGAAAGTCTCCTTCTGTGATCTTATATATATATATATATATATATATATATATATATATATATGCTTCTACTATATGTCTTAGGATGCACACCATCATTACTGCATTTTTTCCTCACACACATACACACCTCCATTACCCTCAAACATAATGTTATCTTTTACATTCTCAGTTCAAATAAACCTTCTTTAGTTCCCAAGGTAAGAGGTGTGATGAGGTCTCAAAGAGAAAGCTTTGATTTCTCAGTCTTTACAAGGTCCCTCAGAAGCCTCCCATCACTGGCAGGATTTCACAATCTTACTGTGGTAATTTTTTTTATCAGCAAATGCAACAGCAGTATAAATCTGTTTAATCCAAAATGCATTACATCATCTAAATATCTCTTGGAATTTCATACCAATCAACATTTACTGTTTGGAATTAGGATATGAAATCTTCTCCAATGGTAAACAAATCACCATAAATTTTACCTTCTAAATCCTTTCCTCTGACAAAACTTTCCACATATTTAATGTGTTTTGAAGCCAAACGTTGCCTCATAGGAATCAAAATGCCAATTACAATTAAAATTCAATAAAAGTATTCTTTGAGGAAGGGATTTCAAGGGGAGTTGTTTCCTGTCTAATGGTTTAAAAGCAATGCATAGACAAAGAAGTGAGGTACAGATGTTTGCTAATGGGAAAAATTAAAGATGGGTAAACTGTTCCGGTGCTGAGAATGTCCTATGCCTAGTGTGGTTATCCTTTTTTTAAAAAATCTTTCCACAGCTGTCTGGGAGCCATACTTTTCTCCTAAAAATGAAGCTATATGGAGGCTTACTGTGGTTAGTGATTAGTTCAAGTCCCCTTTCTACCTCCTGAGCAGCATTCTAATCTTTATTATGACTTTAAGGGGTGCAAGGATAAATACTGGCCACAGTATTTATCTGTGGCTGAGCCCTGACAAATGAAAAGTATACCCTTCCCTCTCTGCGTAATTTTTGGTGACATACATGAGGTTACCCTATTTTTTCCTAACCATGGTCCTGCAATGTAGGTTAGCCAGAGAATGTGATGGACTCAGAGTCAATGAATGAGCATCAAATGAATGGGGATTTGGACCCAAGCCTCACTGGTCTAACATTCTAACCACACTAATTTTCCACTATGAACCACTTGGCATATGGAAAGATCTTTGTCTTCATACACAATGCTGCATCGAGATAATCATTTTTTATGGCTTTGTTTTTGCATGGCAAAAACCGCCTTTCATTGCAAGCCATTTTCATTATGTTTATGGTGTTAGAGTCCCCATTGTAATCAAGCTCTCACTCTCATTCTCTTTCTCTCACTAGGGATTCTTTAGGAGGAGTCAACAGAACAATGCTTCATACTCCTGCCCAAGGCAGAGAAACTGTTTAATTGACAGAACCAACAGAAATCGTTGCCAACACTGCCGACTGCAGAAGTGTCTTGCCCTAGGAATGTCTCGAGATGGTAAAGAGCTTGCTTCCCGCTTCACAGATCAATCCTTTGAAACGTTTCTCCATTGCTTTCTGCTTTTACCCCCAACAGATGTGTGGAGAGGAAGAAAGGCAGGTTGCTGCTCTGTAACATAGATCATTGCTGTTCCCAAAACCTGAGACATTTTAATAGGGTGTGTGTTGCACAAGAGGAGGGAAAAATTACAATGGAAGGGGCAGCATGAAAATGATAAAATGGTTCTAAACATGATAGCTTGTTACAGAGGTGTATTTGGAGAGAACAGCTGAAAAGTGTTTTGGTTGTATAAAATTGAAGCTTAGCACTCAAGAGGGGGAGCAGCATGCATACAACCTGAGGTGATTTTAAAGTTTTTACTGCTGCCAATCACCCAGTGAAGGATCCAGAAGAGTTAGCTGTATTAATCTGTAGTTGCAAAATAGTAAAGAGTCCAGTAGCACCTTTAAGACTAACCAACTTATTTGTAGCTTAAGCTTTCAAGAACCACAGCTCTTTTTGTCAGATGCTGTGGTTCTCGAAAGCTCATGCTACAAATAAGTTGGTTAGTCTTAAAGGTGCTACTGGACTCTTTACCAGTAGGAAGGGAAATCATTTTCCAATTTAAAACTTATTTAAAGCATGCTTGTTCAATGGGCAGATCAGCAACAGTAAGAAGTTTTAAAAAGTCTTGTCCTTGTGTAGGACTGTGTCTGTTGTAAACCATATTTGTTCCAAAGAATAAGTCATAATAGCGACATGGCTATTAGCGACATAATAGCGACATGGCATGTCTGACTAGTCCAATTGGAGAAATAAAGTATCATATGTAAACTTTTGAATGATAAATTTGAATGATAAATGATAAATTTTCTTCAGGTATATGCTTTCAAAGCAAAAAAATGGAGTATCAGTCTTTCACAAAGTAAGGGCTTTTGTTTAAAAGAGCCAGAGAAGTTAGCCGTGTTAGTCTGTAGTTGCAAAACCGTGGAGTCCAGTAGCACCTTTAAGATAACCAACTTATTTGTAGTATAAGTTTTCGAGAACCACAGCTCTCTTCGTCAAGGTGCTAATGGACTCTTTACTGTTTAAAAGAGAAGGCCAAGCCTGTAATTAAATTATAAAGAAGCCTAATTCAGGCGTCTCATTTTTCAAGGGAGACAGTGGGGAATGCATACTATGATGCAAACAGAAATATAATAAAAAGGGCATTTCTTCCTCTTTAGTAACATTAACTTTCGCTATAAAGCACCATGATTTCATGGAATATGTCCAACCTGTTATCCATTACTTTGTTATTTGTGCTAATGGAATAGAGTTGATTGGCTGTTGCCCCATTTCTAGTGCTCTGAATGCCACTTTAGCCATACCTGAAGGACCCTCTTAAAAACTTAGCTGTAAAATAACATGAGTCTATATGGAGATCAGAATAATATAAGATGGTTTATATTTAATTTTTTGTTAGAATTTTAATGTTTTTATGCAATATTTTACCACACAAATAGTTTTGTTATGGTAATTCACGGATGCAAGATGCTAGTCAGTCTAAGGAAAGTTAATAAGGTTTTCCTATAAAAAATAAAATGGATTTTACATTCAGCATTCCTCCCTTTCAAGTCCTTTTTTGCCCCTGAAAAGTTACTGAAATTGTGTTGAAAGTACTGACATTAAAGGAGGATCTTCCATCTACCCTGGAGGGTTTTGATGCAGCGTCACTCAGGTGTTTGGATACACTGTCAGAGCTGTGCCCTTGACCTGTCCAGAAGTTCTCAGAAAGTTTGAAACTCTTTATCATGAATTTCTGTTATTTGGTCAGACAGGTGACATCACTCCATGTTTGTCAATCCTGTACAGTTTAGCCATTCAAATAGAGAAATGAAATGTAATATTTGAAGTTTGAAATCATTTTTGTTGGAGTTCTTTTTAGCTGTGCAACACTTTTACTTCCATTGTTAATCAGACCTGTTTCTGTCACAAAGAGACAAGATGCTAATGGTCATCAGCAGGAGAGGCCAATTAATGAATCCATAAAGAGAAGAATAAAGGATTTAATTTTTTTTTAATCCCCTTATCTTATCTTATAAAAGCCACTGGCTTAGATTCAGTGGAGTATTTCTGCAGACAGAAGAACTTCCAACCATGGAGCACTACTTTCTTACTTCTTCCCTCCCATTTTAGCCCATTTTGTGTGGGCATTTTGGACTTTCAACAGGAGCTGAGAGGAGAAAAAGTTGTATTCCATGGATGGAAATAGTTCTGTGGAAACACTCTGTCAGTTCCAAACCATTATTTTTAATGATATTTAAGGTTTTATTTATTCTATTGTTCAGATTTTTTATTAATTGTTAGATGCCTTGGGTACTCTTGAATAGAGAGGGCACAAACAGCAATACGAACAAAAAAAGCCACGAACAGCCCAATCTGCTGTTTGCGAACAAGCTGTTCATGAGGCCCCATTCTAAACGAATAGGTGGTCGTTGCAAGCCTCATTCGTTGCTGTTTCTTGCTGTTTGTCAAGCCAGACAGTCTGGCACCTGCAATCAATTCCCTTGGCAACTTAGGCAGGGATTGTCTGAATTCTTGCTGTTGCCCTGGAAACCCCAATCTAAGCCCAATTTAGCTTGATAGGCAGGTCTTCCTTTCAAGTGTAGAGCTCCAAAATTGTTACAACAAGGGAGCAAAGAGCAGGGGAAAGGGGGACTCCCAGCTCTGGCTTAGTTTGCAGACAGTGGAGAGGGAGAGAGTTGCTGTTGGCATTTTGATAGAGTGCATTGGAGCTTGAATTTTCATTGTGTGTGGTGGGATAGGGATCTACCTCTTCAAGTTCTAGGGCTGCTGCCAGGCTCTGGGTCAAGCTATTATTTATTATTGGTACCTTTCCTGCTGCCTGCTCAGGTCAGGTTTCTGGGAGTGGTACAGTAGGGATCTTGACTTGGATGATGGCTGGAGGAGAGCCCCACGAACAGCCAACCACAAACATGTTGGTGAAGAGGGCCATGTTCGTAGTTGTTCATGAGTCCCTGTTCATGGATGGCAATGAACAATGAACATCATGTTTAGTTTTTTTTTTCTGTTCTTGCCCATGTCTACGCTTGAACAGGGAGGTGGCATATAAATTTAAATAAAATAATAAAGTCTCTCTATATTATAAATGATCCATAACCCTATACTAATCCAAATAAATCTGATTTTTAAATAAAACCTTTAGACACCACATATATGGTAATGTAAAACCCAAACTTTCTTTTTCTGTCAATCTTTCTGACCCTTGGAACAAAAAGAGTCTAAATTATGTATTTAAACAGCAATAGGATTACAACTAGCAACTTATATGTGTTAAACTTGCTACAGTTACCTTAGGGTCTTGAGGCTGTGACGGTATGGTTACATCAGAGTCGCCTGAAATTGAATCCCCTGAAGATGGAGGTTCTGTGTCTGGGTCATGGGGCAATCGAGCTGGGGACCTGGCTCCCAGCCCTCGATGGGGTACAATTGAAACCTTCGCTGATGGTGAGGAGCCTGGGTGTGACCTTGGATGCCACACTTTCAATGGAGGCCCAGGTCACGACCATTGCCAGGTCTGCCTTTTTTAATCTTCGACAGGCCTGGCAACTGGCGCCGTATCTTTTTCCCCGGGACCTGGCCACAGTAATCCATGCAACAGTCACCTCTAGGCTAGACTACTGCAACTCACTCTATACTGAGCTGCCCAGCTGGTCCAGAATGCAGCGGCACACGTCCTTACTGGAACGCCAATCCGAGCGCACATTCATCCTGTGCTATGCCAGCTGCACTGGTTCCCAGTGGAGTTCTGGATCCGGTTCAAGGTGTTAATCTTGGTATTTAAAGCCCTTCATGGACAAGGACCTGCATACCTGTGGGACCGCCTCTTCCATTATGTCCCCTGCAGGGTGTTGCGCTCTGCAGATAAATAACTCTTGGTGGTCCCCAGCCCAAAGGACATCCATCTGGCTTCAACCAGGGCCAGGGCTTTTTCTGCCCTGGCCCTGGCCTGCTGGAACACTCTTCCGCTGGAGACCTGGGCCCTGCGGGACCTGTTACAGTTCCACAGGGCCTGTAAAATGGAGATGTTCCGCCGGGCCTTTGGCTGAGTGCCAGCGGGTGTCCTCCTTCTTCCATCTAAGACCACCACTTTTCCTGGGGCTGCCCTCGTCTCCCAATATTTGTTTAAATAGCCTGCTCCTGGACTATTTTAATGATTTTTTAAAAAGTATTATTGATTTTATGGTTTTGTGACTTTTAATGTATTTTTTGAATGTTGTTAGCTGCCCTGAGCCCATCTGTGGGGATGGCAGGGTATAAATCAAAATAAATAAATAAATAAATGCTCTGTGTATTAGTTATCACTTTTATTTATTACTCCATTATTTATATATAAAGCTCATCTTCTGAGGATTTCCCCGGAAGTAACATCATACTATCTCAATCTTCCACCCCCTCATATTCCCCCCTCTTGGTCTCCTGCTGGTTACCAGGCCAGGAGTGGCACCCTGAGATTCCTTTTTAGACAATTATTTTTAGGAATAGTACAAAAGTCTCATTTGTAGCTTTTTCTAGTAACCATTGTGTCAAGATTGGGGTGGGGGTCTGAGTAATGGTTATCACTTATATTTATTACCTCATTATAATCTTGCATTATATAGCTGAAAAGCCCTATATGGTCTTGATCTAGCATACTTTATGGATTACCTTGTCTGCTCTGAACCACCCTGTATATTGAACTGCCTCAAATACAGAGATCAGATATGTTATACCCAGATAGGGCAAAATGTCATATAGATGCTTTTGTTTAGTGTGAGGGCTTTTTGCTGCCAGTGTAGAGGGGAAATCTTCATGTAGATGCACTCTTAATATCCTTTTAGGGTTGTCATGGTGCTTTACTGTCAAAAATAATAAAACCCATATTACCTAAAACAAGGAGGAGCTACTGGTCAGTCTGGCCTCTTCTGTCTCATATACCACAGACTGTTAGCAGTGCACACATCAAATTTGGCAAGAGCACTGTGAAAACGTTACTCTTGCTTTACCTCTTGAAAATGACAGGGGAGTGGCTTTGTATTATAACATCAGCCTATTCCAAAAGATGCACAATTCTCTCCCTTTCTTCACAGGAGGAATGAACACATTTGGCACTTTAAGATTATATGTTGCAAATGTATGACTGGAAAGTAATCCATGAATGTTTCTGCTTTGGAGGAAGTGGCATTCCTATAGAGCATTTACCTTCAAGACTGTTATTTTCCTCTAGGCCTTAACTCTAACCTGTAACATTCTTTTTTAAAAATAAGTATGTGAAGATAACAGCCCTGTTGACAGGTTGTGATAATAGGGCTTTAGGGCCTGTTATCTTCAGAAGGTACTAATCCTGTTAGTGCACAGATTAAAGGTTTGGAGAAAATTGATAAATCACACAGGATACAAATCTGAAGGCTGTACATTTTTATAGAGCTCTGGTTTGCTGTTTGGTGAACATGTAGAGATGGGAAAAAAATGGCAGGCCTGCTCATTATTCACAGCAGGGTGCTGGCTGCCTGGCACATTTACTTGGAAGGATGTCCTATTGATTTCAATTGAACTTACTTTTGTGCAAGTGATTGTGGTTGGGATCACAACTAAGCCCTAAGGCTTTGTCTGTCAAAAATACAGCAGCAGGCACACTGTGAATATAAGACAACAACATGTTATCCTTTTGTGTTGACAGCATCACACGCTCTGACTGTCCCAATTTACCAGAGACTGTCCTTATTTTCTGAAACCTGTAAATTATTTTCTGTGATTTGTTTGTACCTACTTTTGCTTCTTGGGGTGCCTTGTTAAAAATTTTTAGTGCTGCTTACAAGAGTTGTCATTTCTTCTGGGTCCCCAGAGTTTCTAGAACGTAAATCTCTAAGTACAGAATGGATGCATGTTGCCTCTAGAAACAACTATTCAGTCATAGAAGTTTCATTGAGTAATATCTTGGTCGTTTGGGGTTTTCTGCATAGTTTTCTCCCATCAGTTCTGGCCCCATACAGCTTCAATTTATACTCTGATTTCCACACACATTTTTTTTTTGCCTTTAGTTTTCACTTCAGGTTTTTATTTTTGTTTTTCCTTGATTTTTTTCCAGCTCTTTTGAGACCACTTTTACCACAACCTTTTTCTGGAAGCTGATTTTGAGTTGATTTTTCACTTCTTTCAGTTTTATTTGTTCCACCCACTCCCATCCCCCTCCAACCTCCTTTTCTATGTGTGGACATTCATCATCATCAAAGCACTCCTCCCTCTCATCACACCCCTGGTTTTTAGTGCAATCCTAAGAAGAGTTATATCTTTCCAAGTCCACTAGAGTCAATGGGCTTACAAGGGTGTAACTGCTTAGGATTGCACTGTGCATTTCCTGTTTTTTAAAACTATCGTTTTCATATCTATATCAATCTACCATTGTACTAATAAATGTAGCAGATTCTCTGAATTCTCAGGTTTCATTTTTAAAAAAAGTCTCTAGTTCCTTTTATTGAGGAGATATGACTTTTTTCTTTTATCTCCACAAGGGTAGGGGTTAGAGATTTACTTTAAAAAAACATAGCTTAGGATTCAGGAAACTGCTACATCTATTGTTACAATGGTAGATTGATATAATGATATGAAAATGATGATTTAAAACAATTTGCAAAATCCCTGGAGGCCTGGGGGGGGTGACCAATTCTCATGCCAAAAAAAGCAATGTGGTTTGAAAAGCACAAAGCCACTGCTGCTCCATGGTACCTCCCAACAGAGGTCAGTTTGCCCTCCCAGTGTTGGCTTCCATTTCCTGGCTCTGAGTCAGCCCAGGCAAGGCTCTCAAGGTTTGGACCTCGGGGGGGGCATAGGTATGGGTGGTGGAGGTGTTCCCCTTTTAGGCTTTCCCATGCAAAGACTTCCCCATGTGTTCATTTTTGATCTTTTTTTAAAAAATTGCTACAGTGATAGAAGCATGCACAAAAAATATAAAGGAGGTGGTGGTGCTGTGACATCACTGATGATGACATAATTGTCACTTGAAAATCCTGATTATTTAAGGCAGAACAAAATAAACCAATTCCACAACTGTAAAAATGTTGAGGGAGGGAGGGCAGATGTATGAAAGAACCATACTCAAACTCATTCCAATGTTTGGAGATTGACTGCTAAGAAAATCAGGAATTAAGTTGAGTGTTCAGAATAGCATGTTTGTTAAGGAGAGGCAGAGAAATTAATGGAAGGAGTAAAACACCCATAAATCACCTTTCCCCACAGCTTCAGATGAATATCATATATCAAATTCTGGACCAGGTAATAGGCAGTGGATTAATAGATCCATAAAATGGAGTTAAGGACAGATGGAGATATTTTTCTGCAAACCCGGAAGAAGTCCCAAATTTATAAGAAAATCTTAAATATAAAAAAATAAATGCAGTCACCATTTTGGAGGTTGTTAGGTAAACACAGCATTATTACTGAGCCTTCCAAGCATCTATAAATCAAAGCCATGAGAGGTAGTAAGAGTTGACTTGGAAGCCAAAACAACCCTGGGAAAAAACAGAGCATCTCTGGTGGCCCAACCCATGCAATAACATCACTTCTGAGCACACAGGGAATTATGTCAGTGCATCGCCAGTGATGTGACATCGCCAATTAATCCCCCTCCACTTCTGCCATTTGTAGGGGGGAACTTTTTAATGCACACAGGTTCCAGACCTCAGTAGCTAAATGATAGGCAGAAGTGGGGCTATCAGCTTCTGGAGATTTGGAGGTGGAGCTTGGTAAGGGATGGAAGCACAGCAGGGATGTTATTCAATACAGTCCACTCTCCACCATTTCCACCATTTTCTCCAGGGAAACTGGTCTCTGTAGTCTGGAGATCTGTGGTAATTCTGGGACATCTCCAGGCCCCACCTGGAGGCTGGAAACTCTAGGCATAAGCATCTTCTAGTATGGAGATACAGTGATGGAAAGCTGCCTGTTCCGTAGCTGTAAAAGGCAGTGAATGCATATGGAAGAAAAGCCCGTGCATTTCAGTTGAATGTTAGGTTTACCCAGCCATGAATTCTCTGGCAGTCTGGCAAGTCATTTTCTCTGAGCCTCAGTTTCTCCCCCTCTACAATAAGAAAATCAACAAGCTGTCTCACAGAATTGTTGAAAGGATGAATGAGCTAATTACTCTGCACACTAGATGTTGTTTATAGAGCTGGTTGATAATAAAAGACAACAATTAGTTCTGGCTTTCTTCATTGATTTGTTTCAGCTGTAAAATTTGGAAGAATGTCCAAAAAGCAGAGGGACAGTCTGTATGCTGAGGTACAGAAGCACCAACAGCGACTGCAGGAACAACGGCAGCAGCAGAGCGGCGAGGCTGAAGCCCTGGCCCGCGTCTACAGCAGCAGCATCAGCAATGGCCTGAGCAACCTGAACAATGAAACTGGGGGCACTTATTCAAATGGGCATGTCATTGATCTGCCGAAGTCCGAGGGTTATTATAATGTGGATTCTGCCCAACCCTCCCCAGATCAGTCTGGTTTAGATATGACTGGAATCAAACAGATCAAGCAGGAACCTATCTATGACCTCACTTCTGTACCAAACTTGTTTACCTATAGCTCTTGCAGCAACGGGCAATTAGCTCCAGGGATAACCATGGCGGAAATAGGTAAGAATACCCTATGTTGAACATTCTTTTCCTTTTGCAATAATGGCATGCATATGTAATTTTATTTCTATTTTAGCAGGAATGGAACTTGAAAGTTTCTTTTGGAAATGATTGGTCCTGGCTCAGTTTGTTGTGGGTTCTGTTAACATAATTCCAAAATGTTTACATTTCATAAATAGAACAATTCATGATCTGATTATAAAGCTGGAATGCCAAAGTTACAGATGAATCAATCAAGTGATAATTACTAAATAGGGAGCGTGTATCAAACGAGCTCATTACCAGAAGGGTTTAATGATCTTTTTGACAACTATGCACATTCTTGTCAACAAAGAGATCTGAAGGTGGATCATTAAGAGAACTAACTCTGAATTTAATTACACTACACAACTTCCCTGTGTGATCTTGCATTGATCGCTCTGGCTTTATATGAGTAAAATTGCACTTAGAATCTAGAATAGAGGAGGTTATGCTGTCTCTTTGAAGGATATGGATTCACACATTGCAGTGCAATTCTTTAGCTATTATTCACATAATGGACAATGAGACCTGATTAGCAGTTGTCCCACATAGTAAGCAGCATCCCATTGTGGTTTGTACTGAAATAAAGGTTCTAACTATAATAAATTGTCAACCATCAATGGCTTTTCTTTCAGCCAATATGTTGATATTCTGTAACAGAGTTTCTCTAGTTTTTAAACTTAACAACTTACTGTGTCCTCTGGTCTCCCAAAGCCAGCAATATCATCTATTCTGCAAGTGAGGACTGAACCAGATGCAATGTGGGACACCAGGCAACATCAGGATCACCATGTTTTCTTTTTACTGCTAAACAATCCTATGAGGTTGATTTGAAGATCAGTGGTGGTGTTTAGCCCTTTCTCATTCTACCATTTCCCTGGTGTAAATATATGCACTATCTCTGGGGTAATTATCTCTGGGGGAAAGGGGGAAGACATCTACAGTAACACTATCCCACCCCTACCCCCACACACCACCAAAGCTAACTATAGAAAATTTTACATTGGAAAAGCAGTATGGAGGGGAGTGTTAACCACTCCCTCCCCTATACCGTTTCCTTGACCTTTTTTAAAAAAGTGAAATATCTTTATCATGTATTGATCCTCTTCTTTCTTGGAACATTGTGCCCCATTCTAGGCTTCCCACCCCACAGTCTAAAAATATGTTTTAAGAAGAACAAGTTTAGTAACTTTTTAGGGTCTGTCTGCACACACCAATAGCCATATGGTGGCTGCTCCCCTCAGATATTTTCTTCATACTTCTGCAGCTGCCTAAACTTGTGCAGTGCAGATCTAAGTAGGGTTATAATCTTTTGTCTGTTGAAGTCAATAGATTTAAGTTGGCATAACTCTGCTAAGTACTGTATATTTATCAGCCGGAAAAATTTCTTGACCATATTTTCTTAAATAGCTGAAAAAGGGAGCATGCATTATCTAAATCAATCTAAAGATCCATAACAAAACCCAATATAACTGCCAGAACAGCTTAAATATTTTCCTGCTTGATAACATGCCAGAGTTTACAGGTAATTTTTTTAACGTCTTGAGATGCACAGGGATGCTGCCATGCAAGCAGCCCAGTGGAGACAATTCTACAACTGTGGCCCCACTACTATGTCCTGAGTAATATTAGTTTTTACCTGCCTCATGGAACAGAAGTCAATGTCAAGGAATGGGGAAGCAGATGTCGAAATAAAAAGGCTGCAATGCACAGAGAAAAAGCTAAACTAATGTGGTAACCCAATGTGTCCTGATGCTCACTGCAGAAAACAATTCACCGAAGTCACCACATAGGCAGTTGTTTCTTTGTGGGCATCGGTAAGCACTAAACAAGCATAACGTATAGCTTTGGGTATGTTTATGCTCCAAAATTGTCACGCAAACAAGGCCACTTTGCACAGACCAGGACGAAATCTTCTGCAGTTAGAACATGAAGTAATTGCCTCACCAATGCAAGACATACTTCACATTTGGAAGTTATCAGGAGGCAGTTTGGTTAACTCCAGTACTGCCATCTCTCTAGCACCTCATAAGTGTGTGAAAAATGATACTGTTGTGCATAGATGATAAAAAGCCTGACTGGGGGCCAAGCTACAAGTGACAAATGACACTTGAATGGCAAGTGGATTGAGTGGAGGGCAAGTGAACAGGGAGAAATACACTTGCCGTTCAAGTGTCATTCGTCACTTGTAGCTTGGCCCTGAATGTGCTTCTGTTAGAAACCTACTGCATGTAGAAAAGCAGATGTCAGGGAAGTTTGAGTGTAGTAGTTTTCTCCCCAATGTATAGTTGTCCGTGAGGGAGGGGTGTGTGTGTGTGTGTGTGTGTGTGTGTGTGTGTGTGTGTGTGTGTGTGTGTGTGTGTGTGTGTGTGTGTGTGTGTGTGTGTGTGTGTACTGGGGCAGTTTCCACAGTGTAAGGAGCCTTCCCTGAATACAAGCATTTCTGCTTAACAGCCTCTTCTGTCAGAGGAAGGCTCCTCAAAAGAGCCAGATGACAGTGCCACGGCTAGTGGAACAGATCTGTGGGATCCAATACCAGGTCTTAGAAAATATTAGAGACTGAATTTTAAAAAGTACAAGTTACATAGTATGGAACACATTATAAAGGCAAGCACATTATGCAGTGTGTGTTTATAGTACTCACCCTTGCTGTCAATGTACATGTTCTATAGTAACTGAGGCCTGGTGTAAATGTTGCACTTAACCTGTTCCTGTTTGGTGATAAGAGGTGCGGCATGAATATTTGCCATGGGTGTTGATTGTTGCAAGCAATAATATGCATTATGTGTTTGGTTCTCTTATGATGTGCTGGTCCCCTTCCCTCTCTCAGAGTTCTGGAGATTCCATATTATACTAGACCTTGGTAACATTCCAAGGGAAGTTGTAAAACTGAAGCCAGTACTTTGAAGGAGAACTATAGACACAGAGACAGCTAGATAGATAGTCTCCATTTCTTCAGACAGTTTGGAATCAAAACTCAATGGCCAGCAGATACTAAGCCTAGGAATAACACAAATATTCCAAATACTGCAGCAAATCATTACAGAATTCCTGTGATGGATTCCTAAGATGGCAAAATAACAACTCAAAATACCAAAAAGGATGTGGTGGTCTTTACTAAAAAATATGTCACATAAAAACAGAATATGCCTTGGGGAGACTGTATCATTTATATCATGTCTGAGAGCCCTACATAATGAATTATCAACGAAGGAATGCCA
This sequence comes from Eublepharis macularius, assembly GCF_028583425.1. Lineage (NCBI taxonomy): Eukaryota > Metazoa > Chordata > Lepidosauria > Squamata > Eublepharidae > Eublepharis > Eublepharis macularius. The sequence continues at coordinate 97,707,893 of NC_072797.1, read as the reverse complement.
TATCGAGACAAAATGTGGTCTGAAATGGCAATAAGACAGTGGATGGCTAGGCGGCATATCCTTTTCTAGAAATTAAGTACAAACACTAAAAATTGGTGCTACTGAAAATTAAAGGAGAGAAGGTTTGCTTCCTGTTTTTCTGGTCTTGTTTCTGTGTCTGTATGCAACCTAGCATTCAGCAGGTAGGCAACTAAAAACTTTCCTGGGAACGATACACAGTGGAATGAATGCCAAGGCTGCACTTTAAGGCAGCCTTTAAGAGTGAGGGACAACGAAAAGGATGGCAACTTCAGAGGCACAGCCCTGCAAATGCACAGTTGACCCTGATTCATCCAAAACATTTTATTAAAAAAGGAAAAATTGATATTAGGTTTAATTGAATTGCATTAGTGATAAACAGAGAACTGTTCAATCATTGGGAGGGGAAATTAATTTGTTATGTCTCAGGCCATCCCATGAAAAAGCACAAGAGGAAGTTCAAATGGTTCAAACCACATTTTCAAAACCGGGATTATAAAACTCAGCTCCCTGCAAATCTGAACAAATGTGCCTTTTTGCTTTCAAAATGCATAAAGGCAGTGAATGTTTTGCTTTCTATACAGATTATTAATGGTTCCTTTACCTCATGCTGAGAAAGAGAAGTTTGTGTTATGTTTACATATGATGTCCAGCTCTGGAGCAAATATGCATCCTGTACCTTTGATAATTGCAGAGATAAGCTTAGCAGTGGGTATTTTTTTAAAAAAGCTTCTTATTTATTATGGAAAATTCCTCCATGGTCCAAAGGTACCAGAAACGCTCCCCAAATTAAATAGAAAAGCTCTTAAGATATATGCAGTATGTTCCCTTACCTCCATAACATGTACATACATATATGAATTTCATATGGAATTAAATTGGTATGCCTTTCTTCAATAAAGCATGAGAATTGTTGATGGAACACTGTGAGATACACAACACATCTGTCTGCTCTCAGAGCAGTTCTTCCCAAGAAACCACAACCTTTTCTGTATATGCATGCAATTCAAACATCAAGCTTTCAGACTGGGCCCACTACCCTAGTTGGCTTACTCAAAGAAGTAGCTGTCCTGAAAATGGGGTTTATTTACTAAGTATTGTACCATTAGCACCAAAATACTTGTTTCTATATGTGCCTAAGAGCACAAAATTAGAATTTTCTCTGTAAAACAATTTAAATGCATACTTTTAATTTTAATCACTTTGGAAGAAAGTAGGAAACTTCATAAACATTCAGGCAAAATATTTCAGATTTATCTCCAATTTTTTTCTTTTAAATGGAAGTCTCTTTTCAATAGATCTCTATCTGAGATGCACCTTGCGCAAATGTCCTATTTCACTTTACCTACAACTTCTAAGATGCTTTGTGTGCATCTCAACTATATTTATATGGATCAATGTTGCCATCTAGTGAGTGATTTAACTATTACCATAATCAGAATTCTACATAGAAACTATTTAGACACTATTTATTTAGAGGGCATCTAAAAGTTCTAGTCATTATTCATTATTTTTTTGGGCAATATGTCTAAATCAGGCCATAAGGTTAAGGATTTTTTTTAAAAATCAATCATTTCAGCTGTATCATTAAGGGTTTAGAAAATATCAAAAGAAATAATTTAGTAGGAGTCTAAGTCTGTTTTGTGAGGGTACTATTGGTATCAATTTCAGTCAGTCAATCAAAGATTTTTTTTTTGGTTCAGGCAATTAAGGTATTCCAAGACTTCTTCACATTGGAACATCCCCATGAAAAACAATTCCAAGATTTTATCCCAAATAAAACTAGACAATGTCATAATTAACTGTGAAAAAATTTTAAATGCACACTTTATGATCTCAGTTTCAACGGAAGAAAATAAGAAATTGTGTAACCATTCAGGACAAAATGTTTTGAATTTAATAAAAAGTATAATCCAAAGAATCAGGATAGGTGGCAGTCTGTGATTATGCCACAGCTCATCCCTGCGACCTCCTGCCTGTCCTTGCACATTTCATGATTTTGTAATCTTTCCCCCTTTCAGTTGAAATCAAAATAATAACAGCATTGATTGCTAAGTTAGTGTGGGAGTGAATGATGCATCCATAGTGGAGTGTCTGATAAAGCTACTGCTGCAATCCAAGTTACCACTGCTATATATACTTCAAAGATGGTTTACAATAGGGCTATGCCAGCCTTCTATATCCGTGCAAAATCCTGCCACATGTAAATTCTACCCATATAAAGTGTTTGTTTGTTTACTCTACAAACCTTTTTGCAGTTTGCTGTAGTGGTTAAATGGTTGGCTTTGGAGCATCTCAGTGACCTGGGTTCAGATCCTTATTCTGCCATGAAACGTTCCAGGTGCTTGGGCTGTAAGGCCTCTCTTGGTCTAAACTGATTGTCAATGTTCTTATGAGGCTAAAATGGAGGGGAGGGAAACAATGTTCACTGCTCTGAGCTCCTTGGAGGAAGAATAGGATCAAAACACATAAAGCTCAGGGCGAAAGCTCACACGGGCTGTGAACCAACTGCAGCCACTTCACCCTTTGTGGGGGGTCTCCTTAAATTCCAAATACCTATCATTTACAATCCTTTCCCACATCTTTGTGGAAACATCTAAGACCCTATTCCTGCCTATCAAAAGTGGAAGTGGATATAGGTGAATGTCCAGTACATCTGAACTGTATGACTGAGAGATGCCTGATGGAGTTTCTAGCATTTTGGTGTATATCCTGGCTATATTTAAGATTCCTTTCATTAGTACAAACTGCTGACAGAATGAAAAATGTGTCTGCTTCTGCTACTAAGTTCACAAACAGGAGGAGAAGTTATACAGGGAATGAGACAGAACAAAAAAAATAGAAATTGAAGGAAGAAAAAGAGTTCAAGGTAGGAAGGCTTGAGAGATAGAGCAACAGAGCAAAAGGAGATAATAGAAATGAAGATGATGAGATGTTGGCAGTGGTACAAGGCAAGAACACTGAAAAACAGGGACTAATTGAAAAATGGGGCAATGCCCGACAAAATGAGAAAAAAATAGAGGAAACGAATCTGTGCTGATGCTAGAAATGTGAAAACCCAGGTCAAAAATGGGGCTCAGGGGATTCTTGGATCGAGGGAGGATTCCTGAGGATTGAAAACTTGGGGGGATTCCAACGGAAAAATGGGGAGAGGCTTCTATGAAATATTTTCTGTTTTGGAATGAGTGAAATAAGTTGGTTGGTTGGTTGGCTGGTTGGTCGGTTGGTAGGTAGGTAGGTAGGTAGGATTTTTACCCCATCTTTCTGCCCAACAGGGCCACCAGGACAGCCAACAAATTAGAACATACAAACTAAAATCTTATGTTACAAGCCATTGAAACCAACACATAAATACATCATTAAAACAATTTAAAACAATTAAAAATTTAACAAAAAGATATAGAACTTAAAATATTTACTAAAGATAACAGTTAAAACAAAATAAAATAATTATTTTGGAAGTTAATCTGGGCTGCTTGACAATCACAAAACACCCTCCCTGAAAAACAGTGCCCCCCTCCCCAAGTTCCAGAACTACAGCCATGCAGCATGAGCTCAGGTTTCCCTTTGATTCTGATTTCCTGGACAATGGCATTTCCCCCTTCACATCAGATCCTTGCAAGGGAAGAACACAGAGTACATCCAGCCAATCCTAGCTGCAGAGAGCCACATTTCTCCTTCTCCCCTCCTTGCTGGGTGAAAGGAGAATTCCCCCCCCCCTCTGAAAGTAGAAAGCCTGAGCTTGTACAGAGGCCTGTAGAATTTAAACCCTATGTCCAATTTACTTGAAACTGGGGGAGGGGTTGCGGGACAGGCAGAAGAAGCACCACTGCAATTTTGGTGACATTTGGTTGAGAAAAAAAATGACTCCACACCACTACCTTCAAATGTTCCTCATAGGAAATAATGGAAGTGCAACTACAATGGCTGGGGCGGGGGTATCCTTGTTCAGGGGCCTGTAGAATTTAAACTTTCTCCAATTTGCTTGAAACTTGGGATTCTTAAGTAGACAGGCAGAAGATCTACTGCCCTTTTGGTGACATTTGGATGAAATACAAGAATTCCAGCGCCCCCTCCCCCCCCGTAGTCCCCCACAGGAAATACTGGCAGAATGACTGGGGGCCTGGTATTCAGCAGAGTAAACCTCCCTGCCAGAGATTGATTGATTGATGATTGATTGATTGATTGATTGATTGATTGATTGATTGATTGATTGATTGATTGATTGAGTGAGTGAGTGAGTGAGTGAGTGAGTGAGTGAGTGAGTGAGTGAGTGAGTGAGTGAGTGAGTGAGTGAGTGAGTTTATATCCTGCCCTCCCCACAAATGGGCTCAGGGCGGCTCACACCATCATAAAATACAATAAATTAGTTATCAGCTATAAAATCAATAATGTTTTTAAAACTATCACTAAAATAATCCAGGCGCCATTATACATAGGCTATTTTAGATAAATAATCAAAAAACTGTATAGGCCATAGCATGTGGGCAGAGCACATGGCTGACGGCAGTCACAGAAGAGGTGATAATCTTAGATGGAATGGGGGCACACCTGCTGGTCCTCAGCCAAAGGCCCAGTGGAACATATCTGTTTTACAGGCCCTGTGGAACTGTAATAGGTTCTGCAGGTCCCAGATCTCCAGCAGGAGAGTGTTCCACCAGGCTGGGGCCAGACGGATGTCCCTCGGGCCAGGGATCACCAGGAGTTGTTTATCTGTCAAGCACAATGCCCTGCAAGGGACATAATGGGAAACATGATGGACAAAGTCCCTTTGATGGGCAAAGTCCCTGTGGCTTGCCCTCTGCCTGCCAATCACCAGCCCCGTGCATGATGATGTCACTTCCAGGAGTGGCATCATTGTGCAGGGCACAGGAACTCACATGTGCTTCATACCAGGGCCAGTTTTTTAATGAATCAGCTCAAAATTTAGCATTTGGAAATGAAGCCGTTGTGCATATGCAAAGCACACATGCAAGGATCATCCTGGTAAATACTGCATGCCCTTGCCCTCCCGCCATTCTCCAGGGAGACCTGGCAATCCTGTCAGTCAGTCACTGTAAAAGTAGGAAATGAAATAAATGAAACAAGGTTTTTTTCCAATGCTAGTGGCCAGCTGGAGCTCTCCTGCTGGCTGCTGTTTGATGGCCATTTTAGGAACCAGTAGTGTGGTTGCACAGAGGTGCCTAATTTGGGGATCTGTAAAATCAACCCTGTTTGTCTAATTTGCTTGAAACCTGGGGGTTTCATTGGTAGACAGGAAGGAAGAACTGGTGGATAGTTATTAAGATCTCCTGGGCCCAGGGTACACTTCTTCAGAAGTGGGCACATCACAGCCTCTTTCAAGGCTGAAGTGACCACCTCTTCACTCAAGGAGGCATTAACTACTCCTCGGAACCAGTCAACCAGCCCCTCCTCCAAGCAGATTTAATTAGCCAAGGGCAAGGATCATATAAGCAGGTGATAGGTATCAAACATCCAAGGATCCTGTCTGGAGATGGGCAAGAAATGGGGAAAAAATGAACCCTGAGTTTCGTGGTTCATAGCATTCCACAAAAGACGAACCATGAACTTTCATGAAATTGTCCCACTTAGTCTCCAACTATAGTTCCCAGGTAAACTTGTGCAGACTGGCATTGTTCAGCTCTAAGGTTGACAGGGAGACCTGCCTATCAAGGTTATGTGAGCTAAGATTGGGATTTCCACAGCAACAAAAGGTCTGCAGACATTCCAGGCCTATGTTGCCTAGGGAATTAATGGATCGGCGCCAGCCTGTCTGGCATCACGAAGCATTCACGAATTGAATGAATCATCCCCCAAAGTAGTGGATTTTGTGAAAAATGTGGCCTCACAAAATGCATTTTTGCAATAAACGAATCGCCCTGATTCATCATGAAATTTGATACGTATTTCAATTTGTGCCCATGTCTAATCCTGTTCACATCCTCTGACTGAATAAACTGAAAACTATCTTAAACAAGCAGACAAGTTGGGGCCCTGGAACCATCTAACCCTGTCACTAGGGATGCCATTCCCCCATCTAGGGTAGGAGATCCCTTTTTCCCACTCTCCCACCTGCCCCCACTGACATGGCCAGTGGAGAGGTGCACTTCCCAGGGCACCCCTCAGGTGGGGGGAGCATGCTCCCATGCCCTCAGCAGGCCCAATTCTGGCCAAATCGCACTCTGCAGAGGGGCTGATTCGGTGCCCTGGTGAGTGCAGGAGCACTCCCAGGCTGCCCCTTGACCCACACGATGAAGTCACATCTGGGAAGTGACATCATTGCACAAGTCGGGAGCACTGTGCATGCAAACAGGAACCATTGAACGGAACAAGGTAAGTGCCAGGCCCCTGATCTCCCGCTGGGGGAGTCAGGGGACCTGGCAACCCTACCTGTCACATCTAATGTAGAGTCCAAGTTGGAGTGATGCAAGCTATTTTATCTGCAAAGTGTTGAGCAGAATGGCCACAGCGGGCCACTAAACAGTCTACCTCCTCCTGCAGGCCATACCTCAACAGACTCTGACCACACCTACTGACCACAGTGTAGGCTCCACTGACCTACACTGTGCAGATGCGGTGATGGTGGGAAAGTATTGTTTCTTTGCCACCATCATTGCCACAGAGTACGTTTTAAAATAAGCCTTCATCCGTGTCTTATTGGATTCATTCCAAGTGTCTTTGTAGTATGAAGTTTTTCTATCTGTAGCATTTGTAATGCCTTTATATACTTTAGGCATAAAAAATAATTTCAAGTATATATTTATTATTTAACTATGACTAATTGTATGCAAAGTTAATATGCTATACTCTATATGATGATAATACACTATTTAAGAGGTGAATGATTTCAATTTTATAACATTTAACTTGATATCCAAAAATGTTGCTAGTTCTATGTGTGCTGCAACTTCTGTTCAAATAATACACTTTTTGTTACTGCAGAATTTGTGCTTTCTATTTTCAATGTGTATTGTTTCCTTTATCTCAACTGTCCAAAACTGGATACATGTACTAGGTTAGCTTAGGATACATTATTTTGGATCTCTCTCTCTCTCTCTCTCTCTCTCTCTCTCTCTCTCTCTCTCTAGTATTGGGTATATTTACAGTGTTGTCAGTAGAAAATTAATGCATTTATGTTTCTACACTTCATAACTATGCCAAGTAGTACAATTTCATATGCTAGGTTATAAATATTGTATTTCATGTTGTTAAAGCAGTAAAATTAGTTTAGGGTTAATAAAAAGGTAATTATTGTATGAATTTTAGCTTCCCCTTAAATTTCCATCCTTCCCCTCCTCTGTTTTCCTCCAGGGCTTAAAAATGTCTAGCAATTTTACATCTCTCAGTTGTACATAGTACAGTGAATGCCTTGTCCATGAGGGACAAAGTGGGTAAAATGACAGGGGGTTCAGACCTATCATGGTGCACAACAACAGATGAGACTGAGTCTCTCTACCCACGACATCTTACATGGGGACACTCAAGTGTAGGGAGATGCCAGGAAGCATAGTTTAAAGAGACAGAGCTGGAGTTTGCTCCTCAGAGGGTTTGTTAATTGTATCTTTGCATCCCCAAAGGGGAGGTGAAATTGACAGTGCCTTTGGGGAGGTGAAGATGAAATTAACAAACCCTCAGAGGAGCCATCCACCAGCTCTGTCCTTTTAAAACTTTCCTCCTGTAGAGAGGTGAAATTGACAGAGCCTTTGGCTCTCTTTTAAAACTACAATTCCTGGCTAACATTGCATCTCCCCACACTTGAGTGTATAAGATGTCTCATGTAGAGAGACTCTGTGTGTTTTGGGACTGAGAGAGAAAAGGGGGTTTAAGAAAGAATGGGTTAAAAAGAAAAACCTGGGTTAAAATGGGAACACAAAGGATTTCACTCTGTCAGCAGTGAGTGTCTTCAGTGAGTGAAAATATCAAAGTGGTCCTAAAAGTGACTGGAATTGGGCATCCCTGTTATAAATTTATCTAGTTCATATATCACAACAAGGACCATCTAATAAAGTCACTATCAAGCTGACAAATGATGCCTTTTGGCACTGTTCTTAATGGAGGTTTAATCAATTTACACAAATGCCAAATCCTTTCAAATATCATCCTTGCAGCTTAAAGCAATAGTTGAATGTTCCAAGGAAGAAGGGATCATCTGCCAACATAAAGCTGAAGATTTTTTGGTGCCCCCCCCCACCCGATTTACAGTGCTTCATTTTAAGGGCAAAATATTTGGAGAGGAGAAAAGGAAGTAATTTTTGTTTGAAGACATTTCTAGGAAACAGCCAGGATAATTAACCATGCTCCAGTATGGCACATTGTAATAAGGATACATAGAAATAGATATACAAAAATGTAAAATGGATTAGCTCAAGAAATTCAGTGGTATTTTTAGTTAGCAGTGATCCAAAAGGTTGTGAATGCATGCTCCGTGTGAGCACATTCAAATTTGTTGTCACTGTTTTTCAAAAGCTACCTGCAGAACTTACAAAACTGTGTGATAAAATCACCTTTAAAAGCCAAAGACATCTGAGAATTGGCAAAAGAGCTTTGAAAGAGGAAATTAACAGGAAAGCTGATACACCTTTGTCATTATTATTAATTATATTTATACTGCACTTCACCAAAAATGGCTTACCAAATAGCTTGGCAACTGGCAGGCTACAGTAGTTAATGTCTGATTCCTGTAGTTTATCATTTATTTATGTACTTCTCTTATATTCTACCTTTCTCATCAATGGGGATCCAAAGCCGCTTACATCATTCATTTTATCCTCTCGACACCCTGTGAAGTAGGTTAGGCTGAGAGTGTGAAACCAGCCCAAGCAAGCTTCCGTGATAGACTGGGGACCAGCAAGGCACCAGCAGTTTATTCACAGCAACTCCAAAATACAGTAGCATTTCTCTAGTGTCCACTGGAGTTCAGAATTTACCTAAAGATGTGTTCAACTCACAACTAGACCTAGAAAATCCAGCTGGGGGAGAGGAATTGTGCATATAGGCCCCTGAGTACACATGGAAAATCAGAGGGTAGCTTGGGAGATTAAAGGGGGGAAGGAAGCCATAGTCAGGGATGGGAGGTAGGATGACCAGGAAAAGTATAGTCATGCAAGAGGGTGAAAGAACTTGTCATCTGGGAGTAACAGGGAAATTAGGAGGGTCGATGCTAATAGATCAGTGAAGAAAAGAATGGAGCAAGGATGAGAAAGTTCAAGGAAGTAAAGTAGAATAAACGTTTTGTGTGTCTTGCCAAATAGGTAGCAGAAGTTCCAGGGGGGAAAGCCGCCTCAAATACAGGGGGTTCCTGTTAGTGCAAGCAAAATGAAATTCATGGTTCTTAATGGAGCAGGAGATGAAGTTATTCTCCTGTTTAAGTATTTGAGCTGCTTACTGGACTGATTCACATTGTAAGGTACATCAATTAATGGAAAGGATTGCTGAGTTATTGTCCAGAAAACACAGCTTGTTCTTCTTGGTCAGGTTGTGTGAGGTCCCAGAGTCACTGAAAACACCCCCGATTTGATTGTGAGACTGCCTTTCTACAGGAACCATTCAGAGAGGTATTGAAGTGCACGTAGCCTACATCGTGATTCTGTAGTTTGATACAAGATATATTCTCCCTGTATCCCTGGGATCTAGGGAAGCTCAAAAGATAAAGGCTTCCTGCAGGGAGGAGGTGTTGTGGTAACACCTTAACTGAATGATGAACTCCGGTCTCACTTCAAACACTTAAACTAAATTCAAATGTGCATTGAAAAGCACAGGAAAGTCTGGATGGAATTACAAATCAACCTCCAGCAGAGAAATCAATCAGTTTGAATTCTGCTATAAGCTCAATTAAAACTGCCTTTTCCCCACACATTCAAAACAAGCACTAAATAGCCCTTCAAGGGACATATAATTTTGATCCAAGTGATGCAAGCATACAGCTGCTGAAACATGGAAGCGTTTGAGGTAACATTTTTTCTGAATACAGTCAGTTTGGTGTAATGGTTAAGAGTGGTGGAGAGACGGGTTTGATTCCCCACTCCTCTGCTTGAAGCCAGCTGGGTGACCTTCTGTCAGTCACAGCTTCTCAGAGCTCTCTCAGCCCTGCCCACCTCACAAGGTGATTGTTATGGGAATAATAATAACATGTATTGTCGAAGGCTTTCACGGCCGGAGAACGATGGTTGTTGGGGGTTTTCCGGGCTGTATTGCCGTGGTCTTGGCATTGTAGTTCCTGACGTTTCGCCAGCAGCTGTGGCTGGCATCTTCAGAGGTGTAGCACCAAAAGACAGAGATCTCTCAGTGTCACAGTGTGGAAAAGATGTAGGTCATTTGTATCTACTCAGGAGGGGTGGGGTTGAGCTGAGTCATTCTGTAAGAGTTTCCCAGGGTGTGGAATGCTAATGGCGGGAGGCTTCACTGTATCCTGAGGAGGTTCTTATGCAAAAGAACCTCCTCAGGATACAGTGAAGCCTCCCGCCATTAGCATTCCACACCCTGGGAAACTCTTACAGAATGACTCAGCTCAACCCCACCCCTCCTGAGTAGATACAAATGACCTACATCTTTTCCACACTGTGACACTGAGAGATCTCTGTCTTTTGGTGCTACACCTCTGAAGATGCCAGCCACAGCTGCTGGCGAAACGTCAGGAACTACAATGCCAAGACCACGGCAATACAGCCCGGAAAACCCCCAACAACCATCAATAATAACATGCTTTGTAAACCGCTGAGTGGGCATTAAGTTGTCCTGAAGGGCAGTATATAAACCAAATGTTGTTGTCGTTATAGAAATATGAGAAATGTTCCCGTTTTCATTTCTGTGGAGGGAAAATAATAACAATAATAGCAATACTGAGTATTTCTGTTATGTTACAGAACATTCAAAGTGTTTCATATACATCAAGGGTCCCCAATGTGGTGCTGACACCTTTCCTAGTGCCCACCAAGGGTTTTTAGAAAGTGGGTGTGGCCAGTCGGGAATTTTGCCAAGCATGGTTTCCAATTGACTATTATTGACGATTGGAAATTTGATTGGCTGTGCAAATCATTAAAAACACTGCTTTGGAAAAGGCTGCTTCCACAGCACAAGGATTTTTGACCATGGGTCTGAAGGTAAGCTGTAGCAGCCTTTTTGTGGCAGTCATATTGTTGCTGCACCTAACACACTGTGTCAGAGCTCCAAATGTGCATACAAACAGGCTCAAAAAGGTTGGGGAGGGACCCCGATATACATTATCACTACAGTTCTTACATGTACTCTGTAGGTGAGTCAGTATGATCATTCTCACATTGCATATACAAGTCTAAGGCTGAGCTAGCAGCTTATCCGATCACCTATGAGTGCATGATTAGAACTGGGGGCTTCCAATATCACAACTCTTGGCAACTACATTTCACCACCTTTGGAGAGTCTTCATAGAGTAGCAGTTAAGAGTGTCAGATTAGGATCTGGAATACCTGTATCCAAATCCTCACTCTGCCATAAAAACTTGGTCCAATAACACACTAACATACTTAACAGGGTTGCTGTAAGGATAAAAAGAAGGGAAAGAGAAAGCTATCAGCCACTTTAGGTCCCCACTGAAGAGGGGATAATGCAATTAAATAAATATACCCTATGTGCAGATTCTATGTAATATTTGCCATCAGATTAGATCTAACAGTGATAAACAGTACCCTGCCCAGATAGCCTACCTTTCCTTTTAGCCAGACAAAACAGGGGAGATTGCAATGTTGCCCGGTGTTAACCAATCATTAAAATATCCTGCAACACTGTTACAACGACTACCTAACAAATATGAACGAATTGGATCTCAAGATAAAATTCCAAAGTCAATAATCCAAAATTTGAATTTGACAGATGTAAAAATATTGTTTAGTAGATTTAAAAACGCATGAAAATGACCTGCATTGATCAGAAAGGTTCCTTCCTCAAGGCACAGAATAATACACTAAGTAGTTTCCTTGTTGTTATAACCTTGTGGCTTGCATGCCTAAGAATGTAACAATAAAAGGTTCATTTCTCAGTAAGCTATAGGATAAAATGTCCAACATGTTAATTAAAGGACAAAAGAATAGCAATTGGAAACTGAACAAAATTTCTGGGCACGGAGCTCAACTGGCAAGCAAATAAATCATTAAATCTGATAAATGCTAATATTGCAAGTGATAAGGGAATGAAAGCACCAATGCTGGAACTTAGTGCCAACAATAAGTTCTCTATTTTCAGAAAGTGGGTTGGGCCAGATGGGACTTTTGCCAAGCAGGGCTTCTGATTGGTTGTGTGGTTTTTTAAAAAGAAAACATTGCTTTGTCTGCAACTGCCACCATGGCATAAGGATCTTCATAGTGTGACTGAAAGTAAGGTTGCCAGTCTCCAGGTGGTGGCTAGAGATCTCCTGGAATTACAGCTGATCTCCAGGCCTTAGAGATTCGTTCCCCTGGGGGAAATGGCTGCTTTGGAGTGTGAATATAGCATTATACCCTGCTGACGTCCCTCCCTTCACCAAACCCTGCTCTCTCCAGGGCCCACCCCCAAATTTCCAGGAATTTCCTAACCTGGACCTGGCAACTCTAAAAAGTAAGCTGTGTGTATGCAATAAAATACTGTAAAACAGTAAGACATCCTGTTAAACAGAGCTTCTGCCTGAAATGCCTACGAGTTATTACGAGGGCTATTCATAACCCTGACATATTGAGATTGTCTAGGCCTCTTGGGGAAGCCATTTTGTGGTGGTGCCCACCAGCCTATGTCAGACTTGCAAAGGTGCCTTCAGGCTAGGGCTACCAGGTCCTCCGGTGGGGGCAGAGGATCCCCCACTCCCAGCCTCTGACTCCCATCACCACTCACCTGGCCAATGGGAGGGGAAGGCCTGAGCAATGGGCCCCAGAGGCAAAAAGCCTCCTGGTCACACTCCTGGCAAGGCACAATGACATCACTTCTGAAAGTGATGGCATATAAACATTTTCCATATAGGATTTCAAAAAGGAGGAAAATAGAGCATCTGAGGTAGTCCTAATTCAGACACCAGTAGGTGTAAATGGGCAACTGCAAATGTACAGTAGGATATTGTCCCTAGGGTTGTCAGTCCCCCGCAGGGGAAGGGGGATCACCTGCTCCCATTGTCCACCCCTGCTTACCTGGCTGTGCTCCCAGGTGGTGCAGCATGGAAGTGTGCTCAGCAGAGGGCTGATTTAGGCCCCGAAGGGGCTGAATTGGGCCCGTTGGGGGCCTAAATTGGCCCACTGTGAAGCACAGGGACTCTCCAGGGCCCTCGCAACAGCACTTCTGTGCTCTGCAGTAGGCCAAATCAGGCCCATTTGATGCCCCAATTGTCCTGCTGCAAAGTGCAAGAACACTCCAGGGTCTGTCGTGCCATCCTGGCAGTGCTCCCACGCTCCATAGCAAGCTGATTTGACCCCAAATGGGCCCGATTTGGCCCACTGCGGAACATGGAAGCACTGCCTCCCACCCCGAGGGTGAAGGGACCGGGAACCCGGAGGTTCAATGTAGCCAAGTGCAAAGTAATGCACATTGGAACCAAAAATCCAAAATATAAATACAAGTTGATGGGGTCTGAACTGGCGGAGACTGACCAAGAGAGAGATCTTGGAGTCATGATAGATAACTCACTAAAAACGTCAGCACAGTGTGCGACTGCCATAAAAAAAGCTAATGCTATGCTAGGGGTTATTAGGAAAGGGATTGAAAACAAATCAGCCGGTATCATAATGCCTCTGTATAATTCGATGGTGAGGCCTCATTTGGAGTACTGTGTACAGTTCTGGTTGCCACACCTTAAAAAAGATATCATAGCACTGGAAAAAGTACAGAGAAGGGCAACTAAAATGATTAAAGGGTTGGAACACTTTCCCTATGAGGAAAGATTGAGGCGCTTGGGGCTCTTTAGCCTGGAGAAAAGACGACTGAGGGGAGACATGATAGAGGTTTACAAGATAATGCACGGATTAGAGAAGGTAGAGAAAGATGTGTTTTTCTCCCTTTCTCACAATACAAGAACTCGTGGGCACTCTATGAAATTATTGAGCAGTCGGGTTAGAACAGATAGAAGAAAATACTACTTTACACAAAGGGTGATAAACACATGGAATTCGTTGCCACAGGAGGTGGTGGCAGCTACAAGCATTGCCAGCTTCAAGAGGGGACTGGACAAATATATGGAGCAGAGGTCCATCAGTGGCTATTAGCCACAGGAGATAGATGGTATTCTCTTTGTGGGGAGGTGGTGCTCTGTTGTCTTGGTGCTGGAAGGAAGGCAGTGGGAGGGCTTCTGGTGTCCTGGCCTCACTGACAGTCCTTTAGATGGCACTGGATTTCTAGCCACTGTGTGTGACAGAATGTTGGACTGGATGGGCCACTGGCCTGATCCAACATGGCTTTGCTTATGTTCTTATGCTTATGTTCTTAACCCTAATTGGCCCACTTAGCTTGCCACATTAGAAAGTACTGGAATTCAGCCTCTTTACAAGAGCAGTTTCCCTTTCCAGTTTGAGTTCAGTTCAGCTCTTGCTAGTAGCCAGTTTAAGGTTTCTTCCTGATGTGAGTTTGTGATTATAATAGCTGGTTATGTACTCTCTATGTGGCCTCCTCTTCCTAATATGTAACAGTAGATGACTTCATTGTATTCATTTCATTTTCTGCTCTTTTGCACTTGGTTTCTCTCAAAGAGGTATATGCTATCTAGACCACTAGTCACTAATTATAATTTACACGTGTTCAAGTGATCATTTTTATTTATAAAAACCTGTCTTTTGTATATAAAATGTTTATCTTCGTTAAAAGTCATTGTCACTAATAAGTTCTCTCATTTAGTTTCTCCCAAAATGTTTACCAGGTTTTAGATATGCATTCAGAATTTTTTTTGTCACCTATAGGCAAACAGTATTGCTGAAAGGGTACTTTCATTAGAAATGGGGGAAATGATTTTTAAAAGAAATTATATAAAAACTTTCATACAGCACTGAACAAAGCATTGGAATTACTACTGCATTAATTCAAACTAGATCCCTAAGAGAACTCAAGTTAGGGTATAAGCTGAAATGAGCTTTTAGCTGCTCAGCTATATCCTAAGGGTAAGTGGTAAATTAAAATTCATTATTCATTTTAATTGAGGGTGATTATCAGTATTTTAAGAGACACACTTCAAAGTTCCATGGTTCCCTGTGCATTAAAGAGGATGCTTAGAACACGAGGCTCTCTCAAGGGAAAAGAGGAACAAACGAAAGAAGGAAGGTGCTCAAGAGATGTACTGAGCACACCATCCTTTGAACAGCTTAAACTTGGTTGGAATAATAGTCCTGAATGGTGAGCCATGTGCTAGTAGGGTCAGATACTTCTCTGCCCTATATGCCACACTTGGTTTTATGTATATTTGATGTGGCCTGCTAAATCACCTTAGCTATGAAACAGATGCCCTATTATGTGAATTGAATTTTGATTGTACGCTTAGCTTTATGAAATACAGAAGATCTAGTGAAAATAGATTGATGCTCAATTCCTCACATTAGGACACCAAACTACAATTTCCAACATCCTTGTTCTGCTGGTTTTTTTTCTATTACCATGAGAATTGAAGGCAGCATTCTGTTCAGTGCTCAACTTCAGCCTACCAACTCTATCCCCCTCTAGTGGTGTGTAAACATAAGAGCTAGAAATAACCTGGAAATGTCTGTTTCATTTTGTTAAATCAGTTTCTGGAACAGTGAACCAAATCTGGGAAACCAAATTGTAATGATACCTTCCCACCAAAAAGTTGGTTTGTTTCATTTCAGTTCTTACCTCACAGCAGTGGCAGGCAAGTACTGGGCCCACAGAGCAACATGTTGTTATCCATAATGGCATTTGTCTATTGGATCCCAAAGGGAGAGAGTCCTTATGTTATTTTTTTAATTTACAGTCAAAGACTAGCATAACACAGTAACAAGAAAGTACACTACCCTAAAATACAATTTAAAAATGTAAAACCAATATATGATTCAAAATATGATACCAATATATGTTAATAATTAAAAGTTATATACATAAAAATAATTCCTAATAAGCAGATATAGTACTTATGGCAGCATTATCCTATAACATTATGCCATCTAGTTTGTATCTTCCATTGGCAGTGGCTTACTACTAATGTTGCTACTATTCAATATCTTCAGTTTTATTAAAACAATCCCGAGATCAAAATTCAGATCAGCATATACAGTTAGATACAACAAGTGCATTAACTCTAAATTTAAGAATATCTAAGAATTAAATATAACAATGTACTGAAATGAATAAAATCATTAAAATCTAATTAAAATTTCTAGAAGTAATAATGTTCTATCTGATTACACAAACCAGGGCGCAGATCTTGCTACCTTGGCAATAATTTCCTTACATCAATCAGCTAAAAGACGGGCAGAATAAAATTGAATTGGTCTGCCTGGGTAGGCGGTGATAATTGGTAAAATGTACTTTCTACAATATATAAAATGTACTTTGTTCAAATCTCTTGATAATACTGACAGTGTAAGAGAGCATGCTCTATTGTCTCTACCTGTCCAGATTGGCAGGGGCAGAGGCGGTTTGCATATGGGATATGAGCATATCTTCCATCCAAGAGAGCAGATGGGAGATTAAAATATGCTAAAGTAAAAGCTCTGTGGTGTTTTGGAAATTCCAATGAAAAAAGATGAAGTAAAATTTTGTTTTCTTTCCCCTACTGCTTGTCCTTTATCTGCTTGTATAAAAGTGTCCCATAGTCTCTGCTTAATTATTACTCTGGTTCCTTGATGGTAAAGGTGCAACAGAGCTGTGCTGGAAAAGCCTAGAAGTAACAATTTATGTTCTATTATTGAGATCCATCTTGAATGGAAACTGTCTTAAGAAAATTAGAGGAGTTGAGTTATTAATTAACATATGTTAATGTTATTAATTAACTCCGTTGGCAGTAAGAAGGAATGTGCTCAATGCACATGAGTGCATCTATTTCCCCCCCCCATCACTACCCAGGTAATGGCACTATCTTCCTGCCAGTTGGGTCCTCGCAAGTGGAGACCCTTTTACACCTATTGACTTTGGAAAGGGGAATGTCCAGACTTCAGTCATAGGCTGCAATTCTAAAGACACTTCCTTGGGAATAAGCACTATTGAATAACATAGGACTTACATCTGAATAGACCATTTTAGGATTGCTTCCCCCCCCTACATCCTGCAAGTCATTGGCCTACTCTGCCCTTTCAAAAACAATTCTGTCTACCCACAGCATAGGGAAAACTTATGGAAAATACACAGGTCAGTTTAGGTGGCGGTGCGGGGGGATGGGATTCAGACAATTGAGGCCAGCGCATCCATTGAGGTGGTACCAGCAGCCGCCTCAAGCACTGACCGGGGGTGGGGGCATGTACCACGGGGCTGGCAGCAGCAGCACTGGCTGCTGAACGGAGGGTTGGGAAGCTGCTCCCATGTGCCACCCCAGCTGCCTGCCATGCCTGGTCTACAGGTGCCCGGCCAGGAGTGTGTGCTGGCAGCAGCAACAAGGGGCAACTGAGCAGGCAGCCTCCTAGCCCTCCCACTCAGTTGTCCCATGCTGCCACCGCCAGCACACAGCTGATGCCAGCCAGGCATGGCAGGCAGCTGGGGCAGTGCAGGGCAACTGAGCGGGAGGGCTGAGAGGCCACCCGTGCACAGTCCTAGCTGACTGCCTCAC
The DNA here is from genome assembly GCF_028583425.1 of Eublepharis macularius. Lineage (NCBI taxonomy): Eukaryota > Metazoa > Chordata > Lepidosauria > Squamata > Eublepharidae > Eublepharis > Eublepharis macularius. Next base: position 97,690,183 of record NC_072797.1, on the reverse strand, counting down.
CAATGGGGAGGCCAGCTCACAGTGGCATGCCCTGCATGATGACATCACGTGCAGTGACGTCATCATGCAGTCTGGGTGCATGCACGTGCTTTGCACGTACACATGTGGGGGCAGCAGCACCCGTGATGCTGCCCGTGGGTGCAGGGATCTGGCCTCAGGCACCAGAAAACCTGTCACTGGCCCTGCAGACAATCATCCTGCCTGCCTGCCTGCACTTGGGATATGGAGACTGGCAGCTGTTAATGAGAGAACACCTCCACATAGTGGGAACAAAACCACAAAGCACAAGGAAACATGGCACCAACAGGGAACAGCAGAATACAAAGATGATAATTTATTGACACTATAGAAGAATACAGAAAGAATATAAAGCAGGATTGTTTTTAATGCCACTGCTGCTCCACTACCTTTTACCAACCCATTGCTAGGGTTGCTGGGTCCCCTTAACCTCCTGGCAGGTGTGGGGGGAATATGGCACTTACCTGTGTGATCTTTTCTTCCGGAAGTGATGTCATCATGCCCGTGGGTAGTGTGCCTGCTACACATTGGCCCAGAAGGCTTCTTGCCTCACGAGTCTGTTCCCTGGGGCTTTTCCCCCCTGCCAGCCAGGTGAGTAGTAGCAGGGGGCAGAGGCTGGAAGTGGGGGATCTCCCACCCCCACTGAGGGACTGGCAGCCCTACCAGGTTTCCACCATAGTGTTCACCCACCAATACTATCCTTCAGAGTCTATTGTTGTGTGTGTGTGTGTGTGTGTGTGTAGTGTAAGTGAGGGAAAACCTCGGTGGTTTGATGGTTTAGAACATGGACTGAGTTCTCTGCAATTTTGGTGCTGTTAAGTGCAAAAACAACTACCTCAAAGAGCCTGGAAGCACTCATTGCAAATAACAAGGCCGAAACTCATGATAAGGGGGGAAAATTGAATAGACTAGATCCAAGGTGGCAACACTCAATCTGGAAAAAAAACCCAATAATGGTACATAGTTCCTTTGGATCTGAAATCAAAATGTAATTTTTTTCAGGGCACTTCCCCTTCTCAAGATTTCACTGCTGTCTTTGAATTCATGGTTGGTCTGTTTTGAATACTACTCCCCACAAAAATTATAGTTCCTTTCCAGAATCTGACATTTTATTGCCATAGCTCAAGGCTTACAATTTTAATATAGAAATTTTGTGGCTGAAAATTGGCCAAATGGTAAAAAAAAATCCTGAGAAAAGAGAGAACAGTTTTGAAAAATGAGGGTTCCTTCGAAGATGGAGGCCGTCAAACAGTGAATTTCTAAGCATGTGCAGCTCTTCTATTCTTTGTTGCATCAAATGTTAAATGAAACTGGACAAGGAATTATAAACAGATACTCTCAAATAATTACCTTGGACTAGGGAACTTGATCCTACTCATAACAAAATGGATAAACCAATCATGGGTCAAAGGTACTGTATGTATTGCCAGTTGCCACCCTAGTCGGAATGAAGAGACAGACACCAAGTTTGGATATAAGGGCCACTTTGTTAACTTCATACAACTAGAACAAGCCAGAACAGTGGCAAGGGCCTAAAGCGGTACAGGTCAAGCCTCGGGGTCCACCCTGGATTGCCACCTTGACCTGTCTAGGTGAGCCCCAAAGCCCCGGTGTGACCCATCCATGGATGGTGTGGACCCGGCCGGTCAGGCAATTTGGTCACCCCTGCTTTCAAACTCCTGAATACCTCAGCCGTACAGCAGTGAGGGAAGGACTTGCATGCGGGGTTTCTCAAAGGCAGCCTACCCCTGCAGCTGGCAGCTGTCAAAGCAGTACCAGCCCTTTAGGCAGGGCCCTCTTCCCACCAATAAAGAAGCACCAAGGGTGCTCACTGGCCCGCACCCTATCTCAAACTCAAACCTGCCAATGCCAGGGCCAAGCCTCTGCTTAGGCCCTAGCAACCCCACTGGTAGCCTAAGGGTAACTGGAGCCCTTGCCGCAAATCCTCCATAAAAAATTTTATTGCCTGCTGAGGAAGATGTCTTTGCCTTTAGTGGCCAGGTGAGCCCCCATTATCTCATTAGAGGTTGGCAAATTCAGCCTAGTATGTGGAGGTGTGGCAAATAAAGGCCCATGCCATCCCCAAAATCTTTCTCTATGGCTCTGTTAGCCTTTCGTCTAGCCCTCTCAAGGGCTAGTGAGTCCCAAGCTTCCCGCTGCACTGACACGGAAGCATTATGGACCAATCATCAATACACCAGGCCATTACTTGCCTATGCATTGCAAGTCTGTGTGAGCCTGTAATAAAAGCCCTGTAGCCAAGGTCATGCCCAGTAAACCAAGGTCATTACTACATGGTGAATGACCAGAATGTGAGGTGGAGGACTGCACTTCCCCTCAAACCATCAGGCCACTACTTGCCTGGGTGCTGCAAGCCTGTGTGAGCCTGTAAGGAAAGGGCCATGCCCTATGAGACAAGGTCAACACTGCGCAGTGAATGACCAGGACTTGAGGTGGAGGACCGCACCTCCCCTCAATCATCAGGCCACTACTTGCCTGGGCGCTGCAAGCCTGTGTGAGCCTGTAAGGAAAGGTCCATGCCTTGTGAGACAAGGTCAACACCACGTGACGAATGACCAGTATGTGAGGCGGAGGTCTGCACCTCCCCTCAACCATCAGGCCACTACTTGCCTGGGCGCTGCAAGCCTGTGTGAGCCTGTAAGAAAAGGGCCATGCCTTGTGAGACAAGGTCAACACTATGCAGTGAATGACCAGGATGTGAGGCGGAGGTCTGCACCTCCCCTCAACCATCAGACCACTACTTGCCTGAGTGCTGCAAGCCTGTGTGAGCCTGTAAGAAAAGGGCCATGCCCTGTGAGCCAAGTTCATACCACACAAGTGAATGACCCAAACATGAAACGGAGGCTGCTCCTCCCCTACAGCTCATGAGGCCACCATGCTTATGTGTGCAAATCTGCCTGAGCCTGTACCGGAACAGCCATGCCCCGCAGCCAAGGTCATTACAGCCCAAGTGAATGACCAGTATGTGTGGTGGAGGACTGCTCCTCCCCTTGAGCACACTGGGCCACCTTGCCTATGCATGTACATCTGTGGGGCCTGTAACAGAAGGGCTGTGCCCTTGAGAAGCCCAGCTTATTACTCCCAGGTGAAAGACCAGGAGTGAGGCAAAGGACCCCACATCCCAACAAACAGAAGTAGCAGCTTAGCCGTCACTTCCTCCGTGGCTAATGCGGAGTCAACCAGACCCTTCCTTAAGGGCTTGGGTCATCACTGCACTAACACTCAGGATCTAACTCCCATGCCCACCATTAATGTCATGCGACCCAAAAAACTGCCCGGGCTTACTTCAAACTTGGAGGTTTACCGGCAAACCAAAAGGTGCATAAGCTGTCTGATGGCAGCCACTGGATGTGAGGCAAGCCCCTTAACTTTCCACTCACCCATAATAATGTTCGATCCCAGTGGAAGCCAGGTTCAGGCACCAGGCCCAAGGTGACGTCCCCCATGGGTCAACAATGACTTGGTGCTTGCACAGGGGACTACCCAACTTTTTAAATAATAATAGTAATAATAATAAATATATATACTGCCCTTCAGGATGACTTAACACCCACTCAGAGTGGTTTACAAAGTATGCCATTATTATCCCCACACAACAAACACCCTGTGAGATGGGTGGGGCTGAGAGAGCTCCCAAAAGCTGTGACTGACCCAAGATCACCAGTTGGCTTCAAGTGGAGGAGTGGGGAATCAAACCCGGTACTCCAGATTAGAGTCACACGTTCTTAACCACTACACCAAACTGGCTCTCACACCAAACTGGCTCACCAAAACTGTGGGAGAGATCTATCAGCTCAGGCAGAACTTCTACAGACCAACTGGTACCCAAGCCCAGAGTCTGCTGGCCACTTGGTCATAGGTTCACCAGATGCTGTGGGTGATCCAACATCCAAGGGACAAACTGCACCATTCCATCTGCAGGCAATACTGGGCACTGCCTTAAAACCTAAACACCGGGACCAGTCTCCAGAACCCACCAGGACCCATCTCAAAATCCTATGCCACTCGGATAAAAGAGGGTTAGGTATGGGCACTTCCTGAAGAGGAAAGTTAACCCCCAACATACTGCTCCCTTTATGGCTGTCCCTTTAGGACTGAGTCAAGTAACAACCCAATGGCTAAACTGCGAAACTCAAAGGCAAGACCCAAGATGATACAACTCAGGAGTGTGAACATGGGAGTCAGGAGACTGTTGCCTGACCCCCCCCCCCGAGCCCCCACAGCCAAACACTAGGGGCCAGTGGACTTACCTACCTTGTCAATCATCCACTGTCACCTCAACCTGACTGGATTACAGCAGCCCAGGCCAGATCTGCTACTGGCCGTCAATTGTGCTAATCTAGTAGAAAGATCAGATCACATCTTAGACTTCAGTGCCCTGCATGACAGCACTGCAGGTTTCAGCAGATGCAATAACACAGCATGTCATTAGGTGGCCTGAGTGACAAAACCTAAAAAACAGCTCTTTAGGCCCACCAAGGCTGCAAAATTGAGCAGGGAAAAAGGAGGAGGGGTTTAACCAGTTACCACTCTGGGACTGTATATCCTTGCTACACCAGTAGAAATAAAGTATGCAGCAAACCACTCTTCAGATGATTGCATGCCCTCCCACCCCGGCCTCAACCAGGATTTCACTGCTGCTGCTGCTGCTGCTGCTGCTGCTGCTGTAAGTACACTCTCCAAATAAAGTGAAAACAGTTAGGGAGGCCTAGATAGGCAGGAGGCCTACAGGGGCTGGGCCTAACCCTGCTTCAGCCCTCCTGACTGATAGACACTGATAGCCCAGTATTTCCCTCCTCCTCTTGGCCACTTCATCATCCTCAAAGGAAGTCTGCAGGGCTGCTTTGCAGGAGGCCTATTTTCGGGCTGCTTGCCCTTAGCCAACTACCCTTTTTGGGTGGCATGATGGAAATGTACAGTAATGTAATGTCATGTGCTGAAAATAACTGCTTTTAGAGCTTCAAAGCCCAATAGGGACACAGCACCCCCAAAATGGCAGCCCAAACACTGTGTAGCCTGTAGAGGCTTCTATAAAATGGCCACCAGTGCAAGGAGGCTAAGCAGGCTGCCGTAAGACACACTCAAAATGGTCACTGCCAGCACAGGATAAGCTGCAAAAAGCCCACAAAAATGGCCACTACTGCCAGTAAGCAAAAGGCAAATCAGGCCACACAAAGCCCACAAACAAAATGGCCACCCCTGGTGCTATGCATATTATAGATGCCTTCACAACATAGCCACCATTGCCAGGAAGCTAAGCAGAGGTGCCACTCTCAAAATGGCCACCCCACCACATGATAAGCTTCAAAACAGCAGAGGAGGGGGAAAACCTAGCTGGGGTAGGGGGGCTACCAGCATCTATTCTGCTAGGCCAGTTGCAATAAAGTATGAATTAATCCACCCTTCAGATGGCTGCAACTCACCCCTGTAGCCTACAGCAAAGCCTATTGCTGATGCTAGAAGTACTCTCTCCCAACAAAGTAAAATGTGGGGGCGGGGAGAGGTGCCTAGATAGGCCAGAGGCCTGCAAGGGCTGGTATAACCTTGCTTCAGCCCTCCTGACTGATAGACAAGTCCCAAATGTAAATAAAAAAAGTCTCTGCCAAACCAATGAGCCTGGCATTGGGCACTGGCTTTCCTCCTGGAGTTTGAAGGTAGCAAGCAGGGGAATATCACCACTTCTCCAAGGCAGCTAGCACTGCATAACCATGAGGGCCTTTGGTAAAACAGCCTCAGAGGAGCTTGGCTGAGAGAGCTTGAGATGTGCTCTGCTCAGGCTGAGCGACTCTTCCCAACTGCGACTGGGCAGGGCGGAGCAACCCCTTAAGTCCCTTGTCTCTGCCCTCCCAGCCAAACCCTGGATTGAAAGGAAGGGGTGGTGCTGCCTCCCTCCTTCCAGGGTGGCAAATAATGGCCCCCCAGCTTTAGCAGCATAGCTGCATGCCGGGAAGGGGCCATATAGTACTCTAAGCTTTAACTGTACATTACACATATTAGTCTTTAAATCTAAATAGTCGAAGCAGACTCAAAATGGCAGCTGGAAAGTGTATGAGTAACCCTTTTCCCTCTGGTCATTTGCAAGCTCAAAAACAACCTCCACAATGTACTATGGTAGGAAGGATAAGGAGTTTCCATATCTTTCCCAGAAATGAAAATGTCACTTGGGAAACCTGATTTTTGACCATGAAAGTGAGCAAAGGAAAAAAAAAGTCCCTCCAGCAACCTTTCTTTTCATAATCCCTGGCTGAGTTTAACTTACAGAGGAGAAAACCAAAAATTCCAAGTAACTTACAGTTTGAGTCCAAGCCTGTGCACTTATACCATTTCTCAGCTCTGAGTTATGCTCCAATTTCAAGGTTTTAGGGAATTGCAGCTTGGAGCTTTTGACACTAATGTAGAAAAGCAAGTCAGTTAATTCCAGGTGTGTAAGAGGCAGCCTATCTTTGGCAAAATTCTTCACACTTTCCAAGAGTTATAGAAATGGGAAGAGCTGAAAAGTATGAGCAGCTGGCTTTTTACTAAGTCAGTAAGGGATAGCAGAGAGCTTTGAGAACTGGAAATAAAACACAGGCTAAAGAATGCATACTCTTGGTGCTTTTCTACTGAAATCAATATTTTTTTTCCTTATAACAGCTTAAGATCTCTAGCTGGTAATCTTCAATTTCCATAAATGTCCAGTGCCCTGAGCATTGTGTTTAAACCTCCAGTAAATTCACATCTTAGTTGCAACTAACCTTTGAAGACACCCGTATCCCACAAAGTCTGCTGCAGCCTAAAAATAAGACAGTACGGTGTCAGGAAGAAAAGCTACTGAAATCAGAAATAGAAAAGGTCAGTGCTATTTTGAAACTCTGCACTACAGAACTCCAGTTCTACAACATCAAAGTTGTAAACCACACATTGTCACTTTCTGCAACAGTTCATTTTTCATCATAAATTAGGTCAGCCTTACAAAATATATCACAGAGCCCTTTTTGAAATTTAATAAATCACAGTGTGGTTTTAAATAAATAGCCTTTCTTTCCTGGTGACTTTTGCTGCATCATTATATTGTGAGATCCCTGTGGAACTGGGGACCACTTTTCAGTCATCTGTGGATCATTCCCATGACACTAATTATATAACAGGGAAAGGACGTATACCCACCTCCAGCTGCAATTCCAGCAACATCTCAACTTAGGTTGGGGGCTGCCTGCTCTATATGTTGGTGTTGTTATGTACAGAATGGAAATAGTTTCCATATGACTTATTCCCACTGTTGTCATAGCCTGATTGTCATAGCCTGATTCAGGGCCAAATTGGGCCTTCAGGAGCACACCGTGCTGCCCAGGAGCATGCCCCAAGAGGCCCATGCCTCCCCAGCCAGCCAGGGAAGCAGGGGTGGAGGGTGGGAGCATGGGATCCCCCACCCCAGTGGGGGACTGGCAACTCTAGTCCCATTGCAAGGGTCACACATTCTAAGTGGTAGTTGATGCCAATATTCAGAACATGTGTCTCAATGGTAGCCCCACTGGATGCATTTGTCCAGGGACTGAGGTCAGCAATCATGCAGGGGTTAGGAGAGCTAAATTAAAATCCCAATTCTGCCAGGAATAGAAATGTAAAATACTCAGTGTTTCTGGGTTCCCCCCCAGGCTTTTACATCTCTAGCCATGAAGCTTACTACGTGCCCTTGGCCATCACACTCTAGGCCTAACTTAGCTCACAGGGATGAGGATAAAGTGGAGGAGGGGAAAATGATTTGTAAATGCTCTGTGCTTCTTAGAGGAAGCATAGGATAAAAATTAATAACTACAGCCTGACTCACGGGTACACCTTATACTTTGGGAATGAAAAGTGTAATTCAAGAAATGGCAGGGGGCTGAGTTCTAAAAAAGTGAACTAGGAACAAATTATCAAATGCTTCAACAATGAATAGCTGCCTATTATGAAAACTTGCATCCTATTTTTCTGCTCCAAAAGACCACATAAGTCATATTTGATATCCACGGCATGCAGGTGGCGAAAAAAGGAAAAATGAAAGAGCCAAAATGAAGGAGCTGTGAGACACATGAAAATTGGGGGGATCAAGGTGGGAAATGAGAAACAGCGTTTAATTATGACATTGATATGGACTGTATACTGGGCAGGCTTTATGTTGTCATTGAAGAATTGCTTGTGAAGCTGAATAACTGGTTGGGAGGAGAGAGTTATGATTACCTCAGAAAGAAAGAAGGGAAATGAATAATTTGATAGAGAAGATTCATCCAAACAATGTGGACAATAGAATTGAAGCCTCCCCTGCTGTAGTCCCATAGACAGGACTTCTAACAAGTTGTTAACAAGCTACTTCATGGTGGGCATGTTCCAAGGCCGACAGAGCAATATGTGTTTGAGTGGTGGGAGGACATATAGTGAATTCCAATTATCAGGCCATTTAGGTAATGGAGATTTTGCTGGATGAGGGAAAGGCTATGTAAGCTGCAGTAGTCCTTGTGTGCCCTGCCAAATAAAGCACTTCTGTAACTCTTTCACCCACCCACCTCTTCAAGGGATTGTGCTCTGTTGCCTGTCTTTGAAAAAGCCCACATCAACTATACTATTCATCTCCGGCTTTTATCAAAAAGACTTTTTGGAAACCTTTCTGCCCACTGTCTTCCAGTCTAATCCCCTTTTTCCCTTTCATCGCTGCCAACTTAGAAGGAAAGAAAGCTGCCTCTGACGCTTATGCAATGGTAATCAGCCGACCGAATGAGCTGTCAGACTCCATAGTCCCCTGAGTCCAAGCACAGCCTTTCTGTGATACTCTCACAAGTATCTCAAGTCTGCCTTTGCACCTGGCTCAGGTTCAAATGGCAGCCTAAGAGACCCTTCTTGACAGTGGCTGCTTCTGCTGCCCTGCCTAAGGAATTGCACACCTACATATGGAGGTCTGCTATCGTCTTGATAATCAATGGGAATATTTTGAAACAGTCATCAGTGCAGCTGTACAGTGTTACAACTTCTGATGCCAAACATATAGAAACATGGGAAATGCTGCTGAGCCAACTCATTTCAAAAGTAATAAATACAATTTCCTTTCAAAAATAGAATAAGAGAAGCAGAGCTTTGAATGCGTTAACTATCAGATGTGCAAATGAAATATTCCAATCCAGCTGAAGCAAAATTACAATTTCAAGTGATCATTTTGTAGGGGATGTTTTATACAGTGTATGTTACTGCTTGGTGAGTAGTTTGCATGCCGTAGCTCTTAGAAGTTGCTAGCTGGCCAGAATTTTAAAGCCTCGAATCACCGTCTCATCATCATCTTGGCTTTTTGCCAGAATTGGAATATACAAACTCAGAAGAAAGATTCAGTTGAGTCATATTTGCTATGTGCAGACACAAACTGCCATACACTCAAGTGTACTTGTAGCAAGTTGTCAGATAGTGTGTTTGCATTTCTGGTGTAAAATTCATTTGCGTGCTATGAAATTTGAACATAGTGAATATGAATATATGCACACTATGTCGCCAATGAGCAAGAGGAATGACTGCTACTAATGTAACAAGATGCATGTGAGATTACAGGTTACGTTTTGGAGAATATTCGGTGAGAATATATAGACCTGTGTTTGGTATCCTAGCTACTATTATGCACAATAGCCAGCAAATTAACCCATATCAGAATGTGAGATCCTTTAAAAACGACTGTTGTCCTTGTGAAAAAAATGACTCCACATCTACTCATAGAATAGAAAAGAATAACCCCATATGAGTAATATTTTGATTCTGATTAGATATTCAGCTAACAGATACTCATTGATCATGTACCTTTTCATACATTCAAAGGGCATAAAGTGAGTGCATTGTGGATGGGGGAATGGAAATATGGCATTAAACCTTGCACAGTTCATATGCTGAGACATTGTTCTGCACAAATAGTTCACTGTATGATATTCAGGAGGTCATAAGAAAATGTCAAAATCTATAACTACTAAGTTACTACAGGTTTACTTCAGTTTTGCAGAACTGACATTCTATATAGACTCACTGCTTTGAGACAAAAGTTAGTTGCTTTATCATCATCATCTCATAGATACAAGAGTGATTATCTAGGCTGAAGGACAAATTTGCAACCAGGTTCATAATGAAAGATACGTGTTGATTGCATCAGTATACATTTTTATCCTAGAGACTTCAATAGACTTCTATAACAAACTGTTGATTAATACCATTAACAAACTGCTGGATTTGCACTAGATTATTGATCCAATATTACATTAGATATGATCATAGCAATGAGTACCATTTAATAAGAGTGTCTCAATACTCTAAGATACAGTACCACAGAAATCTTTCTGGGCATCTTTGTTCAATAACAAGTGTCATATGATAAAGAACTGATTGATGCAATAGATTATTCCTGAAGCAAACTTTATGGATTTCTTTTTCTTTTTGCATCCCTTAATTAGATCGAATTGCACAGAATATCATCAAATCCCATCTGGAGACATGTCAATATACAATAGAGGAATTACATCAGCTAGCCTGGCAAACCCACACATATGAAGAAATCAAAGTATACCAGAGCAAGGTATCGATCTACAACTGAATATCTTTTGCTTCTCTTGTTCCTTCATTACAATAATCATTTAATGTATCTTTTTCTGAGCTAGTTAAACATTTAGAAAGTTCCTTGGCAAATGAAGATTTGAAAATTTTTCTTTCTTTCTTTCTTTCTTTCTTTCTTTCTTTCTTTCTTTCTTTCTTTCTTTCTTTCTTTCTTTCTTTCTTTCTTTCTTTCTTTCACACCAGCTTTTCACCCCAAATAGGGTCCCCAAGGCAGCAAACAACAGATAATTAAAATTACATTTAAAATAATATATAAATGCAGTAAAAACATATTAACAGACAAACACATACAAACACACACATGCGCACGCGCACACACACAACCAGGTAGGAGAGCCAATAAGAGTTTACTAGAGATACGCCAAATGAACCAAAAAAGTCTTCACCCACTGATGGAAGACAATGATAGAGGGAGGTGACCAACTAATCTCCCTGGGGAGGGAGTTCCAAAATTTTGGCATCATAACCAAGAAGGCCCTTTCTTGGGTTGTCACCCACCTGGCTGCAGATGGCAGAGGCATCCAAATCAAGGCCTCTGACGATGACCAGAACTGATGGGTAGGTTTATATGCAAGAAAGTGGGAAAATAAAGACAATATCATTACAGCCTCTATATGGCCTATATTACTTATTTACATGTTTGAAAATAAGATTTCATGGATTCAGGTAACTGAGTTGTCAGATGTCCACTAGAGTGGGAGATCTCCTGCTGGCAGGAATTCTAAATATGATGAGTTGGATTCAAACTAAAGTTTCAATCAGCAGTCTGGAAATGTCCTGCCTCCTTCTCATAGCCATCTAATCTACACAAAATGCTTCCTCTCGCAGCATAGGCTAAGAACAGATTCAGATAGAAGTACATCTACAAAAAAAAATACATCAGTCAAAGAAAACAAAGGGGGAACTCTATCAGGAAGGAGCAACCAGTCAACAGAACTCAGCAGACAAAAATAAGCTTACACCAAATGCCCACCAGAACAACCAAAGTTCTAAAGTGTGCCGATAGGTTTTATGATGTGTTTTCCCCTCTCTATCGCTGTCTGCCATCAGTGAGTGAAGACCTTTTTTGTGTTTTGATGTCTGACATACACCCAGTAACTGTTATTGGTCCTCCTACCTGTTTTTTGTGTTGTGTGGCTGTATTTATTGAATTATGCTATTTTAATATTTTAAATTTAAATTGTTTTAATATGTTGTTTTAAACTGTTAGTGTTTTAATGTTTGCTTCCTTGAGGACTGTTATGGGTGGAAAGACAGAATACAAATGTCTCTGCTGGCCAAGAAATGCTATATAGACCTCCCTTGGGAGGCCATTCCACATTCAAGACTCTAGGGCTGCCAGGTCCCCTCTAGCAATCAGCGTGGGGTGGGGAATGACCAAACGGGGCAGGGCGACAGGACTTGCTAACTGCAGAGCATGCTCGCCTGTGACATAATGACGTTGCCGGTGACATGGTGATATCACTTTTGGAAGTGATGTCATCACATCTCCAGCCTGCTGGAACTGCTCTGGTATTTGGCGGGGGGGGGGGGCTGTTAAGATTTTGCACAAAAACCATGGCTCCAAGACAGCAGAATATTACCTGTTGTGGAGTATGAGTGTGGGTTTACCTTCCTGACTAGTACTGATGATAGGGAAGTGACTGCATTGAACTGCCCTATTTTATGGACATTGGATCAACTTTGATTATCATTTAATGTTCTCACTATCTGCTTTCCTTTTCTATGGTCATTTCTTCTGGAAGTCAAGAGAAGCATTGTGGCAACAGTGCGCAATCCAGATCACTCATGCTATTCAGTACGTGGTGGAATTTGCAAAGCGGATAACAGGCTTTATGGAGCTCTGTCAAAATGATCAAATTCTACTTCTCAAAGCAGGTGAGTAGAAAAGAGTGAAATGGTGCTCAATGCTCATGCTTTGCTAACATCAGTAGTTTGGAAGCAACAACACTGAGAGATCTCTGTCTTTTGGTGCTACACCTCTGAAGATGCCAGCCACAGCTGCTGGTGAAATGTCAGGATCTACAATGCTAAGACCACGGCAATACAGCCCGGAAAACCCACAACAACCAATATTGTATAGATTGCAGAAATCTGAAAACAAGCATAAACAGCAATTTGACATGACATATTAAATGACACAGAAACTACCAAGTAGAAGCCTACTTACAGCAACAGACAGTAGAGTAGAGTAGAGTAGAGAGTAGAGGACATTTTTACTGTCCCAAAGGAGACTGGGGAACATAAACTAGTAGAGGTGTTGAACTGTGAACTGCTGTCCTCTCAGGTGAAGTTTAGAGTAGTATCTTTTTTCTCTTAAAAGATTAAAACATATGAACCCAAAAGTAAGTTTGAACAAGACTTGATAACCGATAATCTGTTTTGATAGGGGACAGGAGTAGCTCAATATTACTTCAGTGTAAATTCAACAGGGACCACTGTTGCTGAGTCAGGATATCTGGTTGAGAGATTGTGTTTTAAAAAATACTTTATGCTTCCAAAAGTGCTCGAAAGTATCTCATTCAGATATCTATGTCTGATCTCTCGGAATCCATTCTGTCTTTCTAGGCTGCTTGGAAGTGGTTTTAGTGAGAATGTGCCGTGCCTTCAATCCACTCAACAACACCGTTCTCTTTGAAGGAAAATATGGAGGAATGCAAATGTTCAAGGCTTTGGGTAGGCTTGCTTTTTGTTGTTTAGATAATTGCTGAAAAAATGGATATACAATAATTTGGATATACGTTTGCTTTTTCTCTTGGGAAAGATATGGTGGAACTGAGAGCAAAGCTACAAGTGATTTTCTTCACGTGGAGAACACTAGATTTTTCTTGCAAGGTTACCTGGGAAGTGAAGTCCGAGCGGTCCTTCCCCTCTCTGTTAGAATCACTGCCTGAAGAGCCACAAGAGGGCTTTGTTTGGGGGTGGGCAGCTGCTACTTTCTCTCAGGGCATCCAGCGGGCTGCCTGCTCCCAGGGAGATGCTCTGGAAGTGGCAGCATTGGTGGAGCTTCAGCCGCAGTGACAGCTGAAGAATCTGCAGCAGATCCTTCCACTGTTGCTGCAGCTGAAGCTTCACCAACGTGGTGGCTTTCTCCAGAGCAGCTCCCCGGGAGCAGGCAGCCCGCAGGACGCCCTGGGAGAAAGTAGCAGCTGCCCGCCCCCAAATTAAGCCCTCTTGTGGCTCTTCAGGCAGCGATTCTAACAGAGAGGGGAAGGACCACTCTGATTTCACTTCCCAGATAACCTTGCAAGAAAAATCTAGTGTTCTCCACATGAAGAAAGTCACTTGTAGTCACACTCTCAGTTGCCAGCACCTGGGGCAACTCCCAGCAGGAGGTGGTGACCCTGTCATGACATGTTCCCGGGACCATGTAATGATGTCACTTCTGGAAAGTGACATCATTGCACAGGGTGTGTCCCCTCCTAGTTCCCCCCTCCCAGCTGAAGCCTGGGGAAACCCCAAAACAGGCACTTTAAACTTGAGCTGGGGGGGATTCCTCCTCCCAGCTGAAGCCTGGGGAAACCCCAAAACAGGCACTTTAAACTTAAGCTGGGGGGGATTCCTCCTCCTAGCTGAAGCCTGGGGAAGTGAAAGGGGTTTTAAACTTCAGCTGGGAGGGGGGATTCCCCCCTCCCAGCTAAATCATGGGGAAGCTTGGAAACGCTTTAAACCCTGGCTTCAGCTGTCAGGCAGGGACTATCAGCAGGGCAGGAAGTTTGTTGGTGTGCTCTGAATCTTTATGGAGCACACCGAAGGGGGTTAATAAGTGATTAGTCCTCCAGGGGAATTGATCTCTGTGTAGAGATCAGTGGGCGGGGTGACCAGACACGTGATTAACTTCAAGAGGTGCCAGAATGCCGTTCCACCTCATTCTGGCTGAAAAAAGCCCTGCATTTTCTCTCTCAACCAAGTTTCAAATTTAGTATACCTTAAGGTTGCCAGCTCCTGGTTGGGAAATTTCTGGATATTTGAGGGTGGAGCCTAGGGAGGGTAGGGTTTGGAGCAGGGGACATCAGCGAGATATAATGCCATAGAGTCCACCCTCCAAAGCAGCCATTTTCTTCAGGGGAACTGATCTCTATGGCCTCAAGATCAATTGTATATCTGGGAGATCTCTAGGTCCCACCTGGAGGTTGGCACCCTACTATGGTAAAGTAGCTAGTGTATTCTTATGGCTATGCCATTTCTGTTTCACAGTCTGTTGAGCTTCTGCCATCTTCCTCCATGATTTGCACTTTCCAGCAAACAGGCCATTTCAGCTGCACCGTCTGTCAGAAGCATCATCCCGCCTTCCTCCACAGGTTGCTATTTCTGAGCTGTCTGAAAGACACAAACAACTGGCAGTTTTGGCTACCAGTGATTTGCTTCGATCCCCATTGGTTTCTGCTGCTTTTTCTTTCTGGTCCCATCAGGAACATGCAGGAAACTGATAGGGAAATTTCTTTAATAGTACTCTGCTGCCACATATAAATTTCCCTTCTACCACTTACTCAAATATAATCCAAGACACCAACCACAGTGATACAGAGAAATATGCGTTCTGTTGTTACACAGGGCCCAGGTTCTGGCACCTGATGCATACTGGGCGACCTTATCCTTGTGCCTAAATACTTTGATGCTAAATTGTTTACAGAACAAAACAAAAAAAGTTCACAAACAGTTCATTTAGACCATTACTTTGAGTGGCAAGATACAATCAAAATACTTAAGACAAACAAAAATCCTTTCTGGCTCCTTGTGGTAAGGCCAGAACATAAACAATCTGCAATGTGAAGTGTCCAAGCCTGAATGTGGAATCCTTATTCTAGATAAAAATTGCTAGTAGTGATGTATTTACAAAGTTGTGTAGTGTCATATCGACCCACAGCATAGCAACAATCACAAGAGACATGGAATGTGCTGTTTAGGTGTTTTCCATAACTTTTATGTGCCAGGCAAAGTTTCTTGCTCACAAAACAGGGGTCTTTATTAAACATTCCCTAAGAGAGACAAAGCCATGGAGGCAGGAAAAAAGATTTCTTGGGCTTTGGGTGGCAACAGCCTTTTTACTGGCACCTGCTGCTGTGGTGTGTGGTTGCCAACTCCCTTTCCTAGGTGTGCTCCTGCACTAATGCAAACTGCTTTGTTGGTTTGACTCACAAGGCTATCCCATTACACTAGTTCCTTAACTGAAGGCTATCAGTGCCCTAATGCAATCAGTATGTACTTGGAGGCATTGTGTCCTTGGCTGCAGAATTTGGAGAAAAGCCAGCTCTATGGCAGCAAACTGACAGTATAGTTGGTGCCCTCCAAAAACCCAATCCATCCTTTTCTCTTCCCCCACCCTCCACCCCAATGCTGTGCTGGTTTCTTGCATGTTCCTGAAGCAAACCAGCTATCATCAATATATATAGCTGGTAACCAAAACTGACAGGTTGCTGTTTTCGATTGTCAGTGCAACTGAAGCATTCACCCTACAGAAGCCAATTTTGACAGAAAACTGTTTCTGTTGCCCTGAATAACAAAAAATTCCATCAGGAGCCAAATCTGACAGGAATGCTCTTTTTAATCCTGCACCAGCACCTGAAAGGCTGGTGGGCAAAAATGGTGGCAAACTGGTAGGGCATGTGCCAGCGCATGGCATCACTTCCTACAAAAACTGATTGTGATGTCATGGGAAACTCTAGGATTTGCAAAACTGTAATTTTTACAAAAACGATGTGGTGTGATGCCAGCATACCATCCCTGTCCCCTAGATTCTCCCAGGGTTTTGCTATCTTTGGCCAGTTGGGTTTTGCTGTCCAAAAGGTATACGTGGAAAAGGGGCTTCAGCCTTTTTCCCTACTCCATTTTCCTAGCATGAAATATTCTAAGAGGTATGGTATTTGAGAAGACCCATGTGTTCCCTTGAACATTTGTGGGTTTCCCTGACAGACCCAGCTGAACCCCCTTGGATTGTTTTGATGGCGAAAAGTGTTGTCAATTGATCCAGAGGAGTTAGCCGTGTTAGTCTGTAGTAGCAAAATCGAAAAGAGTCCAGTAGCACCTTTAAGACTAACCAACTTTACTGTAGCATAAGCTTTCGAGAATCACAGTTCTCTTCGACAGATGCACATCTGACGAAGAGAACTGTGATTCTCGAAAGCTTATGCTACAGTAAAGTTGGTTAGTCTTAAAGGTGCTACTGGACTCTTTTCGAGCGTTGTCAATTGCAGCTGACTTATGGCAACCCGATAGGGCTTTCAAGGCAAGAGATGATCAGAGGTGGCTTGCCAATTGCCAGTAACTGCCTCTGCATAGCAACTCTGAGGCTTCCTTGGCATTCTCCCATCCAACCAGGGCTGACTGCTTATCTTCCAAGATCTGACAAGATTAGGCTAGCCTGGGTCACTCAGATCAGGGCTGGGACTGCTTTAGGTTGAGAAAATGGGGTAGTAGGATGGGGTGAGGCCCCTTCTCCATGTGCACAACAGTCCTAATTTTAATTGGGCACCACATACAGAAAAATTGAGGAGAACCCACAGCTCACGTGTGATTGTGTCTGACACAGGGTGGAGATCCAGATCTACTCTGTAGGCACATAAATGTGATTTGGGGAGAGCCAGCCCTCACCCAGGATTGAAGGATACACTCGTCTGCTCACAAGATACTCAAGTTTAAGCAAATATTGCGTGAGATGCATCTTTTTGAAGATGATAGATTTTAAGTCAACCGTCTTCTGTGTTATTTAAAGGTTCAGATGACCTGGTGAATGAAGCATTTGACTTTGCAAAGAATTTATGTTCTTTGCAGTTGACGGAGGAGGAAATTGCCTTGTTTTCATCTGCTGTCCTGATATCACCTGGTAATTATTATCCTTTGCTACCCAGCTTCCACGCATCTGCCACCATTTCCAGTCATTTTTAGATAATATTAGTAACTGGTGTTCCCGTCTAAACATGTGCGTTAAGCAACAGACATCTATGGATTTGATCTAGGGAGAGAAAGTACAGCGCCTGCTTTACATCCAGAGCGCCCCAGGTTCAATATCTGACAAAAGGATCTTTGAAAGCAGAGCAGGGAAAGATCTTGCTCTGCCTGAGACTATGAAGAGCTACTGCCGCCATCAGAGGAGACAATGCTTAGATGGACACGAGTCCTGACAAAGTACAAGCTTCATATAGCATCAGGATTAAAGTCTGAAGTAAGCATTACATCAGAGTGATTGTGAGGAATGCTTCTTGTGGCAGGGTCTTCAAAGTTCTTCATAATACAGAGCTTGGTGGTGCTTCCCGTTGCCCATTTGATGAAATTCAGCTGAGGCTGAAAGATAACAATAACAACATTTGGTTTATATATTGCCCTTCATTACAACTCACTCAGAGCAGTTTACAAAGTGTGTTATTATTATTCTCACGACACTCACCCTGTGAGGTGCGTGGGATTGAAAGAGCTCCAAGAAGCTCTGACTGACCCAAGGTCACCCAGTTGGCTTCAAGCAGAGGAGTGGGGAATCAAACCTAGTTCTACAGATTAGAATCCTGCAGCTATTAACCACTACACAAAACTGATGGCAAAAAATAGATGGGTTTAATATTATAAGGAAACAGCTAGCTGTGTTTGGATTATGCCTTACCCTGACAATATTTATCACAAATGCAGTAAGGAAGAATTAAAATTGCTGAAAAAAAGCCCAGACTATGTGGCTTTTCACAGCATATTCCTGTGATCATTGCTAGTTTCCATATATACCTAGCCAAATGGGAAAGAGATATCTCCTAATAGTAGGTGCTGTTCCTATTCAGAAAGCTCCCATCTTTGGGACATAGGACAGGAGGAGACATTCAGCAGCTGTCCTGCATATCAGTTGAGCAGCTGCTCACGTTGGCCACAAAAGAGCTCTCTTGGACAACACAATGATAAGCAAAAGGATTTAGGTAGCAGAAAGCTGAGCAGGGATGTCAATTGTGAAAACATTCAGCAGTTGTCAGGGAAGTGTGGCCAAATGAGTCTTAAACACCATGACTTGAAAACAAATCTCTTTGATTTCAATGAAAATTTGTGGACTTAAAATTATGGCTGAAACAATGACTCACTGAAAGCTCAGATGCCAAAGCTCTACACCCTGCATGGCATAGCTGTGATGCACGAAGGAAAGGCAACAGAGAAAGAATAAGGAGGATTGCACCACTGTAGCTAGCATGAAAGCTAGGTTCAGGAGGACTCCCAAATGTTTCAAGCCAAGTTCTGCATTTTGCTTTTGGGGGACTAACTGGGGTGATTAAGGAACAAAATATTGCCCTTCCTGCAAATACTGGGGCTGCTTTTAGTAGTTTGCAGTGATTACCTGTGACTCAATGGTAGACAACATTATTTTATCTGCAGAAGGATGCAGTTTCAGTTCCTGGCATCTTTAGTTAAATTAATGTTGAGCTTGGAGAGGAGACAACTGAGAGGTGGTATGATAATAACCATCTTCAAGTACTTGAAGGGCCCTCAGTGGAACAGGCTTCCTTGGGAGATGGTGGGCTCTCCTTCTTTGGAGGTTTTTAAGCAGAGGCTAGATGGCCATCTGATAGCAATGCTTATTCTGTGAACCTAGGCAGATCACAAGAGGGAAGGCAGGAAGGGCTACATCAGTTCTTGTGGCCCTTTCTTACATGCCCAGGGTATGGCTGATCGCCACCTTGGGGTCAGGTAGAAATTTTCCCCAGGCCAGTTTGGCTAGAGATCCTGACTGTGTTTTGCCATCTTCTGGGCATGGAGTACAGGTAACTGGGTGTGTGGATATTTGTAAATTTCCTGCATTGTGCAGAAGGTTGGACTAGATGGTCCTTCCCTATGATCCTGGCGAGCCGTCAGGATAGAGAGTACTGAGTTACACAGACCAAAGTTCTGACTCAATATAATGCAGCTTCATTACTAGTCGACTTATTAATTACTATTGTTTTCATCTTTTCTCTGGCTTTAATTTCTGCCTTTATTTTAAATTATTGGTTTGTTTGTTTCTTACCAGATCGGGCTTGGCTGTTAGAACCAAGGAAGGTCCAGAAGCTTCAGGAAAAAATTTATTTTGCACTTCAACATGTGATCCAGAAGAATCATCTTGATGATGAGACTTTGGCAAAGGTAGATCCTCAGTTCAGATAGATACAACACTCGTTCAGTAGGGGGCTCAATGTCTGCAAACTGTGTGCAAATGTGTAATTCACAATCCTTGCATTTAATTTCTCTTATTTCTGATTAGCACAGACAGTGTTTCTAGTATTTCACAATATTGTTTGTTTAAGCATAGTTCAAAACAGTTTACAAAAAATTGCTCAGATCCAGAGATTTCTAGCAGGCACAAGTAATCCCCTTATCCTTCTCAACAATTGAATGGTGAATGTCACTGGTTAGGATAGCTCTGCGTGCACGTAAATGGGGAAAGCTGCTTGCACTGGAGTCTGGGGTATTCATCACATCACATATAAGGATCTGGAAGAGTGGCAATTGCCCAGATTCTGGGAGGAATTAGATTAATTTGACAATAGGTTTTCAACTTGAATCCTTCCCTCATATAGAAATCTTAGATCACTGCCCAATAGCTGTGATGAAATGGCTGAAAAATAACAAATTAAAATTGAACCCAGACAAGACTGAAGTGATGCTTGTTGGGAAGTCAGAGATCTTGAAAAACATTGTACTCCCCACTTTCGATGGAGTTATGACTAGGGATGTGCGTTTCGGCATTCAGAATGCCGAAAGAATGCCGAAACAAAAGTGTTTCGGCTTCTTTCGGGGAATGCCGAAACGTTTCGGGGAATGCCGAAACGTTTCGGGTAGCCGAAAGAAAAAAGCCGAAACGTTTCGGGATTCTTTCGGCTTTCTTTCGGCTTTTCTATGGGAAAATGCCTCCGTCTTCCAGGACGCCTGGAGGAGGCATTTTCCCACCGAATAAGCCCAAAATTGGTGGGAACCTTCCTCTAACCCTTCTCTAACAACCACCCAAGTTTCAGACAGATTGGACTTTGGGGGGCCATGTTATGGCCCCCAAAAGCAGGTCCCCCCATCCTCCCATAAGAAAGCGAAGGAGCAGCATATTGTTAGCATGCTGCTGCTGATCTTTCTTCATTATTTCCTATGGGGAAAAAATGAAGAGGCAGGCTTCCTTTGCCAGCCCTCAGGGGCCCTTCTCCCACCCCTCCTCCCACCCCCCACCAAGGCTCAGCCTGCTCCCACTTGGGGGGGGGCATTTCATGGCCTCCCCAAGTAGGTGCTCTAATCTCTACCACTGACAGCTGGGGGAGGCTTGTGTTGCCAGGGGTGGCATTTTGCATGCAAAATGCCCCCCAACCCTCTGGGGCCCTTCTCCCACCCCTCCTCCCACCCCCCACCAAGGCTCAGCCTGCTCCCACTTGGGGGGGCATTTCATGGCCTCCCCAAGTAGGTGCTCTGCTCTCATCTCTACCACTGACAGCTGGGGGAGGCTTGTGTTGCCAGGGGTGGCATTTTGCATGCAAAATGCCCCCCAGCCCTCTGGGGCCCTTCTCCCACCCTTCCTCCCACCCCCCACCAAGGCTCAGACTGCTCCCACTTGGGGGGGCCATTTCATGGCCTCCCCAAGTAGGTCCTCTCAGCCCCTAAAGTCCACCCCTTACAGCCCCACACAAACCCAATTCCCCCCCAGCTGCCACACACAGACCCAAATCCCCACATTAGCCCCTCACAGACCCAAATCCACCCCCACCTGCCCCACACCCATAACCCCAGGAACAGGCTGGCAAAGGCCAGCCCTCTCCCTTTGTTCCCTATGCTGGGAACTTCTAAACTCTCTTTCTCTGGGCAATTCTGCACAGCCCAGGGGTGCCACAATGGTGGGCACACTTCTGAGTGCCAGCTGGTCCCTGTGAAAGAGCACCTGAACCACAGACACCCTCCCTCAAATTCCCCCACCACCTACAGAGATGGCTGGCCAGCCAGCCCCATTGTTCCCTATGATGGGAACCAACTGCACAACAAAGAATAAAACAAGAACAACACAAAATAAAGTTTTAAAAAAATTATATTCTCCCTTCCAAAGTACAAGTAGGCAAAGCATTATGACACATTACACCAGCAGTCCCCCACACAGAAAAATTAAAACAAAACTCACTTAACATCAGAGAATCACAAAGCATGATTCCTGTCAAAAACACTTTATTTCTTGAACAGCTTTAGGTTACACAGCAGGGGGGAACACCAAAGGGCATGGCAGCACTATCTTACACAAAAATAACACAACTCACTTCACATCAGAGAATCACAAAGCATGATTCCTGTTAAAAACACTTTATTTCTTGAACAGCTTTAGGTTACACAGCAGGGGGGAACACCAAAGGGCATGGCAGCACTATCTTACACAAAAATAACACAACTCACTTAACATCAGAGAATCACAAAAACACAATTCCTGGCAAAAACACTTTATTTCTTGAACAGCTTTAGGTTACACAGTAGGAGGGCACAACAGGGCATGATAGCAATGTACTACAAAAAATAATACAACCCACTTCACCGTTTTTGACAGCAATTGTGTTTGTGTGATTCTCTGATGTGAAGTGAGTTGTGTTATTTTTGTGTAGTACACTGCTTTCCTGCTCTGTGGTGCCTTCCTACTGTGTGACCTAAAGCAGTTACAGAAATAAAGTGCTTTTGACAGCAATTTTTGGGGTGATTCTTTAATGTGAAGTGAGTTGTGTTATTTTTGTGTAAGATAGTGCTGCCATGCCCTTTGGTGTTCCCCCCTGCTGTGTAACCTAAAGCTGTTCAAGAAATAAAGTGTTTTTGACAGGAATCATGCTTTGTGATTCTCTGATGTTAAGTGAGTTTTGTTTTAATTTTTCTGTGTGGGGGACTGCTGGTGTAATGTGTCATAATGCTTTGCCTACTTGTACTTTGGAAGGGAGAATATAATTTTTTTAAAACTTTATTTTGTGTTGTTCTTGTTTTATTCTTTGTTGTGCAGTTGGTTCCCATCATAGGGGACAATGGGGCTGGCTGGCCAGCCATCTCTGTAGGTGGTGGGGGAATTTGAGGGAGGGTGTCTGTGGTTCAGGTGCTCTTTCACAGGGACCAGCTGGCACTCAGAAGTGTGCCCACCATTGTGGCACCCCTGGGCTGTGCAGAATTGCCCAGGGAAAGAGAGTTTAGAAGTTCCCAGCATAGGGAACAAAGGGAGAGGGCTGGCCTTTGCCAGCCTGTTCCTGGGGTTATGGGTGTAGGGCAGGTGGGGGTGGATTTGGGTCTGTGAGGGGCTAATGTGGGGATTTGGGTCTGTGTGTGGCAGCTGGGGGGGGAATTGGGTTTGTGTGGGGCTGTAAGGGGTGGACTTTAGGGGCTGAGAGGACCTACTTGGGGATGCCATGAAATGCCCCCCCCAAGTGGGAGCAGTCTGAGCCTTGGTGGGGGGTGGGAGGAAGGGTGGGAGAAGGGCCCCAGAGGGCTGGGGGGCATTTTGCATGCAAAATGCCACCCCTGGCAACACAAGCCTCCCCCAGCTGTCAGTGGTAGAGATGAGAGCAGAGCACCTACTTGGGGAGGCCATGAAATGCCCCCCCAAGTGGGAGCAGGCTGAGCCTTGGTGGGGGGTGGGAGGAGGGGTGGGAGAAGGGCCCCAGAGGGTTGGGGGGCATTTTGCATGCAAAATGCCACCCCTGGCAACACAAGCCTCCCCCAGCTGTCAGTGGTAGAGATTAGAGCACCTACTTGGGGAGGCCATGAAATGCCCCCCCAAGTGGGAGCAGGCTGAGCCTTGGTGGGGGGTGGGAGGAGGGGTGGGAGAAGGGCCCCTGAGGGTAAGGGGGCATTTTGCATGCAAAATGCCACCCCTGGCAAAGGAAGCCTGCCTCTTCATTTTTTCCCCATAGGAAATAATGAAGAAAGATCAGCAGCAGCATGCTAACAATATGC
The DNA here is from genome assembly GCF_028583425.1 of Eublepharis macularius. Classification (NCBI taxonomy): domain Eukaryota; kingdom Metazoa; phylum Chordata; class Lepidosauria; order Squamata; family Eublepharidae; genus Eublepharis; species Eublepharis macularius. The sequence continues at coordinate 97,666,663 of NC_072797.1, read as the reverse complement.
TGCTCCTTCGCTTTCTTATGGGAGGATGGGGGGACCTGCTTTGGGGGGCCATAACATGGCCCCCCAAAGTCCAATCTGTCTGAAACTTGGGTGGTTGTTAGAGAAGGGTTAGAGGAAGGTCCCTACCAATTTTGGGCTTATTCGGCGGGAAAATGCCTCCTCCAGGCGTCCTGGAAGACGGAGGCATTTTCCCATAGAAAAAAGCCGAAAGAATGCCGAAATAATGCCGAAAGAATCCCGAAAGCCGAAAGCCGAAAGAGATTCTTGTTTCGGCTTTCGGCTTTAACGATAGAGAATCTTCTTTCGGCTTTCTACTTTCGGCTATAGCCGAAAATTTTTTGCTTGCACACCCCTAGTTATGACCCTTGCAGACTCGGTTAAGAGCCATGGGGTTATATTGGATCCAGCACTACTACTAGAAAAACAAGTTAAGGCAGCTGCAAAAAATGCTCACTACAATCTCACTCTAGCCTGGAAAATGGCTTCTTATCGTGACCTGGCTGACCTGGCCACCTGGATCCATGCTATGGTAACATCAAAATTTGAATATTGTAATCGATTATACGTTGGTCTCCCATATAAGTTAACTAGGAGGCTCCAATTGATGCAAAATGCTGCGGCTCGACAATTATCAGGAGCGAGCAGGAGCTTGAACATCACTCCCATCCTACAATCACTCCATTGGCTACCTATCAGTTACCATGTTCAGTTCAAGATATTGGTTATTGCATGGCCTTGGTCCAGCATACCTACAGGACCGCCTCTGTCCCTATGTCCCTCCATGGCAGCTTCGCTCATCTGAACAGGGTCTCTTGCAGGTGCTGGCCTGTACATGGGTGAAATCAACAGCAGCCTGTACATGGGCTTTCTCTGTGGTGGCCCCTACCCTATGGAACGGCCTGCCTAAGGAGGTCAGGAGAAACCCCACCCTCCTGGCTTTCCACAAACAATGCAAAACTGAATTATTCAAAAAGACCTTTTTCTCAGCTAAGAGGGTGGTATTGTAGGAAAGGGATCCCAGATGTTTCACTAATGAGTTACAAACCATAGATTTCACCATTATGTTGCCTTACATATTATCTGTTGCTTTAAATATGTACTCCTATATGCTACCTGTGCTTTATGTTGTTCAATGTAATTCCTAGAATTGATCATGTTCTACTTCAGCAATTCCTCAACCCCATACTGGATCCTTGCTAATACTATATCTTTGTAAACTTATATTCTTTTACCCCATGACATTGTTTATGGAAATGTTCTTGACACTGTATTCATTTACCCTATGACGTTTATGAAAATGTTCTTGAAAAATGTATGGAAATGCCTGCCCTTGTCCTTGCCACTGATTGTACTAATCTCACACTATGTAATCCACCTTGAGTCTCATTGAGAAAGGCGGGATATAAATGACATAAATAAAAATAAAATAAATAAAATATTTGCAACAGGCTTGTTGGAATCCACTGCATCCTGTGTGTGAAGGAATTCGGGGATTTCCAATGAGAAGAGCAGGCAATGCATATGTTTCTCTGTTTATAGACCCCCTCTTTCTCCTTAAGAACAAATGCAGTCCAAGCAAACATCCTTCCTCTCTGGCTGATTAATTGTGAGCCAATGTATTTCTCAATTTTGAATTCAAGCTTCCTGATGCAAAAATGCCTAACATTCAGAATGGTCAAAATAATTTTTGAAGTAATAATTCTCACAGCATGGAAAGGCAAGCACTGTGGCAGTGTCTTGGGCCCACCTGTGAGGGTCACAGTCACATGGGGTTTAAAACCTCTTTAACTGAATTAAAGCAAGGCATTAATCACTACATTACATTACTGCTTGGTTCTATTCAATCCTGCAGGGCTTAGCCCTCAGTTTGGAGGTTTATTTATTTGTTCCATGTTCAAAGTCAAACCCTGTGTTTCCCACCCAATAAACAGTCAATGTATTAATTAAGAATTTATTTTAAAATAATCTAATAACTCTAGATCTGATTAAACAAAAAATTGCTAAAATGGGGAGGAGGGACAGATGTCACTGAATTCTAAGTCTGAGAGATTCAGAGGTTATAGTGTGGGGGGGCAACATGACACTCGCCATGGTGCCTGGCAAGTGTTTTTTGAAAGTGGGTGGGGCCAGGTGGGGTATTTGCTGAGTAGGGCTTCTTATTGGGCATAGGGAACTTGATTCACTGTGCAGATTAAAATAATATTGTTTTGGCGGTGGTTGCCACCACAGTGATCGTTTTATTCTCTCTCTCATTCCTTTCCCCCCAATGTATTTTTTTTTAAAACACTCCTTTCATCCCTTGCACTTCGGCGACCTGTGTGTGTGTGTGAGTATGACTCTGCCTCCCATGGAGGCTATTTTGTGATTGGCTTTACCTTTTGTGGCAGCCATTTTGTAGTTGCACCCACCACCCCGTGTCAGAATTTGAAAGGTGCCCACAGGCTCAAAAAGGTTGAGGACCTCTAGATTACAGGGTGTGATCAGTTTCTATAGATACTATATAGGCCAACACATTGCTTTACTGAACCTCCTCAGTTATGCTTCCCAAAGGTGTGGTGTGATGCTGTTCTAATCATGCCTCATGCTGGGCTTTTCTCACAATGGGCTTTTTTCCTCTTATGGGGGATTGTGTTGGGATGTAATATTAATAATGTAGTATGCAGTAGTCTCACCTGCAAAGCTTGACTGATTTTCTTTAACCTTAAACAGGCAGCCAAAATGAAAAGAGGCATTGTTTATTGTTAGAATGAGAGAATCAGGGATTATAGGGTGGGGCCAGTTTATACAGATGCTATTACATAGGCTTTATATGACTTTACAGAATTGTCTTGTGTTCTCCAAAAGTGTGATATTATTCTTCAATAGACATTATTTTCCCAATTGGATTTTTTCTGGGCATTGAATCAACTGTGTGGCATTGTTCTTTGTGCTGAGAGCTTGTTTGGCAGTGATCAACTTTCCCTAACTCATTCTAACAATAAACAATACATATCTTCATTCTGGCTGCCTATTCAAGACTGAAAAAGGAAGAGTAACTTTTTCAGAAAACCTGAACAATTTTGTGAGATGCAGTTAAGTCTTGCATGTCAAACATATCTATAAATCACATTTATGAAATCATAGCAGACATGATTAGTACTACATTCTGTCACAGTACTTCAGTGAAATTCTTTACTTCCCATGCTGTGAGAACTATTCATTAGAGTATTTAAACTGTACTAATCTGAAGATGATTACATCATCAATTATAATTATTATTTATTAACAAGATTTTTACCCCCACCTTTCTGCCCTCATAGGACATGTATTTTTTTCACTGACATTCAGGGCCTCCAATAAAGCTGTAGGACTAGGATTACAGAACTGGAAAACAATGCAAGCAAAGAGTGTCTAAGGCAACAAAAGCTGTCTCAGACATGCCATACTATAATAAAAATGGGATTACAAAGGTAAAGGTAGTCCCCTGTGCAAGCACCAAGTCATTACTGACCCACAGGGGGACGTTGCATCATGATGTTTTCTTGGCACAATGGTAGAGATGTGAAATAAACCTTGAATCTGTTTTATGCTTTAAAAGGCAAGATTTTGTATAAAGATTTCTTTGGTATAAACTTTCCTTCTCCCCCTTTATTTATTTGTTTTACAGTTAGTAGCCAAGATACCAACTATTACAGCACTTTGCAACTTGCATGGAGAAAAACTGCAGGTATTTAAACAATCTCATCCTGACATAGTGAACACACTATTTCCTCCATTATACAAGGAACTTTTCAATCCAGATTCTACCACTGGCTGCAAGTGAAGGGGAAAATAAATAATGTCAAATAGTCCTGGAATGCACCACTGTTAAGACAAAAGAATTGTTTTCATGAAGACTTACTAAAAATGTCACTACTGCAACACTAGGAATGTCCTGCACTTAATAGAATTATTTTTCACCGCTACAGTTTGAAGAATGTAAATATACACCTCTGAGTGGGGCCTGTTTTTGTTTCTCTTCTTTTTGTTAATCCCCCCTTTTAATTTTTAACTGACCATAAATTTGCAAATATAGAACACTGGGTGTTACCTTTATTTTTGATTTTATTTTATTGGGGGTATGTTTGGGGAGACAACTGTTTATAGAACTTTATTGTAGATATAAATTAAAACAGAGGAGTACTTTGCAGTATTACTCTTGCTGTTTATTGTTCAGATATAATTTAAGAAAATTCCACTAAACTAGGCTTACCTATTTCTATGTTTTTAGCTAGATAAATGCATGTGGCAATGTGTAGCTGTCTTGGAAATAAGTGTGCGTGTATGTAATCTATATGGGCATGATCTTTCCCTGCATGGGTTCACTGCCTGGGCATGGAAGTTTCTCCAGGGGATTTAAAAGAATCCAAGTTTTCCACCTTCTCACAAGTGTTTGCACAGGGCATCCAAGGTCATGCAAAATGGAAGATCTGTGTGCCTGTCCTATCCCCATTCTCCCCCACCCTCTTCTGCTTGGTTAGCTTCTGAACTTTGGAGAATTCCCATTCTTTGTCTCTGTCTATTGAGTTGCTTGTACATGCACCAAGGTGGGAGTAAAGGAAAAACAGGCCTCATTTGGGCCATACGGGAATCTTTGCATGCATAGGTAAAGATCATGCCCTATGTGTATACGGAATGAATAGTATATACCAGGGATGGCCAACTTCTGTATTCTCAGGGGCTGCTCTATCTATCAGACAGTGGTTAGGAGAATTTTGCAACACAGCTCAATCTCCAGCACTAGAGGTTAAGGTCTAATAGTCTGTCAGGTAGGACATTCTATACAATACCCAAAGAGGGATGCAGTATTAAAATGTGGAATCTCTCTCACACACAAACGCGCACACATACACACTTTGTTTTTAAAGCAATGTGGGGTTTTTTATTATGGGTAAAACTGTAGGCAATATTTTTAAACACTTTGATTCAAATTTGATAACAACACCAGAGTCTGAATGAAATTGCTTTATGGGTCACCAGTTAGCCATGCCTGATATATACCAATACACACACACTTGCTGTGGCTTAAAAACAAACAAACATATTTTCTAGAGATGCAATCCTGCATTTTTTAACTCTCAGTGTAATGTGTTAGACTTATGTCGGGCAATTAGTATTTGCCATGCCATCTATCCATATATAATGACAAGATGGTGTACCCTTTCTGAACAGTTTGTATATAATGTGTATGCAGTACGCAGTCAGTGAATGAAAAGTCAGGTTAGTATTATTGGTGCCAAAGCCTTGTCTGGATAATTCAAATGGACAGAGAGAAACTTACTGGGAGATTTTTTTTCTCAGAGATAGGAATTAAGCATATATTAATATTATAGAACTCGATGCCAATAGAGTATTTAAAACACAGAGTGAAATGTACACCATCCCAAATGGTACATTTTTTTTGTGAATCAGAAAGATAGTTTATTTTATTTTAATAAGACCTCCTGAAACAAAAATAGTTATAGGGTTCAGTATTGCTCTGATTGTCTCCAGGGGAATATAGGAGTAAGTCCACCTTTGAAGACTTGTAAAAAAAAAGTTACAATAAATAAACCATCACATCAGCTAAGCATCGCTGTGAGTGATGAGAGTGAAGGCTTTCCAGAAGTGTACCATCATCTAATGCAATTGTAATATTCCAGTGTCAAGATAGACAGCTGTTTTCGCCGGTTCATTTCATATCCAGGGCTCTGATAGCAGCTTAGCAATCTCGTAACCAAACTGGGATAGTAGCTTAGTCTACAAAAGCATTTATCATTAAAAGATGAGACCAGTACACAACTGATCCTCAATCCACTAAAGGGAAGTTAATTGTTCCACATAGCATTTTCTCCACTAACGACTGAGAGGTTTTTTGTATTAAGAGTATTTTACCCTTGTGATTGTGGATGTGGAAAGAATTCTGAGGGCAGGGGTAGTGGAAATCTTTTCTAACTCCACACATCTTCCTCAGTGTCTCCCCTCCCCACAAGACTGTGTCATCAGAGTAATGCTTTGTGAGTGTGCAGCTGTTGCTGCCTGTTTCTACCTATTAAAAATGCTTGCGAAGTTACAAGGATTCCATATATAGATTTTCCATGCCTAAGTAGAGGATCTTCTTCTGGCCTACAGAGTTGCCCTGCTGCTCCTTCCATTCTTTGTGGAAGACTACAGGCGAATTCTTTAATGTGAACTATGGAACGTCTTCAATTCTCCTTGTCCTTTGCCTTTTGCCTTCCATCCATTCTCACTGCAACTGCGTCTTTTGTATGACAGAAGGCCATTCTTTGTAGCATCTTGTCTCTAATGTTATTTTCCTTAGCAATCACAATTAGGGCACTCCTTCTATATACTTCAGTCCATTCTCTGCATTCCAGTTTTCAGTTTGAAAATACACAGTTGGAGTACCCTTGTAAGGCAGAGTTCACAAATCAAGCTGTCTTTGAAACCACCATTGCCCCATTTTTCAAAGCAGGGACACATTACCTGTCACATACAAATTATCTTGAAATCTCCTTCAGTATTAAATTAATTTGCTGCACTAAGAGAGTGCTACCTAGGGATTCTAGCATAATTGATAAATTTCTCTTGCAAACAAGATAACTGAAGAGCAGAACAGTTCAAGGTCCAACTTCCCTGGGACCAATGGACTTGCACTTAATTTATTCTTATTTATTAACCTCAGAAGCTCCAGTCTTAAGAGTTCAGGGGCATTATTTTGAATTACACAATGTAAAATTTATGCCAGTGACATGCAGAATCTATGATCAGGTCTGTTCCTCCTCTCCCGCCTATCCAGCTTCTATATAAAATCAGTATTTTTTTTTCTTTTCAGGACTCCCGAGTCCTGACCCTTATAGTGCAGACCTAAGCAAAGTTACACCCTTCTAGATCTACTGAAGTCAGTGGATTCTCTGCTTGGGATGATATTGCTAAAGAAACAGGACACGGATTTAGAGACAGGCAGGGATTGCACTATAAATACCACTGCTTTTTCAGTGTGACATTTACTTTTTTACAAAATGGACCATAGGCCCATTGAAGAATAGAAAGATATCAACTGAATAGTCTTGGATAGATTCCTGCTTCTTTTTCCACCCACTTTTCCTCTTCAGACAACAGTATACAGAGAGACAAATCAACAGAAGCCGTCCCTGTAAATGATATCCCTTCTTCCTTTACTTGATTTGTCTCTCCTCTTCTGGAACCAACACAGCAATAACACTTTATATTGTATTGTGATAATGTAAGAGCACTGAGCCACTTTATTCTCAGTGTCTGAGCAGACAGATGTAGACTGCTTGTTACACTTCTACAGGGACTTAATTTTGTATAAATGTCACTCCTGCTGGCTCTCTGTATAAAGAATTAATTCCAAGAGTCATATTTCCTTCTAATGGAAAGATTACTTTACTGATTGCTAGGAAAACAGGGTAATAGAAGACACTCAATTAAACCAAGCTGTTTCCAAATGCAATATATATTTGATGATTGGTTTGTGTTAGGGACCTTGCAGGATTTGAGGCTGGGAGGTCTTGAGCTCATTCAGTGCCTCAGATATAATTGTCTTGATTTTCATCCCTTTTTTCCTCTGTCTCACTTTCTACATTACGGGGAGGTTGGAGAGTTCCAAGCAACAGTGTTTGGGCTGAGTCTGTTTTTCTTTCTCATTTATATGAACAACTTCTTCATGGGCAAAAGACTGTAACTCTTTCTTACTTTAATTCCATTCACAGTGCAAATGTAATAAAAATGGAGACAGAAAACCACCACGCCAGTATTCCAACTTCTTTTTAACTTTTAAATGAACACGTACAGTGAAGCTCACATCACTTAGGATGGAGAATGCCAGTCCACCTGACCACAATCCCAATAGTAATTAAATCGGGTTTTTTTCATTCCAAACATTCTTATGGGCAATGGAACCTGTGATACACAGGTAGAGTTGCACTGATTCTTTTCTATGATCAGATCAGTTCTCTCCATTGAAATCAGTGAGGCAGCCTACTCTTCCAAGAGCTCGTATGAATATTTGATCAAATGTGAAGCTTCAGAACAGGATGTAACCATCATCTCCAATATGATAATGTGGGAACAAGGCTTAAATCCCTGTGGAGTTGAGCTTGGAAACTCAAGACAAACAGCTTAATTTTTCACTGGTACTAGAAAGTAGTGTGTATGGTTATGTTGTTTAAGAGAGAAAGACAGAGAATGGCTCATTCTGCCTCCTCTCTAAAACCGAACCAGTATCTCTAAAATGCTATAAGAACCATAGGGTTGTTGTAACTAACTCCATTCTTATTTTTCCTTTTAAATCTTCACAATTTGTAAATGACAATCACTGCTTGATGCAGATGTTGCACTGTATGCCACTCAGGGATATTATTACCTTCGTTAAAAATAAGATATATAAAATGACAGTAATAATAAGGAAACAATTATTAGAAATGTGTTGAAAGGCACGAATTTTGATGCCAAAATGAGGAAGACCCAGACAAGGCTTTCAAGCCAGCTATTAGACAAGATGTGGTTAGAAACTGAATTCACTGTCAATATTTCAACTGTTCTGCCACACCTCCACCCATGTCACCCTTTTCATGGATTTTACATTTGATTGTGGGCACAAAATCCATATTGTGAACTTTCTTCCTTCGTCATCAGACTCTGAACAGAGGAATGGAATTTCAAAGTACTGTCAAAATTAATGTTTGGTTTCAAAGATACTGTGTTGTGATCATTAACACCTTAATTACACTCCACTTATAAACACACTTACTTGGAAGCAAGTTTGCTGTGGGACTTGGAAATTAATTCGGGTAAATGTCTTAGGATCAAAATCTTGGAAAAAGAAAATTCTAGAATGTCGGCAGCAATTTCCATAGTTTTGATGATTTACCACATGGAGAAATATATGAGATAGCAGTATTGGTTAAAGAACCCCCCCCCCAACTGATCATATCTATTCCTCAACACTGACTGCTCACCTATCTGTTTAACTGTGTTACTGATCACAGTGTACCTACATTGCCAGTAGGCAAGGATAACCCACTGTCCCTCCAGTTTCCTGGCAGGCATAAGCCCCAGGAAAAAAAAACAGAATGGCAAAAAAACAGGATCCACAGCAGATCATACAGAACCAAAACAAAGCCCTCCACTGAAGTCAGTGATTTTGGAAAGAAAGTCTTATCAGTGCAATATTTTGGGTGGGAAAATCTGTGTGTAACTCTGCTGATTGGTAAACAGATCTGACAGTTTCAGTTTCATTTTATTTACATCTGGTCCACGACCAGATTTAAAATTATAAAACAAAGCATTTCATTATTAGGTATACAATATACAAATGTAAAGAATCTTCAATTAAAAGGATACAAATATAGATGTTAAAATATCTGGTTAAAATTGCATCATATAATTAAAAATGAGTATAAAATATCAAATAGCATCCTACCTAAACATTTTAAAATTTGGAGATAGAGACTGAAAAACAGCAACAATATGGTAGCTTCCTAATATGATCTGAATCAGAGCTCAGGTGCATCAGACTGGAATTTATTGCACTATTTAATCACCTGTGCACAAAATTTAGCTGTTACCTTAGTAATAGCAACAGATCTGACACTTGCAAGTTTGCTGAATCTCTTCCCCTTTCTCCCTTCCCTTTTAGTCAGACAGGCAGCAGAATAATGGCTGCACGGAATATTTCCCAATTACATATTATCATTAATTTTCCAATTTAGATTGCTTGTAACAACTATACTAATGAAAAGGGGTCTGTCAATTTACATTTTGGTCAGTTAAGGGCCTACTGCATATCCCTGCTGTTTAATACTTGATGGTGTATGCTTACACTAAGGTCTAAGATTTGCTAGATTTGGTCTCAAGCAACTTTTACTTTTAAACTTTTAACAAGTTTACTCCAGGGATTTTTTAAAGAGAGAAATTTCTTTTGAACGTGCTGGAGAAAGAGTGTGCATGTTCAGTTTAAAGAAAAGTTGAAAATGTTAAAACGGCAGAGCCTGTCTGTTAAGGCCACACAAGTGGATATGCACATATCCTGCTCCACAGTTAAAAATTAAGAACTTTTTTTTTTAGTGGCCCAGTGATTGCACAAGTACTGTGCCAATGACTACCGTACAAACATTTGAATAAGTAATGCTAGTGCTGGATCATTATTTAATTTTTTATAAGTAATAATTGAAATGCTACAATAGCCCCTTTGAACATAAATAGACCATAGCAGGAAGGAATAATAAAAGGAGTGATGGTTCTATTATGCTGTCTACATGTTCCTGAAAAGTTATTAGCTCACAGTCACTAAGAACTTTTTAAATGTCACAGATTGTCAGAATTTCTTGGGTCAGACAAAGAGAACCTTGCATCATGCATAATCAATACATGCAACCTATTCAGGATATCTATTTTGGATTTCTGTTGTTATATTCTTTCTTTCTTTTTTTCTTTCTTTCTTGCCAGCTTCAATAAGCCAGCCATAAATTTATGCGCATCTTGGACACAGGGCCGGCGCACCCATTGAGGCCAGGCAGGCGATGGCCTCAGGGCGCGAGGGCACTGGAGAGGTGCCAGAGGGGGTGTCGGGGGTGGAGGCGCGTGCTGCAGAGCTGACATGGCTGATCCGCAGCTGCTGTAGCCAGCCAGCCCCGTGCTGCTGCCGCCACACGCCCCCAGCCGGGCGCGAGCCGCTGCTGGGGCGGTGTGCGGAGTGCGGAGCAGCCTCCGCCCGCCACCCCAGCCATCCGCCAGCCGATGCCCCCGGCTTGCGCTGCGTGATGATGTCATCGCGTGATGATGTCATCACGTAGTCCGTGGCGCACACGTGCTGCGCGCACACATGTGGGGGGTTGCCGCAGGTGCCAGAAAACCTGGCGCCAGCAGTGTTTGGACACAATCTGATCATGGGAGAGTTAACATCTTCCTCTCCGAATTTAATGGAAAGGGCATGAATCAGCCACCATTAACACAGCCCCCCCCCATATAAATATATACACACACACACACAGAGAAAGCCACAGAATCACTTTTGCAGCCACCCAATGTTAATTGCCACTTTTCTGCACACTTTATACAAGTTTTAAGAATTCTAGAATCTGGCATCTATATTGTATAGACATTTAATTCTATCGATTTATTATATTACAATAAGCTTAATATTGCAGTTTTAGATTGAGATCCCATACTCATTTGGTGATTTTAGTTAAAATCATTTATGTTTCTTTCCAAAAAAAAGCTTCTTGGGGTTTATGGTTGAAGGTGTTTTAACAAGTGATGCTAAGAATAGTATATTTATTCTCCCCATTTGCAAATCAATGATCACAGCACATTTTTGTCTCTTATACTGCCTTTCTTCTGCCCTCTATATCACACATTCATAAGGGACCCATAGAGACCCAAAAGTGGTCTCTGATAATTACTTGTAATTTTTAAGGTATGCTCTGATATCTAAACTACCCTGAACAGATGATCACCCAGGTGCTTCTTAAGAGATTCAAAAGAATAAAGATTCCAACATTTCCCTAGGTAAGTTGTGCCATTGTCCAAGCACACTTACAGTGGGACTTCTTGAAACCCAGTCCAAATCTATACTTTCCCTCAGTGACACTTAGAATACAGTTGTTCTTCCTTACTAAGGAAGTACTTAATATTTCTCCAGTGGTAATGAATATATCAGTACTTCCTAAAACAGCAATCTGAATGTATAGTGACTTGGATTGATTGTGCTCATCTATTAGTGTTTTATATTTTAAGACATCTACTCAGTTTACATAAAAAAATAAAGAAACGCACAAACATTTATGAAAAGAGGTTACTGTGGTGTGGAGCTCAAACAGTTCTCAGCATTTTTGCAGAGAACGAGGATTAAACTGCGTACAGTGAGTTTAGTAAATGTATAATACTTGCCTATTTTTCTCATCCCAGTTGTTCAGAACACAGGATGAGTGAAACACAACAGCATTGGATATAGCAGCAATAAAATCTGAGTGTTTTTCTTTTTTGTAAGAACATTTGCAGAAAATGTTTGCTTTGCACGCTGTCCTCTGTAAGCTAACATAAAGAAAAAAGCTTCATCTACTGTAGATACACCCGTGGGGGTTTTTTTTGTGCATATTTTGGGGGGAGGGGTGGAGCTGCTAATTTATGACTGAAGATACTGCTGTTGGGTGAAGGGGAGAATGTACCTTTGTTTCCAGGAAGGCAGAGATTCTTTAAGAGATGTACTGGCGACAGTCAAATATATTCAACAGCATATGGAATTCAGACATGATTAGAAAAGAAAATGTTGTTTATTATTATTACATTGCCACATTGGTCTTTTATTGTTCAAGCAGCAAAAGCCCAAAATGTATTGAAGAATAGTATGACGATGGGCAGCTGCTGAGAACAGACTTTACCTTGCAGAGCATTCTGCTTAAAACAGCTTATTAAAAAGCACTTATATTTGTCTTTGATTAGATTCCCAGCTTAATGGATTGAAGCAAAATAGATTAGTCTGTCAGCTTCTTCTATGGATCAAATGCACTATGATTGTGTTCTTTTCAATGTGTCACTTCAATGTCTGAATCAGGCAAAAAAAAGTATGTTATTTAATATGATGCTCTACAATAACATGACCTTTTGAAGTTCTGTCATGTGAACCATGCATTCCTGTCTGATTGATGGGGATTTGCTCATGCACTTATTTTGGAAAGCCATAGAATGGCATTAACAAATGTGGTTCTTTTTGCCTCTCCAGATCTTGTAGCATGGCCTACAGCATGCAAACACAGAGGCACAGCGATTGTACTTGCGGCCATAATTAAAGCACAAAACGAAACATACTGAGCTTTCCCAACCCCACTTGAAACACGGTAGGTAGGGATGCTGCAATGCTGATAGGCTAACTTTTTACCCCAGGGCTGCTTCTTGCATTACTTGTTTTGGGCACTCACCTTAGTCTGTGGACCAGCTCCAGGGGGAACATTGCTTCCATATGCCAGTTCTGAAGGGAAACACTTAGCAGCCAGATCCTGCTGTTGTGGTGGGATTGTTCTGCTGCACCACGGGATGCTGCAAGTTGAATAAAGGGAAAGAAGAGGATGGCAGCCAGTAGGGAGGGACACAACAGTGTCCAAGAGAGGGGAGGGGACAACATGCTATTAAGGCCTTGTTCAGAATACCCTAATAGCCCTACACAAGGTACCTCTCTGAATTCTCTGAAAATATATGTAAATAAACACATCTGTCTGTCATAGAAAACCCATCAACTCTGTTCTTATTCAATAACAGTGGATGAAGTAAAGTCATTATGGGCTGATTTTTTGCTTTTTACCTGTCATAACTACCTATTTATATGGGCTTTTTAATCCCACTTTTCTCTCCAAGAGGGACCTGCAGCAGCTTTCCAAAATACAATTTAAGTAAGCAAACAAAAAAAGAATGCACTAAAACACATCCTAGGATGGTTTTGATTCAGTAGGGTGGATCATGCAAAGCCAAGGGCCAAGACCCCTTCGGTTCCTGCCAAAGATTCACATCACTGGCCCAGGCTTAGTACCTGCAGTCAGAGGAGACAGAATCTCAGCCCAGCAAGATGCCACCCCCTCACTATTTACTATTTGTGTGAATAAACCCCTTGGGGTCAATAGAGACCACCATCACACCACCCCATTCATTGTACTCTAGTATGTTCTCTGGGATCCATTCAAACACATTCCTTCAAACACAGATACATTGTTACATAAAGTTTTATGGGTTCAAGACTATTTAGCTGTCTAAACCTATGCCTGAAGAAATGGGATCTGGTCCACAAAAGCATTTATGCTACAATAAAAGTGTCACAAGAATTCCCCTGGGGCTTGCTGCAGCAGGCTGCTACTTCCCTTTTGAAAGTCACCATAAATATCTTCTACATGTTAGATTTAGCCAAGCAAGGACACAAAAAGAATAATTTATAGTGACATTTAGGAAATCCCCTCTTCCTCCAGTTCACCAAAGTCCAAGCCAGAAATAAAGTCAGATCTACCTGTTTAAGCTGGCCTTGCACTGGTTCAAGAATAAATCAGAAAAAGATAGGAAATTTAATTGAATTGGGTAATGGCCTATGTACTCCCTCCATCTTCAGAATGGGGCAAACTATACATAAAATAATATTCTGACATGTCACAAACATAAGCCATGGAAATAGTTTCAGGACAGGTAGTAGTAGAACAGCAGGATTTGAGTCCAGTTGCACATTAGAGACCGACGAGATTTTTCGGGTATAAGCTTTCAAGAGTCAAAGCTCTCATAGTCATAAGCCATGGAAGTGTACTCCTAGAATTCCTTCAAATGAGGGAAGAACCAGGAAGTGAAGAGGCATTATGCCTTTGTGCCTGTGATATTTCACAGAATTCAAATGAACTATCACACCACCACTTCAGAAAAAATCACTCCATGACAGCTACACCAGTTCAGCTGTTTTCTACCATTGTATGCATTTTTAAAACCTAAACATAGGTAACAAGGGTGTGTCTGTACCTGTAACAAGCAATGCAGAAAGCAGTCCTCCGATCTGTATGTCAAAGTCACTTGTTCTGGCTATAAATAAGAGGCAACTTACATTAATTAGGAATCCAAATACCTACAAAAGCCTTTTGCTCATCACTTAGCTCCGCTGTCTGCCTCATTTGATCAACACTGAAGAAAGTCACAGAAACAAATGAAACCTATGTATTGTAGAAATGTAGAAGACAAAGACAATATTTTTTCAAATGGAATTACTTTTAATATATACTCGCAGAAGGTCTAATACTATGTATGCTGTCTCTGTAATTTTTTCCTGTAAATAACTTGGGGACAGTGAAAACACTGATTTTTTTTCTATGTCTCTGTTTAAGCATAAGACTTTGTAATGCTTTTTTAAAGAGGGGGGAAAAACATCAAAGAGCAAATTATGTACTTGCTTCCTATGAGTGTAATGTGCTCTTCAGTTTTTTATGAAAACTGATTTTAATAGATAAAGCCTTTTGAACAGCCTTGGTGTTTAGTGTCATACTCCTGTTTGATAACATGGAGGGGGGAAGAGCCATCCATGAAACCTGTTCCCAATGAGACTGTAAACTGGAAAATGTGCTGATCTCCGTGAATTGCCTAAGAAAAACTCTAGTTGCAAAGTAATTGCTCAAGCAAATAAGATTTCCTTGCAGCATTAGAACACAAGCCACCCAGATGGTCCTGCTTTGAAATGAATGGCAGCTGCGTACGGCCAGAACCCCGCACAGGCCTAGTAGCGCTCTTCTGAATCCCCCATTCCTTTCAGTGGGGCCGGCCCAGGAAAATTTCCTGGCAGGGTTTGGCTCGATGCTTTTTTGACAAACCTTTTCCAAGCATAAACAGAAAACAGATCTTTTTTTTCCCGATAAGTATTTTTGTACACTTCATTTCCTATTTAAATTTGAGCTCCAGTCACACAATAGCTACAATATGAAGCCATAACTGACCGTCACCAAATAAATGTTTTAAGGATCATCATAGGAAGAAAAATGATCTCTAGCATAATAACAGCTACGGGTGGGGGGAGCAAGCGGGAGCAAAACTCCAGGTGCAAAGGATTTGGAGTGCCTTTCTAGGTACCCTGGTTTGATTTTCATGGGGAATATTTTATGATGATCAATTTATTTAAGGAAAAAAATATTTAGATTTAAATAAAACTTTCTGATATTTTTTTTAAAAATCCCTGGAAATGCTTCCTCACTTTTAGAATTCTGAGAGAAACCAATTTTCATATACTTCCAAGTTTCAAAGGCTTAATATTTTTATCCTATTTCCAGTCATTTTTGTTGATGTGAAGTGAGCTAGTCCATCTCTGTAACTTTGAAGCCACGCATTATTTGGTGCTCGGCTGTAGCTGTTAGTCACTGTTGTACATTCATTTTAATTTTCTTTTTAGAGGTAATTTACTATTTTTTATCAAGCATGCTCACCACTGTTGGAAACTATTTGGGGTTGTGTTGCCTGAAACCAAGCATATAGAAAAAATGTCAAGTCAAATTGTATCACTTTAAACCCATAGTAAAAATTATTTTTAAAACAAAACACCAGATAATCTCAATACTTTTTTATCCCCATGAAGCTTAATTGTATGAGAATATCAACAACAATATATTTTATTGGCTTGTAGCAAACCCAAAAAACAAGTAATGTAACATTTGTTTGACAATTGCAGTTCCCTTCTGACCTCCCTCTCTTCCTGCTTTTTCTCCCTTGTTTAATATTTATGTGAACGTGAGTTTTAAAAACTACAGCCTGATTCATTTAGAAAGTGACCATTAAATTTTTTTCTTATAAATGTTTTAGGACCAGCATCCCACCCACCCCCAACTGTCAAAGTTTATAAAAGGTTTTATATTCCTTTAGAATGTAATAGCTTTTTGTCTTATTTTATGTCCTGTAAGTTATTAGTTTGAAACTGTTAGCATTCCATAATAATGCACACATGATTTTTGAATGTTTTCTGTAAATGACAATCAATGTTGATGAAGTTCCTTTCTTTAATGCTGAACAAAATTAAAAAAAAAAATCTATAAGAAAGTAGTCTGGCAGTAGCTTCTTTTATCAAGAAGGGCGAAGCGAATCAAGCATACTTTGAATTATGCAGCAATATGTTTAGTTGGTGATTATATATTTAAAAAGGCAGTTCACAAGATTCTTTCACATTTGCACATGTCCAAGAAATAAAATGCGAGAGAGAGTATGCAGAGAGATGCATGATAAATGCATGCTTGAGTCTTTAGGGCTCTCATTAAATTCTAAGGCATAAGTAAAAAGACTGTAATCTAGGTCACTAGAGAGGAGAACAAACTTGGCTCCTGTGCTCAGCAACAGGAAATGTTAGGCTATAGATGACAGGCTATGGCAGATAGACCCCTGTACCCTTACAGCAAGAATCCAGGCTCTTGGTTAAAAGGTTTTATTCAGGAATCTGATCATTTCCACAGATATGTCCATAGGATTACTCAGAAGCAAGGTAAGCAACTAAGCAGTAAGAACAGGTTGACCTGGCAACATATGGAAAAACGTATGGAATGGCAACATATGGAAAAACCATTCCTCTTAAAGAACACGATAACTCCTTTTCCCCCTTCCTTGCTCAAAAAGGAAACTCCTTTTCCCCTTCCCTTCAGCAAAACATCCTGAGAACTCCTCACATATTTTAACTATCAAGTCTAGACACTGAGAAAGCGGGAGATTAAAGTTGAAACAGTAATTCATGGGAGCGAGCTGTGTACGTCAGAAGCACTGAGAGCTCCCAAAGACGTTAGATAAGACACCTGCAGCTTCAGTAAGCCCGTGAAAGCAAAACAGTTACGGCATTGGCAATATGACATACCTTTTTAATGAGAGGTACAGTATTAAACACTGGTTCAGAATAAAAGGTCAGCCTCAAACAATGGCATGGATGGGGCACAGACATGACAGGAAAAGCCAAAACTTGCATTCCACATTAGGATATGGCATTCCCAACAAACAGGGATTCTGCATCCAGCTCTCACACATTCTTAGACATCCTTGCAATATACAGACCCTCTGTCAACACCCATTGCACCCCTCATAAAGATGGACATTTTGCTCATTTTTAATTTGATGTACCTAAATGAAGTAAAGTGTTTCTATGTTATGGCCTTGATTTTTAGATACTTCCAATGGTGCATCAAAATAGATATGCCTTACAATTTAAATGATGGTTTTACCTTTGGAATATATAAATCAGGGGTCTCCAACATGGTGCCCATGGGTACTATGGTGCCTGCCAAGTATTTTCAGAAAATGGTTGGGGCCAGGTAGGGCTCTTACTCAGCATAGCTTCTAATCGACCATAAGATCTGATTGGCTTTGAAGATTAAAATAATCCTGTTTTAGTGGTAGCTTTCACCACAGTGTTGGTTTAATTACGTCTCTAACTCCTCTTTCTCAGTGTATTTTTAAAATTACCCCTCTTCTTCACTGCACTTAAACTCTCTCTGGGTATATGGGTGTGGTTCCACCTCCTGTGGTAGCCATTTTGTGATTGTGTCCACTACCTTGTGTTGGAATTCCAAAGGTGACCACAGGCCCAAAAAGATTGGAGACCCAGATATAATGAGAGCAAACCTAACAAGAAGAAAAAAGAAAAAAACCCTCATAATATCATATAGTAAAGAGTCCAGTAGCACCTTTAAGAGTAACTAACTTTATTGTAACATACGCTTTTGAGAACCACAGCTCTCTTCATCAGATGTGGTTCTTGAAAGCTAATGCTACAATAAAGTTGGTCAGTCTTAAAGGTGCTACTGGACTCTTGCAACTACAGACTAACACAGCTAACTCCTCTGGATCTAATATCATATAGAACATAGTTGAGTCATCGTATGTTATTGGAAAGCCATACACTTTGCTTCAGATTAAATTTAAATACATGTGCAAAGTGAATGTGGTAAAAATGATGGAGATAGTCCCCATTCAGTATTTCTGTTGTATATAGTAGCATTCTAATTTGCACATAGAGCTCATGGTAATCAAGAGCGTCCCTATTTAGTTCAGTGTCAGGAACTGGTCTGTGCATAAACATTGCAGATGGGAAGTTATGTGTCTTGAAGTCATTTGAAAACCTTTGAATCAGGGGCAGTATTCCAACTACTGAGGAGCCAGGACTAGAGATGGGCATGATCCAAAAAAATTAACGATCCAGCTGATCGTGGATCGGCGCCAGCGACGATCTCAAATTAACGATCCACACCGATCATCTCCCATTCCCAAGCCGTGGATCGTGGAGGCCAAAGTGGGCCGCACTGCTATTCTCAGCTATGTGGGAAGGTGGGTGGTGGCGGCGGCCGCCGGGCCTGGTGGGCACGGGGAGGTGACGACGAGCCACCTCCCCTCAGGTCCCATTCAGCAACACAGATCTGTGTTTAGCCGTCAGAGCTGCCTATCAGGGTTTGCAGGGATGAGATTGGAGTGCCCATGGCTACAGAACACCCCCTTCGCCCTCCCTCCCCTGGGTGTCTTCTCCCAACTTGTGACTGCTTTGCTGCTCTGTGGTTGGAAGGAAGCCCTGCTGATCAAGGCAAGCTGGGCTTCCATTCGGGTTTCCAGGGCGACAGAAGGAGGGCAAACAGAGCTCAGGCTTTCCCCTGGCTCCGTTGCCAGGGGAATAGATTGCTGGAGCCTGAGTGTCTGGATCCCCGATCCAAGCCTGAACGCAATGATCCAGGCCTCTCCCGATCACTGGATTGGTGGCCGTGGACAAACACGATCCACCGGGTCATGATCGCGCGATCGCCATTATCGTGGGGTTTTTTTTAGCGTAATGCGGATCGTGCCCATCTCTAGCCAGGACTACATTCTGAAAAATCTTACACAATGAAAACTTGAGTTGCCTGCCTACTTGGTAGAAAGGTTTCAGATGGGTAGCTATGTTGGTTGGTCTAAGACTCAAGTCCAGTAGCATCTTAAAGAACAACAAGATTTTCAGGGAGACCCAAAACTCCCTTTGTCTGATGAAGGCAAGCATTGACTCTCAAAAGCTATACCTGAAAATCCTGTTGGTCTTTAAGGTGCTACTGGACTCAAATCTTGTTGGTAGTAGTCTAAATATACTTAGCAAAGCTATGTATAATGTTTTTTACTAAAAACATCCTTTTGCCTACCTCTAAATCGTTATGATTCTTCCCTCAAGCAGGAATCATTGAATTCACTTCAGACTTTCACATTTGACAAAAGTTGGTTTTGTTTGTTTTTAAACTGAAAGATAGGACAACCAATAAATTCAGCATGTAAATATGAATTATATTTCTGACATGTTTTGAAAAGAATACAATGAACCCAATTCAAGCAAAGCACTTTTGAAGCCCGTTGATTCCACTGGAGTTGGGTCTGCAGGGTGGATAAAAATCAATGATTTTTTTTAAAAAAATCAAAAAAATTGGATTTTTTTAATTTAAATTGGATTTTTTTGAGTTAAATCGGATTTTTTTTAATTTAAATTGGATTTTTTAAAATAAAATGCTTTTTGAGGAAAATATATTACCATCCAAAGGTTATTCCATCATGAAATAAAGATTAGTTTTTAATTATGTAGAATAAGGCTGTATATGTTTAATTTTTTTGGTAAATAAATTCTATTAATCCATTCACAACATCATGCTCTTCCAGAGGTTTTTGTAAGATTATTGGGCAGTTTCTCTGCCTACAAGATATTATCACAGATGCTTGGTTTTGCAGTTCTCAAAACTGAATTTGTGTCAGCTCAGCAGAGATCACATGCCTCTTCTTCAGAGCAAAAATGTTACAACATGAACAGAGTTGAGAAAAAGACCTTAATCCTATTGTTCTACTAACCTATGAAGACAGAATCGACCCCTCCAGTGCTAAGTTTCAAGAAGTTCAGTGAATAGAAACAATATTTTTCTGATTGTTTGGAGTGGAATAGATCTGCACAAGAAGAAACTAAGTGTGAGGAGGGAGGGGCAAGCAGTAAAAAATGAAAGTGAAACTTTTTGAGCACAATACTGCACAAATCTTTTGTGTGTATGACCTGAGGTTTATCACACTCTTTCCTTGGAGGAAAAAACCTATAATGGCAGCAGGCTGTAAAAGAGACCCAGTTTGGGAATACTTTAATGAAGTTCCTTTACCTATCGGTAAGGCAAGCATCTACTTGCATATTAAAGTTATACCAGCAAGAATTCGTCTTTATGTAGAAAACTATGATTTAAATCAAGCCTTAATGACTAGTGATTTAAATCAAATCCACCCTGTGGGTCTGCATAAGGACACTTGGGCAGGAGCACTGCCCATTTAACTATCATGTCACAAGATTTTAACACTATTTTTATTGAAGTTTTTTTTAAAAAAGGAGCAATATGCGGTATGTACGTGAGAGAGAATTAAAATACTGTTATGCCTAGTGACTAGATCTTGCACACATTCTAATAGAAATTTTACTATTAATAAGATTATTACATGGGAAAAGGTTTTGGAGATTGCTATCCTCCCAAGCATTTTTAAGCAATTAACAGAATTTCACTGGAGTCCAATTAAAGGTAAGCATTTGAACATTTCTATTCAGAGAAAAGAAAAATAAAAGAACAGTTCTTCAAACTTTAATACTTTTTTTTCAAACCAAGCGTTATATCTATGAAGTTAGAAATACAAGCTGGCTCTTGTTCATGGATCTACCCGATTCAAATTATAACACACTATGTTCCATCTCATAGAGTGTAGTGGTTATAGCACCAGACCAGGATAAGGGAGACCCTCAGGTTTGAATCCCCCACACTGCCGAGGAAGGTCGTTGAATAACTTTGTTCCAGTCACTGTCTCTTAGCCTTGCCTACCTCGCAGGACTTTTGTTGTGAGCTGCTTTGGGGCTCCACTGAGGAGAAAGGCAAAGAAATGAATAAAATTCAGCAAATAAATAAATAAAATTCAGCATTTCTCACTTTCAGTATCAGAATCTGGCTGAGATTTTTTTAAAAACATCAAGCATGAAAGCACAACATGGCAACACACAGGTGGGCTCAAAGTTTCACGCTCAAAACTGTTCTCCAGTTTTGTTTAAAAATAGACCTTCCCACTCTAGCCTTTAGATGAGAATTCATACACAAGGACCCATCTATTCTACTATTACTGTTTGTTAATGCTCAGCTCACTTTTTTCAGTTGCCAAGTGCTCCCTTGCACTTACTCTTCAAGGAAGAATTTTAATTGCCTTCTCCTGCAGTGCCTGAGATAAGACAGAAAAATCCTTAGGGTGAGGACTAAAATCCTGAAAATGTCATCTGAAATGGATAGGAGATAAAAAGTTATGGCTGGAAATAGGTTTCCTGTTGAAATGGTGGATCTAATCAAGAAAACAAGCATAGAACTTGGGGCAGATAACCTGTGTGTAAATGTTCCTTGCTATCAAGTGCTATGAAGTGACAATACCTTCAATTCTGTTCATGTTGGGGAGGGGGACTTTTTGCAAAGTTACTCCAGTCCAGCCTTCCTTCTGAGCAAACACTGTCATCAAGTAATTGTTATCTATAGGTTATATGTAGAAACGTATTAGATATTTTAATTTGAAGATAGACATGAAACCTGCTGTCCATATGGTCACTTAGGACAAGCTGTAAATATTCTTTCACATAATGTTTTGTTCACCATCCAAGAATCTCTCTTGGGGTTAACGTTGTAGGTTGCATTCTAGATCTGACATTTCCCTTTTGATGGCCACTTTCTGGTATCTGTTAATACTCCTTAAACAAACATACACGGATGGAGATAAAGGCAGTCTGGAAAAGAAACTGGTGTGATGAGCAACCTATTCAATCAGTGGAGGAAAATGTCAATTGGGAATCAGCAGTAACTAAATAAATCGTTACCATGATCACATTGAATGGCAATTCCAGTTAATGCTTTGTCTCTTCAGAGACATTCTGAAAATATATAAAGTTTCATTTTTTTAAAAAAAAAAGTATAATTCTACTTCCAGCAACGCCAAAGCAGGTTTCACATTTAGCAGCATTCAGAACTAGAGATGGGCATGAACAGCAATACGAACAAAAAAGAGCCACGAACAGCCTGATCTGCTGTTTGAGAACAAGCTGTTCGTGAGGCCCATTCTAAATGAACAGGTGGTTGTTGCAAGCCTCGTTCATTGCTGTTCGTCAAGTCAGACAATCTGGCACCTGCAATCAATTCCCTTGGCAACTTAGGCAGGGTTTGTCTGAACTCTGTCTGAACTCCTGCTGTTGCCCTGGAAGCCCCAGTCTAAGCCCAATTTAGCTTGATAGGCAGGTCTTCCTTTCAAGTGTGGAGCTCCAAATTTGTTACAAGGGAGCAAAGACCAGGGAGGAGGGGGGCTCCCAGCTCTGGCTTTGCAGACAGTGGAGAGGGAGAGAGACAGCTGCTGTTGGCAATTTGATAGCGTGCATTGGAGCTTGAATTTTCTTTGTGTGTAGTGGGACAGGGATCTATCCCTTCAGGTTCCAGGGCTGCTGCCAGGCTCTGGGCCAAGCTATTATTTATTATTGGTACCTTTCTTGTTGCCTGCTCGAGTAAGGTTTCTGGGAGTGGTGTGGTAGGGATCTACCCCTTCAAGTTCCAGGGCTGCTGCCAGGCTCTGGGGCCAAGCTATTATTTATTATGGTACCTTTCCTGGTGCCTGCTCAGGTCAGGTTTCTGGGAGTGGTGCAGTAGGGATCTTGCCCAAACTTGGATGATGGCTGGAGGAGAGCCTGCTGGCCCCCACAAACATCCAACCATGAACATGTTCATGAACAGGTCATGCCCGTAAGTGTTCGTGTCCCTATTTGTGGATGGCAATGAACAACGAACATCATGTTTGTTTGTTTTTCCTGTTTGTGCCCATCTCTATTAGGAACAGCCCTGCACAAGGAACCTTACACACCAGTTTACCTTGTACAATAGCACCACCTACAACACTCACAAACATTGTCATGATGAGGAGTCTTGTCTTCTCTAGTCAGGAAAAACTGAATTGGACACTTCATGAAGACAAACATCCCTCTTCAGAGGAAGAGAGAGAGAGAATGCAGGGGATGCTGCCATTTTGTAATAGAGCAGATGGAAAGTATGTTGCAGTCTTATCCCAAGCATATTTACAGGAGCGAGTTCAAGTGTATATATTCCCAGCTAAGCAAAGGACACTAGCCACTGCCTTGCATCCTATGACATCATTTCCCTTGTGCCTCTCTCTGACTGCTTCAGGCTAATTCACAATGGCAATTAAACAGTTACAAGACAATCCCCATGCATTTATGGCTACTATATGTAGTACTAAAGAATGTATAATATAATTAATATAAAAGGAAGGGGATACATTGCAGGCATTGGAGAAATACTAGTCTATTAAGCAGTTGAAATTGTTAAAAATCCTAGGGAGTTGTGGTGGTTCTCAGTAGCCCTCAGTAGTCTCCACAGAATTTTCAGTAAATGCTAGACCTGTGTATTCAAATCGAAATGAATCAAAATCTGAACCAAACAAACCCATTCTTAACAGAAGTATTGCAATTAATCCAAACAAGAAAATTAATAAATGTAAAAATAATGAGAGGCCGTTCATGTCCTGCATAGTCTCTAGTGCCTTGTGGCCACTATTTTCTACTTTTTGTTCCATGAGGCACAGTGCAACAAATTGAAGAAGGAACACAGGGACTCAGCAGGGACTCTTCCAACCAGGAGAGTTTGGCAATATTACTGTCCCAATAGGCCTCTCTGTGTATTATATGCCTTTTTTCCAACCGTCAATGCACCATTCACAGTGGTTTGGGAAGGCATTTTTAATTCTATATCTATCCTGCTTGCATGAGCTATTTCATTATCTGGGATTGCACTAGCTGCTTGGGGCAAAACTTTTGTGAACACCGAGGATACTGAAAACATCAATATGAATGTAATCTGAAGTTAAAGTCGCCAACTTCCAGACTGTGCCTGGAGTTTTCCTGGAATTTCAGCTGATCTCCCTGTTGGGCCGAGGAATACATTAGGAGTATATGCTGAGAAAATTTTCATTACAGTTTTGAATCTGGGTTTTCCAAATGAACTCCAGCTGGTTTGCTCCAGGTGGGCCATTGCCAGTTTGGATCGAATCCCTTTGGTTTTTTTATTAAGTTTTCTCACTCATTCGCATACTAACATGAGCCTTTGTGTCAGCCCAAGATTCAGAGGCTGGAGGAGATGCCTCCCTCCTAAACCCCATACAATGGCATGCCCACATGGAGGTTGGTTGGTTGCTGACCTTTCCTTGCACTGTGCATAAACATGCATAGAAAGGGATTGGCATTATCTGCTGCTCCCCTTCCTGGCACAAAGCAAATCTTTTGCGATCCCTACGAGTCACTTTTCCAAACTCTCAGGTGGGGGGGGGGGCACACTAGCAGCACTTTCAAGACCACCCAAACTTTCCTTGGTATAAGTTTTAGAAGTCTAATCATGTCAGATACAAAAAAACCCTCCTGCCTCTGAGAAGGCACTTGCCTGATTTTTTCCCAACTATAACAGTTTGGCCGCTTTTTCTGTTAATATTCAGTGAAGGCCTTATATACTAGCAATGCTGAGACACGTGTTTTAAATTAGTCTTAAAGTTTGAAAAACAATTTTTTTGTGGATGTGTGGGAGGCAAGGACAGTAATTCCCATGAAGCAGTACAATAATACTCATGGGTGAATTTATTATGGTCTGGGCAGCTCTGCAACCATTCACAAACAATGAGTGACACTGCAACACATATGCAACACAGAGATGCCACCATTCTGGCAAGATCCCAGATTAGTTGGATTTTTACTTTCAGCAAAGTGCCTTTTTTTAACTCTAGGAGACAGGTGTAGCAGGCACTGTGGCAAATCAGTATGTAGTCGCACGTGCATCTTGTTTACATAATTGATTGCATTCCAGCTGTTTGGATGCAGATTACCAGCATATCAAATGTCAGTCTCTATGATTTAAACTTGCAAGAAACCTGAAAGCCAAAGGGGACCATGTTTCTTTTACAAACACTAGAAAAAGCAGTAAATTAAAGGTGAACAGGCTTCCTCTCCCTTGACAGAAATATCAAAAGGAAGTCTTTTGCTTGCAGTATTTCCCAGGCAACCAGAGCTGCACAGCTGGAACATAAAACAGAGGCCAAGTTCCTCTCACTGCCGCAATAGGCAACACACCTGCTTAGCAGACTTGGCGGAAGGATAAAGACAGGTGCTTTGCCTCCGCAAAAACACACCCCAAGCCAGACAAATGCAAGATGACCATGAAGGCAAAATATCAAATCATCTCTCTAAGGAAGAGAGAATTGTGGATTCAGAGTCTGAGATCTTGCTATGTCTTTCATATAAAAGGAGTTGTGCCTTTTGCCCAAGAAAAACTGACCCCCAAAAGTCCACTATGGAGGGAAAAAACTGGCAACCTCCCATTAATATGTACTGAAAGTGGGGATGGGGAAAGGTCAGAGGGAGGGGGCAATTGAGTGACTCGGCAAATAGATAAGGCAATGCCAGGGCCATTTACTGACCAGCAGAGTTTCACACAGTTCTTACCTCTAACAAGGATTCCACTCAGGTCTAGCCAAAGCACTTTTGTGCCCTGGGTGAACTATAACATTTAATCAAGAGAAAAGTGTTTTGTGTTGAAAGTCATCCATCTCCCATGCTCTCTTGATGGTGGCTGCTACTGATCCCAGTCACCCTGTATCCAGCAAGGCGTCAGTGGGATGAAACCGAGCCACTGCTAGGTTTTGCCTCAAAAGACAATACCCCACAAAAGCTCCAGCCAGGCTGGCATGAAAGGGGGTACCGAGAGCCAACCAGTGGATACTGAATTGTGCTCCAAATTTCTAATTCAGCTCTGCTTCCCTTTCCTGTATAATTGGCACAAGTCAGGGAGTTCAGCAGCTACCTCCAAGCTGCTCATCTTGAAAGGAGCACTGCAGAAAGTAAGTTTTAGAGCTTGGTGGCTGCAGGCACACGGGTAAGGGCTCAAAGGCATCCAGAAAGCCAGAGCCAGGCAAGAGGAGGACATCTACACCTCTACCATATTAGCACACAGCCCAACTGTTTTATGGTTTCATTGGTTGTAGTGACTGCGATCTCCATATTCCTCACAGAGGACATTTCCACACAGATTCTGTTCCTGGTTTCTATGCTGTTGGAAAGTAGATTCTGTTTCCTGCTTCCAGCATTGTGGTGCATTTGTGCACCAGTTATGAATTCCCCAGCTTTGCTCCAGTTTTTCCCAAATCTGCTGTCCTGTGAAGTTTTGAGAAAGATCACAACAAAGACTGAGCGGGTGCTATGCGGGTGGAAAAGTTTGGATTTTCCCACTCCCACTCACATAGCAGTCATTTTCCCTGTCCCCACAGCAGTCATTCCTTTCCCCTGCCACCAGGGGGCTTGTGTGTGCATGTGCGTGTGTGTTTAAAGAAACAATTGAATATCATTATGAAAATCTGTGTATTAGGTTCTCTGAATTCCCAGCTATCACTTCTTAAAAGTAAGCCTCTAGTCCCTTTCATTGCAGAGATCTAAGGAGAAAGGTGTGTCTTCACAATGAAAGGAGCTAGAGACTTACAGTTTTAGAAAAATGAAAGCTAGGAATTTGGAGAACCTGACACAAAGATTGTCGTAACATCATAATGACAATTTATGCCATTTTTTTAAAACAAAACCTTTAACAGTCCTTGTAGTGTTGGGACAGGAGGGCTGCTGCCAGGGACTGGGGCAAGGAAACTGCAGGAAAGCCTGCTGTGATACCAGAGAGGTGCAAAGAGGACATTAATTATACCCCCCAAGAAATCAGATCCTGAGAAAAATGCTCTTTCACAGGAAAGGGGGGCACTAAAATGTTCAAGCTACCTACTAAGTGGAGATAAGTTTTCCACCAGTAGAAAACCATTTGTCCTCACTGGGAGGATGGAATGGGGGAGAGAATGGGGAACTGAGGTCATCTCTATACACACGCATAGCCTTACTGGTGCCCTTACCAGCCTTACCGGTGCCCAAACTCGCAGTGCCGACAGGGCTGGAATATGTTTGGTGGTGACAGGACCAAAGGACACAGTGAACCAAGGTGAGAGGGAGCAAGCAAACTCTGGTCTCCCTGGTTGTAACACCTGCCTTGCGGAAGTTCAGTTGCTGATGCGCTGTATCAACAGCAATGGAGAAACTACATAAGCATGTCCCTGTGCATAAGTCTTTGAGCTCTGAAACTAGTTCTTTCACATGCAACTGCCTTTCACAAAAACATCCTCCGGTTCGTAATCTTAGCTCAAAGTAATATATAATTACAAGTGCAGTTTCATCAGAAACTTGAGACAGAAACACCCGAGATCAATCAGCCCATCTTCTGTAAGTGAACTCCTCCTGCTATGTATGGACGCCCCATTAATAGTTGTACAACAGAAAGCCGGGCCCAAAAGTTTAAAGAATTTCAGAACAACCTTTCCTTGTAATGAGCAGACAATTAAGGAAAATAATCAGGACACTTTCCAACCTTCAAAAGCTGTAAATGAAAATAAGCTACATTCCAAGCTATGTTAATCAGGCTCAATCTATTTTCCCTATCGCTACAAATCACTGCAGTTTTCAACTAACAAGAATGGTTGCTCTACTTGATCCAACAGCCCTTGTAAGAAAGGCACTTAGCATAGCATTACCATCATTACATCCCCAGGTTAAAGGCAATGAAACTCCAGGAACGGCAAAGTCAAATCAGTTCAATTGTCTGATTGTTCATGCTCACAAAGTAGAGAGGTCGGCAGGGGTCCAGCATAAAACTTAGGGGTTTTATAGAGAAGCTCCTTTAAGGTAATTCATTGCCCTCTACAGTAGCTTTAAATCAGAGGGGCTAGAATGGTCACAGTGAACGTGGCTCTCAATGGTTCTTGATAGCTATGTAGCAGATAGCCAGCTGCTAGGCCAGATGTCAAAGGTGCATTAAGAGCACTTGGTTTTGATCTAACCCATTCCAGGGAAGCACAGTGGATTTGGCTTGAAGCACTGCAATAAAAAAAGATGGTGATTAATGAAGCAGCACAACTTAATAAAGCAAGTTGACTCCCGCTTCCTTCTCAAAGGCATTTTCACTGTCCACAAAGCAGTTCTTTTACTTACCAGCAGGGACATGTAAAATGTTAATCATCAATCTGTGGGCCATTAAAGAAGTTGCTTTCCCTCTCTCAACTTGAAAAACCAAGGGGGGAAAGATAATAGGTTTAGTTAACAGAGCTCTTCAGATAATGGGGGATGTTCAGAGGGAGGCATTGATGGAGTCAGCATGGGAGCACAGCATATTCATTCAGCCTTCTCTTAGGAACCATAAGTTTCAAACTCCAGGCATGAAGTTCAAGCCTGAGATGTGGGTCAGCCTGCTTTGTTACTGCTGGAACAGCTTGGACTTTTGGCACTCAGAGCAGAGACAATGAGCTGCCTTACATATTGTTTATCCTGCATGAACTCCAGTGGTGCTTTCAAATAATAGTTATGGTCACCTATCTATTGCTTTGACTAGATTATACTGAGGAAACATGAGAGCCCAGCTGATTCCCCACTCCTCCACTTGAAGCCAGCCGGGTGACCTTGTGGCAGTCACAGCTCTTCCAGAGCTCTCTCAGCCCCACCCACCTCACAGGGTGTTTGTTGTGGGGATAATGATGACATACTTTGTAAACAGCTCTGAGTGGGCATTAAGTTGTCTGGAAGGGCGGTATATAAATCAAATGTTGTTATTATTATTATTAATTCTATGCAGATCAGTGACTGGAAGCACCTCTCCCTGCCTGCCCCTTAAGGTCTTTGAACCTAAGATGCTACTAATTGGACCTGATAGATGACAAGCACGAACTTCGGCTTCCCAAGGTTGCCTTTAACATACCTTAAAGTATGTTCTTTATGGCACAATACATTTCTGGTAAAGAGGATGCACCGTGCTGATGCCACATGATAATAGCCCCCACATTCTTATCTTAATTACAAGGAGTTGGATTCAATAGATACCTTCCACTAAGCAAGGTTCTTCTGTCGGAGGAAGCTTCTTGCTTAGCTGAAGGGAAACCTTGGATCCAATCTATGTACTAAGAAATAATTCAAAAATAAGATTTCCCCCAAGTAACTATGGCCCGGACTAGCCTGATCTTGTCAGGTCTCAGCAGCTAAGTAGGGCCAGCAGTGATCAGTAGTACTGGAGTGGGCAATGGATGGATCTCCAAAGAAGACCAGGGTTACGATGCAGAATCAGGCAATGACAACCCACCTCGGTTAATCTCTTGCCTTGAAAACCCAGCAGGGGTTGCCATAAAGTTGGCTAATATTTGACAGCACTTTATACTAGGGCTTCTAGGTCCCCCAGTGGGGGTGAGGGATCCCCCGCATGCACCCTCCACACCCTGCCACAACTTACCTGGCCAAAAAAGAAAACTCACCATAACCTGCTAACTACTCCAGTCTAAGGCACAAGATTATATTATATATGATGAGTAAAATTACAATATACAATCCAAAGAATCTGAAGCAAACAACAACATTGCATAGCAATTACAGCATTTATAGAATATGAACCACAAGGTTTCCACTGAGGTACAAACAAAAAGTAATGTACACCTAAAGAATCACTGAGTTGAGACTCCGTTCCACATGTATTAAAATTAAAAAGTCCAGTAGAGTGTCTAATGCAATCAATATATCAAGTGCTGTTGATTCGTGTAATCTTTTCGTTTCTTTTTCTTGTAAGGGAGAAAGTATCCTCATGGCCCCACCTAATGAGGAGCCAGCTTGCCACCTCGTTTCAAGAATTCTTTGTCAGGAATGTGCTGCATTATGGCTCACTCTCCAAAAACGGCAACAGCCAACATCAGATACATTTGTATGGCATTCACCCGACAATCAATCAATCAAGTAAAATTAATTATACAATTGATTCATATGTATCTTTCATGCCATGGGCTCAGATAATTCATGCATACAATCCTTTCCAGTAAGACCATCTTGGTGACACATCCGATTACAAGCAGTTATATAGATAATTACTCCATTAGATTCTTAAAGAGACAGTCCCTTACTAAGGATAATTTATTTTTTTATTTATTTTATTTCAAATTTCTATTCTGCCCTTCCCGCAAGTGGGCTCAAGGCAGATAACAACCCAGTATCAACTTTTACAGCAAACAAGTATAATCAATATGAGCATTCAGACCTTGGCTGGGGGGGGGAGGGGGCAAGAGTATTAAGATGGAAGATCCAGAAAGCTTCTTCATGTAACATCTCTTTTTGAACATTACTAGCAATGCCCGGTCTGGCTACATGTAAGGCAGAGAATCTGAACTCTTCCTCATGATGATGACAATTGGCAAAATGTGGAACTATTTCAGCAAAGGGATGCGAGTTCTATTCAGTGAGCAGCCAGGAGAATAACCCCATGAGCTTTCTCTACGTGTAGCACCCCTGGAGTAGTTTATGTCATAGAATGCACTTGTAACTTGCTATACATTGGGAGCACTACATGCCCTGTAAGATAGAGAATAATGGCGCACATGTCTCACATTAGGAACAGGGTGATGCAGGTACTAATCAAGTTCTTGTATTGCTACCCACAAAGCCAAACCAAAGTCCATCCCTCCCTTTCTGTATGCTTTTTATGCACAATGCAAGGAAATGCTGGCATGTAAGCAATGTCCATGCAGGTGCACACACATGATTGAGGAGGGAGAGGTCTCCTCCAGCCTCCAAGTCCCCACCTCCCATAGAGGAACATATTATGCAAATTAGGATGAAAATTGGAAATAATAAACAATTATTAAAGAACTGCACTGAGGAGGACCCAGACATGTTTGGACTGGGTTGCCCATTCAGTGGCCTTCTGCTGCTATCTTTACTTAATGGCCACTGCAACTAGCCAGTCTATGACTGCAAAAGTCAGCCTAAGAGAAAGGGGTCAAGTAGCATGAAGAGACACTTCATCTTGCCCAGGAAAGACTTCTTCACCTTTCCTGGGTCCTGATTAAAACTGATAACCCAGTGTTAAAAGAGCAGAGATAGCAGGGCAGTGCACTTTGCACAGTTCCATGCGGGCAATGAAATTTTTCCAGATCAGTATTTCACATGGACTCATCTGGCTGAAGACTCAGCTTCCCTCATTTTCATTATTGAGATTATGGCTTTGGTTTCATGTTAACTCCTTGTCCTTCTACACTGGGTTAACAGTTTTAGTTGGAAAATGGAGACTGGGCAACACCTTGCGGGTGTGCACGATGGGCTGAAACTCAGGATAAAAAAATAAATGGATTAGATTTGAACCAGCACCAGCCCACCTGCAACAAACCAATTTGTCTGGAAGACCCAGATCCGAAACTGAAACAGAATATTCCTCCATGCACGCCCTAGTGGGCAGGCAGGATGGTTTTGGAAAGGTCAGAGTAGACAGATAGCTGGCAAAGGGCTTGACTTAAGTTTGACAGGGTAGTGTATTTTGCATTGCAGCCTATGATTGACGTCTGCACATTCCCCCTTCCAAATGTTTCCAAAGCCAATTGGTGGGGAGACATCTCCCCTTGCAAGGACCTAATTGGTAGGAAGATAGTGCCATTGCCCAAGTAGCAATGGGAGGGGGAGATGAACTCATGCATATTGCACACATTCCCCCTTCCTGCCAACAGAGTTAGTTAATAATGTAAGGGCTCTCGCCGCTTCGGATCCAACAGATGAATTCCATTAAGGAAAACAAGATGCTGCCATCACAGCCCAGTGCCTGCCTGCTGCCACCACTGCAACTTAAGAACCAAAATGAAACACAGAAACTTTTTGGTGGGAGGGTGTTGTTATAATTTGGTTCACTATCCTAGAAGCTGCTTTAACTAAACAAAACAGCAATTTCCAGGTGTGTTTTTGGCTCATTTGTTTCATTTAGCATACTGCTAATGCTTACTAGTTATCACCCAGTAAATATATACCTGCTTGAGAAATTCAGCATTCCTTGAGGCAAGAAAGGTATCTAGAAACCAGGCAATACCAATGAAGGTGGGAAGGTGGGATTTCCTGGAAAATACCTCTGGATAATTGTTGTTGAGTCTGTTTTAGTTATCCCTGAAGACAATGTATGCTCTTTTATCACATAATAAAGCTCTCTTTATCATGCCATAAAATCCCTTTAACTCATTTCTTTTGGTCAGTATATGGCCATGAGAGGGGGGGGAGAAGTCATTTAGAACCTCCTGTTAAAAAAAGGATCTTTAAGAAAGCAACATTTATGATTCTGTAAGTTCTTATTAAAATGTTTGTTTTATAACACATCATGCATGGGGAATATATTTATGTGATGCTGAAGGTTAATAGGGCTGTCAAAATGAATTCACAACTGGTGCAACACTTTAGCTGTATTGAGAAGTGTGGATAAAGTGACCTCAAATACCTCTATTTAAAGGCAAGAGAGGTGAGATAATTAGAATCTCAGCAGAGTCAGAACCTTAAGTGCTAACAATCAAAGTAGCACAGAGGCGCTAGCAAAATCAAGACACCTGCTAAACAACCAGCCAAGCTGGAATCTTTGGATTGGATTCTGGATCTAAACTTCTCTTGAGTTTCCTGCATTAACCTAGAACAATTTATTCAACTTTTTATGCTAGAAAACCATTGAAGTTTCCTGTAAAACAGACTGACTTTTCACATCATATACCAGATCTGTTTAGTTTTATGAAGTGCTTGCCTAATCACACATAGATCCACTTATCACATGTGAAAATTCTGCATTATCAAAAAAAAAGATGACTGGAGCAGACAGGTAGGTTCATATAGGAATGGGAAGTCATTAAGGTATGTTGGTCCCAAGCTGTATAGGGCTTTAAATGCTGATACCAGTACCTTGAATTGGGCCCCCAAACTAACTGAAAGCTAGTGTAATTGGCTCAGAACTGCAATGATATGGTGCCTATGTCCCATGCCACTCAGAACTGCAGTGATATGGTGCCTATGTCCCATGCCACTCTGTACCAGTTATAGATTCTGAACACTCTTCAAGGGGAGCCTCATGTAGAGCTCATTGCAGTAGTCTAATCTAGATGTCACCAGGGCAGGTCATCACAGTGGCAAGATCTTTTGTCCTGGAAAGGCCATAAATGCTATTTTGAGGACAGCATTTTAGCATTTTTAAAATTATGTTATTGACATTATGCTGTTTTTTCAATAAGATTTCATTAAATGACTATATGCAAGATCTGGTTGATAAGCCACCTGGTGTCATGTCTGAGCAGAAGTTATATAAATGAGAATAATACTACTACTTAAAATAATGATAATTAGCAGCCTCCTGGAACCTAGTTAACCTCTCCTGTTCTATTCTAAAACTATATTTGCTTTTAAAAATGGTTTTCTTCATGATGACTGTAAATCTGGATCATATTATGCCTCAGTGGGCCATCCTAAACCAGTAAGGAAGACAGACTCAGTAATTTAACGGAAATGAATTAAATGGTTTATGGAGGCATAATACCCCATGGATGAATAAATGATCAGGAGCAATAAACACTTAAAGCAGTCCATGAAGTAACACATGATATGAGACATGGCCAGTGGAAAAATTATAAAGACAAATGGCCAGGGCTTTCTTTCTGAAGTACCACTACGTCTTTTTTTAAGAAAAAAAATGCAAATAGCAAAATATTACATTTTGTTGACTGTAGAGCATTCCACCCTCCTAATCACATCCATCTAGTTAAAAGGGATGTTGCAAACTGATATGAACATGATCACCAAGTGAACTTACCTTGTTCAATACCCTTGATCACATAAAGACAAGCTTCTGAATGGCTTGCCTCCATCATGCTCAAACTTTGCATTTACCAGCTTTAAAACTACAGGACCAGGTCATGCAGTTCAGTTCCTGTTGTTCTAGTTGTAAACCTCTTAACTGCTTGCACAGTTGCCATTTTAAAAAAAACAACCCTAAAATTGGCCATTACACTACCTTTCTACTCATGATGACCGTACATTAGTTGAAATCCACACTCATGAAGGGGGAGTGGGCATGGTTGCACAGGCTCCACCCACACCTGTGTGAGATCACTGGCTTGTGAGCATTTCTTGCTCACAAGTGAACTGGTGTAGTCACCATCCTCGTGATAGGGAATGTTTGAAAAGTAGGCTGTGTTTCTAACATTAGGCAATATTCCTGATGTCATGACCTAAGTGTGCTACTCAGCTCAAAGAAACATTTACTGACATTAGTTATGTCACTAAACAAAGAAAAAAAGTAGATTCGTGATCATAAGGAGCATAAACTGAAGGCACATAGTAATGCTCAAATATCAAATTTCTGTAAAAATAGAAATTTTTTTTCTTTTTAATTATGTTTGGCTCTTTAAAATTGGAGGTTGCAGCGGATGAACAGATAGAAGGAAGGGTTCCTGAGAAAAAGAAAGGCACATAATTGTGTGAAACAGACACATCCAAATGCCTCAATGAACAATTGACTCCTTGCTCAGCCACCAGCAAGTAGTTGTGAGCCAAACTGGCAGGTACTTTAGCCAACTTTTTTAGAATGTTAAGACTTCTGCATTGCAAAGCAAGGTCATAGCTACCTACATGTCAAAATGTTGGTACCCTTTATACCACTGGGGTTTTTATCTTGATCAGAGAAGATACTACTATCCCTCCACCCCCTGAGAGTGGGGAAAGTGGTATAGAAACATTTCAAACTTTTGTGAGACAATTTTGTCTCTCACTTTTTCCAGGGGACAATATGACCAATATTCTCGTAACGTCTTCTGCTTCCCATAAACAAGTACCATCCGCATAAGACCATGTCATTACTTTGTTATGGTTAATCCACCGAAGTGTTGCAATCATCTCCGCTATTAGCAAGCTACCAAAATGCACAATTCTCAGCCCTTTTCATAGTATCTTTGAAAAGTTACATACAGTCACGCTTCTTCCATTACAAAGGATGCATTATGTCCATCATGACCAAACTTAAGAGCAGGCCAGCACAGAATGCTTAGGGGGTTGGCAAGTTGGCAAGAATACAATGAATAGCCCACAAAATATTTAGGGATAAAAAAATCTTATTCCCATCCCTTTCATTAGACACCATATTCACAATGTGTTTGTAGCATCCATGTTAAATGATGTCATTAAAGAAGATTCTGACATTAGAGGTTTATTTAATTATTCTTTGCATAGAATTAATCTGTACAAACATCATACTCCATGTCATCAATTCAAAGTATCATGATTAGTTCCATGAGCAATTAAAGTGCTCCTCCCAAGCAAATCATCAGCTATCCATGCAAAAACAGGCACATGCTACATTAAAGACTTTGCACTATAACTCTAAGGGATCCTCATTTTGGATCAGGCCAAAACGAATGATCAATGTTTGCAGAACAATGACTTCTATCCCAGCATCCTCAAGAGAATCCCTCATAGAGCAGGGCCACCCAAGAACCATTTTAGATCCATTCCTACTACCAAGCTCTGTATTCATCCCTAAGAGATGGAAAAGGTTTTTTCCCTCACCACATTCTGAAACCACATTCTGAAACCTCATTCAAGCAGCAGAGCGAGATAACATATGACTCTCTCTGTCTTTTTCTTAACCTTTCCCTACTTATCTCTGCCACCTTCTTCTGGATTCTCCTGCTCTCTATTCCAGCCATCCTTCCTTCCTTCAAGCCCCACTTGAAGGAACCTCAATACCACACCCTGCTTTCCTCCTCCCTACCAGCAATCTCCCCATCTCCTCCTCTGGGGACACTACCACGTACAACCTAGAATGTGTAGATTCCCTTTCTGGACTAGCAGTGAGAAAATACATATAGAATAATTGGAAGAACTTCCACTATGAGTAATTTGAGGGGTGGCTTGCCATTACCTTCCCCAGTCATCTACACTTTACCCCCAGGAAACTGGGTACTCATTTTACCGACCTCGGAAGGATGGAAGGCTGAGTCAACCTTGAGCTGGCTACCTGAACCCAGCTTCCGCCAGGATCGAACTCAGGTCGTGAGAAGAGCTTGGGCTGCAGTACTGCAGATTAACACTATGCAACACGGGGCTCAGTGGTCTAAAGAAATACAGTTCATATATTTATTTAGGAATAATTCTATGCTGCCTCTTCAGAGTCCTGCTTGAGGTGGTT
This sequence comes from Eublepharis macularius, assembly GCF_028583425.1. Taxonomy (NCBI): domain Eukaryota; kingdom Metazoa; phylum Chordata; class Lepidosauria; order Squamata; family Eublepharidae; genus Eublepharis; species Eublepharis macularius. The sequence continues at coordinate 97,630,040 of NC_072797.1, read as the reverse complement.
TATAACTAAAAACACATTACAAAAAAACCAAGCCTTAGGACATGAGCATAAAAACTATCCACAGTACAGACGTAGACCATCAAAAAACTGATAAGACAAAACCCCAATGAAAAGCATGAGTAAAAAAATGTAGACTCCAGATGAGCCTTGTGGTGGGGGAGGGGGGCTTCCAAAGGCTAGGTGCCACCACAAAAAATGCTCTCTCTCTCGTCACCACCTGCCTCATCTACAAAGGCAGGGGTTCAGATAACAAGGCTTGAAAGGCACAGTTTAACTGGCGGGCTTCAAGTACCCTGGCCCCAAGCTGTTTAGGGACTTAAAAGGTAACAACCAGCACTTTGATAGGTAACCAGTACAGATCTTTCTGCACAGATGTGATTAGCCTCTTAAACATATTCCCCAGATCCTAGTGCAGTTCACTACATTTTCTGTGCCATCCTTTTCTTTCACGTTTCCCCCCAGTTTATCTATGTTCAATAAAATCAAATGGAGTTCTAAGCTGATATCTTCCTCAGAACCAAACTACATGAGACAAATTACATATGTACAACATGTGTACACAATTACAAATGGTGGCTATCCAGGGGGTGGGGGTTGGCATTTTGCAAAATAAATCTACAAAATTTTCAGGGAACCTACTACTAACTGTCCTTTAAAGACCCCCCCCCCCAAGTTTCAGGGAAATTGGACCTTGGGGAGTCATTTTATGACCTCCCAAAGAAGGTGCCCTCAGCCACCCCATTTTGTCCTATTGTGGAGAGAAACTGACAGCAACTGGAGAAATCCATAGATCATGCCTTTCCTGGGATCCAATCTCCCTAAAACCTGGAGGGAGTCTTTAGAGGACAGTTAGGAGTAGGTCTCATGCAAATGCAGTGGATTTGGGGCCATTTTATGCCCCCCCAAGAAGGTGCCCTCAGCCACCCCATTTTTTCCTATTGTGGAGAGAAAAGCTGATAGCAACTACAGAAACCCACAGACCATGCCTTCTTTGGGGTCCAATCTCCCTGAAATTTGGTGGATCTTTAGAGGACAGTTAGGGGTAGGTCCCACGGAAATTCTGTAGATTCTGTAGATTGAAAAATGCCACCCCAGCCCCCTAGATAGCTCCTCTAGTTTTCCCCATAGGGAATGGTGGAGATTGAAGGTGGATAGGGGCATCGTCTTTCAAGGCCCATAAAATGGCCCCCCGAAGTCCAATCATCATGAATCTTGGGGGGTCTTTAGAGAACAGCTAGGAGAAAGTCCTCAGCAAATTTGGTAAAATTCGGTCCTAAAATGCCCCCAGACCCCTGAAAAGCCCTGAATTGCATTTCCCATTGGAAACAATGGCCAAATTTTACCCAATTTGCTCTGTACTGCCAAGCCAAACTGAAGAATGAGTACACCCCACCCTGTCCTTTTCAGGTTCATGTATCAGGCATGTTTCTAAACTTTTGCTCAGATGCTTAATTGTGTTGTCACGATCGTTCTTCCCACCTCCTCCTTATTCCGACTGAAGACGCTACATGGAGAGGAGGAGGAGGAAGTTAAGGGGGGAGGAGAGTGCAGGGAGGAGTAGGGAGGCAGCAGTGGCTAGAATGGGAGAATTTAAAACATGCCAGATTAAAAGCAAAACAGTTGGGGGGTAAGCCAGATCTAAGGGCTAAAAGAGGGGAGAGGGAAGCGGAAGCTGCCCAAAACCAATGCTCTGCAATGGCAACTTGCTGATTATGACCATGGACACTTGAAACTACAACTACACCAGATACCTGACACATGCACAGAATAGGGCTACAGGACACATGTTCACCCAGGGTAAAATGGACATGGGCAGGTAGGAACAGACATGATTCTAGACACCATCCCCAAGACTGCACGTATATATTCACAAATGTGAGATTCTTTGCTTTGGGATCAAGAGATGCGCATGCAAAAGCCATGCACATATATCTGCTATGTCCCTTGGTAACAGGACCTATTGTAGATCCCAGTAGAGTACCATAAACAAAACAGCACAGAGCCAAAACAGAAGAGACGCCTGATGCATGGAGGACACTCATCAGTTTCCCTCAAGGCTCCACAGGAAGTATAGTGAGAAAGAACCTCTGCCTACCGAGCCCCTCTGGCATGGCCTCAGTAGGCTCGAGGGAGGTGGCAGCTGCAGCTCAGCCAGGCTCAGAGGCAGCATGCTGCTTTCAATTGCGCTCCTTGCTCCCCTAAATGCAACCAGAGGGAGCCAAGCATGCTGGCAGCAGTGAGAAGGACAAGGTGGTGGCAGCTGTGGTGTGCCCTTGTGCTGAGAGGTTGGGAACTGAGGGGGAGCTGGAGAATGATTCACGGGTGCTGAGTAGGGGAAGAGTTGAGCGTGCCCATCCTGTCCTCAACTTCTGGGGCTGCCAGTAGTGGTAGGATATATGGGGCGAATGCAGGGACCCTATCTGCCTCATGCGCCTGGTTGAGGCTTGTGCCTTGGATGCCTGGCTGAGGCGCTCCTGCTGCTGGGGTGCAATTGAAAGCAGCACATGCCACCTCTGAGCCCAGCTGAGCTGCAGCCACCCCACTTCGCTTTCTCCACCTCAAGCTGCTGAGGCCGCACCGGAGGGGCTCTGCTGTTCCTCACAAAGAGGCTGCAGAGGGCTTTTATAGGAGCAAGGGGAGCTGATGGTGGCAAGAGGGAGCTGTCCCTCTTCTCCCTGGCAGTGGTTCTTTCTCACTATACTTCCCATGGACCCTTGTGGGAAACTGACGAGTGTCCTCCACGCATCAGGCGTCTCATCTGTTTTGGCTCACAGACAAAAAGAAGTCCCTGCCTTGAGAAGCTTACACAGGGGCAGAAAGATGTTCTCAGTGGACAGGCTTGCCTGTCCAAGTAAGGGAAGCTGTACCCACTAGGAACATTACCTGACCAGCGCTGTACAGGTTTCTCAAGACAGGGATCTCTTTTTGTCTGTGCAGTTTTGTTTGTGTAACATATTGATGGTGCTATATAAGCAATACTAATAATTTCTAGAATACCCTATTAGAAGCGGTCATATACAGTCACTCGTACTACAACTCAGTGGATTCAGTTAACCTGGGAGGATGACAAATAAAAATTAACATGAGTATTGAGCCCTGAAAGGTGGCTAAGATTAAAGAAAATTCAAAGGGTTAATTTTTTCAGACTGAAAGCATGTTCAAAAGGGCATGTGGCAATTAGCTGCCTTGCATAATTCCCTACAGCCCATAAACCATAACACTCCCCAGTCTCCCAATGTTAGCAGTTGACGTGGCTACAGTTTCCAGTGATTATGGTCACTCAGTGTAGGAAATGAATTAAGATTCTCCACAGGGTCCTCATTTGTGCAGTATATATTAAGACTAAAAGGCTACTTATGTAAATAGTTACTCTTACATCACTACTTATTTGCCCGCTAGCTGAGTTGTATCCAATTTAACAAAGTGGCCACAAAATGTGCAATTTCACATAAAGCGGCTTATCCAATGGCTCCAGGGAGGGTTATTTACATAACAGTTATTACCTGGAATAATTTAATGCATACATACAGTGGCCCCTTCCAGTTTATTTTTTCTTCGTGTCAAATTTACAAACACAGCAATATAAATAATATTTTGCTCCTCTTGAAGCACTGGCTTTAAATGTTGTCAATACAGGAAACTCCTATTAATTATGGCAAAAAATGAAGCCTTCCTATGGCCACTTCCAGGGCCCAAGTGAGAAAGGATGTTATATTCAGGGTTACTTAATATGCATATTATGCAAATTGCTTATTAATTATGCAAATCAAGCATGTAAATTGTTATCTACCAGTTGCTTTGGATCTCCTCTTGTTAACTATCACTGAAAACTTGGGGAAGAATCTCTTTATCTGATCTTTTGCTCATGCTCAGCTGCACCTCTGAGACAATGGCAAAGATTTGCTGGGATAAAGAAAGCTAGAGCAAGGCATTGTGCCTGATAATCTCTGATATTGTTGCTCCAGCTGTACACAACTCTACTTTTGTTCAGTCAAGGAGGTAGATAGTTTCCTTTCTTGATCTCTTCCAGCTCTTGTATTCTTAACTGCTAAATACAAAAACATTTTAACCTAAGGTTAAGGCATCTATTAACCTTAGTTAATAGAAATGGAAAGTCCTCATAGTCAAAGGAAATACAATTTGGGCTGCATGTCTGAGCACATCTACCTCCTATTGATTTCAGTGGGATTTCTTTGGGTCCCATGAAACTTACTATCAGTAAAATGTGAATATGAATACAGTTTAATCCTGCCTTACTGAGATGTAAATCCTACTCATTTAAATGGGACTAACTTCCAGAGAAGTGGGCATAATCTGGAAATCTTAAATGTCTCCTCACCACCCAATAATATTGAGTCTAAGAAGTTTTTCTAAGTAAATCACTAAGTAACTTCTTAGGAGTTTCTGCTGCTCTCAACCTTACAGACAAAACTAGGGGGGGGATTGATAAATACTGCCGGCTTTATGATTTCACAAAAGAGACTCTCTCTTGTTATTACTTTTGGGGGAGAGATGAAACTTTGGAAATTCACCAGAATTCTTTCCCTTGAAATAACTTAGTTTAGAAGAGCCACTTAAAAAACAAGATGCAAAAAATGCAGACTGAGCTGCAAGCCTTCAACAAGCACAGAAGAACCAGCTCCTGAATTAGCAGATATTTATTTATGTCATTTATAGTCTGCCTTTCTCACTGCGACTCAAGGCAGATTACATATTGTAAGATAGCACAGCCAGTATAAAGGACATTTCAATAAGCAATGCCATAGAGTAAATAAATACAAGTTTACAAAGACATAACATTAACAAGAATCCAATACAGAGTTGAAGAAATGCTGAAACAGAACATAATTAGGATATTATATTATAATATTATAATATTATTATAATATATAATATATAATATATAATATATAATATATTATATAATATATATTATATAATATATATATTATATTATATATTATATATATTATATATTATATATTATTATATATTATTATATAATATAATATTATATATTATATAATATATATATTATAATATATATATATAATATATTATATATTATATTATTATAATATATTATATAATATATAATATATAATATATTATATATATTATATATAATATATATAATATATATATAATATAATATATAATATTATAATATTATATATTATATTAGGAATTAGGATACAAGAACACCTGTCTAGAATTAGGAATCTAGTTTGGGAGGCACCCCTTGTTAACCACTTCCATGAACAGAAACATCTTCCGAATGACTTTAAAGTCTCGGTAATTGACACCCTCGACTGCCCCTTTGCTTCTGATCAGGCTAAGTTGCTGTTACGTTTGGAATCTAAATGGATTTTTCGTTTGAACTCCCTGTCACCAAATGGTTTGAATTCGGAGATCAATTTTTCTTGTTTTTTATAAGTTTTGGGACCTTTGCAAGGATCCTCCCTCACCTACTTTGGCTCCTCCTTGTTGTGGATATATACAGCAGTAGTCCTTCCTATTGTCACATGTCCGTGAATTACGTTTTCGGAGGAACGGTGGGAGAGTTTGTCTTGTGCTTGTTACATACTGTAAGTTTTTTCTGTTCTTGTGCACTGCTTTAAGTAAGTTTGTGGATAGTGTTTATTGTTAATTTTTCTTTGCAGTATGTCCAGTCCGAATTGTTTCACGCCCAGGAGGAAGTGAGGAGTGGTACTCACGAAACGGGTTAATGATATTTGCCTGCAAATCCCCGTCAGCGTTCTTCTTTATATGTATTTGACTTTATGGACTGTTAATGAACAATACTTGGCACAATCCCCCACCTACCGATTTCTCTCTGCTAATTTTGGCATTCGCACTTTAACTGTTAAATTTGTTCCGGACAGTGAAGATTTGTAATTTTCTTATATCTGTTAATGATTGGACTCTGTATTTATGCACTTCTGAATGATATTGTATAATCTCTTTGTATTTATGCATGTATTTATAGCACTTTTGCACTTTATAATATGTAAAATTGGTTTATACTTTGGCTTCTGATTGTTTGAACTCTGGTTTGTTGTTCTCCATACCTGTGTACCGGGGTTGCCATTGGTAATTTTGAAACAGAACATAAGCAATTCTAGGACTGACATTAGACAACATAAAACTACCCAGTAGGGTCATACTTGAAGTAACAAGTAGCATATAGGAGCACATACTTAAAGCAACAGTGCAACATAGTGGTGAAGTCTACAGTCCTGAACTTATTAGTGAAGCATCTATTTGAGATCATCTCCGTACAATGCAGTCCTCCTATCTGTGAAAAATGCCCTTTTGAATAATTCAGTTTTGCATCATTTGTGGAAGGCCGGGTGAGTGGGGGCTCTCCGTCCTGACTTCCTCAGGCAGACCGTTCCACAGAGAATACACGTGTATGGGCTGCTGTTGATTTCATCCATGTGCAGGGTGGCACCAGCAGAACACCCTGTTCAGTTGAGCAAAGCTGCCATGAAGGGACATAGGGAGAGATGTATGCTCGACTAAGGCCATGAAGAGCCTTGTATGTGATAGCTAATACCTTGAACAGAGCACAGTAACTGATCTGTAGCCAGTGGAGTGACTGCAGGATGGGAGTGATGTTCAAGCTCCTGCTCACTCCAGATAACAGCCAAGACACAGCATTTCATACCAACTGGAGTCTCCTAGTTAACTTAGATGAGTGTGGGAGACCTATGTATAGCGCATTACAATAGTCAAGTCTTGATGTTACCATAGCATGTACCCATCCTCCGTACTGAAAGGGCAGTTTATGAATATGGAGTATCACAAAACTCTTTTCCTCATGTGCGTTAAGCACAGCATATTGCTTGGCCAAGCGAACAAATGCCAATTCTGTCTGGAGTTGGAAAATTACCAGAAGGTGTGTCAGATTAATTAACTACACCGCCACATCCCAGAGAAGCACCTAAGTGAAACAAAGTGGGCTTCCGGAAGTTCCTGCATTATCTCATCAACACCCTTTTGTGCCTTCCCTCACCCACCTTCACAATTAGGGCTATTCAGTACCCTGAAAAGCCCTTCCCATCTGGCAATCACAGGACATCTAGCACCCTTCTTACCTGTAGTTTCTCCCAGATATATATAAATCAAGCCTTTCTCAATTTATTATTTCACCTCTGGACAAGCCATCAAGCTATTGTTTCAGGGGCAGAAAATGTTGCCTCTGTGGATGTCCTCCCTCTCTCCTAAATGAGTAAATATCATTCTACCCTGAATCTTTCTCTCTCTTCCTCCCTTATTTTCTAGTTACCCTTGTGTCTATGCTGTTCATGATTTTCTGTGCATTTGCCTTTTCTTGCTTTGTTAATAAAGAAAACTTTCCTTTAGAATACTTGCCTGTCTGTTGAAGAGTTTCTCCAACAGAACAATACCTGGAAGATCTTCCTTCCAGGAGTGACATTATCATGCTGGCTGCAGGAATGCCACAAATGGCCCCAAGTGAAGTGCAAGAGCATTCCCATGGACAGTGCAATGATGTCACTTCCACCAGGAGCACACCCTCTCTGGGCTAGCCTGGGAGCTATTTTGCCTCCCAGGCCAGTTCCCTATTCCTTTTCCCCCACCAGCCAGGTGGTGGGGGCAGAGACTGGAAGTGGGAGATCCTCCACCTCTACTGGGAGATCGACAGCTCCACTCCCGCCAGATGAGTCATCCATAATACAAGGAGAATTTTTGGAGAAAGATCTATGCATGTGGAGACAACTAGCCGGGGGGGGGGTTATGTCACCTGAGTCCAGATGAATGTGGTTTCCTATCCTCCAAAGAGTTAAACCATAAACTGCACTGATGCAGGTCACAAGTTTATTGGCAGAGGCAGGGTGGCAAGCTAAAGAAGAGCCAAGCCCAGGGAGTAGAGTATTTATTGTAAGATGTAGAGTATGAACATAGCATAACTCAAACAGGACACAGTATCTTATTCCAGGACACTAAAATACTGGACAACACATCCAACTACTTTGTCAGATTGCACAGGGAAGCCATTGAAATTCATAAGCATAAGCACAATTTCAACAGGAAAGAAGAGAGTTTAAGAACGAATAGGGCATGGTTTCCAGTCCTGAAAAACACCAGACTAACAAAATACTCTACATCTTACAATAGCCCTGCAGATAAGATTAGCATATCAACCACCAATCCATATGCAAATGAACTTCCTCAGGATACAGTGACACTTCCCCCCATTAGCATTCCACACCCTGGGAAACTCTTACAGGATGACTCAGCCCAAACCCACCTTCCTGAGTAGATATAAATTACCTGCTAACATCTTCTCCACACATTGACACTGAGAGATCTCTATCTTTCGGTGCTACACCTCTGAAGATGCCAGTCACAGCTGCTGGCAAAATGTCAGGAACTACAATGCCAAGACCACGGCCATACAGCCCTGAAAATCTACAACATACAGTTGCTTTATCATAGCCTTGTTTCTACTATTCTGTGTTGATGCTCACAGAATTGCCAAGCTCCAGGTAGGGGCTGGAGATCTCCCAGATTTAAAACAGAACTCCAGACAACAGAGATCAGTTCTTCTAGAGAAAATGGCTGCTTTGGAGGATGGACTGTATGGCATTATACCCTACTGAGGTCCTCATCAAACCCCACTTTCTTCAGTTACAATCCCAAAATTTCCAGGAATATTCCAACCTGAAGTTGGCAACCCCAGATCTTCAGTAGATAACAAAAACTTTTGCTTATTAAAAGAATTGTGATGACACTTATGTCTACTCACAGACTACTTGTTTTCACAGCTAGCATCACAGAAGTGACATGGCATGCTCTAGAATTTGCAAAAACTCTTTGGTAAAACCATAAGAATTTTTACAAATCCTAGCACGTCCCATAACAGCATCGTACTAGCAAAAAACAGAAGTGATGCCACATGCCAGTGCAATCTTGGCTCACACCCAATTTCTCCCACCGACCTTTCAGGTATTGGCAAGGAACATTGATGTTTACTGGGAAGCCTCCCACTATCATGGGACCTAGAAAGCCTAAGCCGAAAGCAATATGTGGGCAGAAGCCATGGGCAGCAGGTTTTGCAATGTGAAGGGAAACGTAGGGTCTGCCACTTGCTTCCTTTCAGGCTAAATAAAGGGAAGGAATGAGGCCCTAAGTTTACCAACACACTAGCAGCAATATTCTCAGATTCCTCTTTATAATTTAGTTCTGATCTTTGCCTTCACTATCTCCAGATCTGAAACTGAAAGAGGTTATTAGACTACCCTCTACAGTAGTACTATCCCTCTCCTATTCAGTGCATGGTTAAGGCTTAGGGTTGCCAGGTCCAGTTTGGGAAATTCCTGGAGATTTTGGGGGTGGAGTCTGGAGAGGGCAGGGTTTGGGGAGGGGAAGGGCCTCAGAACAGTATAATACCATAGAGTCCACCCTCCAAAGCAGCCATTTTCTCCAGGGGAACTAATCTCTGTTACCTGGAGATTAGTTGTAATTCCAGGAGATCTCCAGCCAACACCTGGAGGCTGGCAACCCTATTAAGGCTACAGTAAGAGAGAGGAGCTTTTGGGGAAACCCGTCAGATACTCTAGGCCTGCACCACATTGGCTTTAGCAGTCTGTACTTGGCATCAGCTCAGTCGGTTAATGATATGTAGCTGGGATCTCAAGAGCAGCACCTCACTGGCAGAAGCGCAGAGAGATTAGGGTTTTATGGCAGAAAGGCTAAAGAGAAGACTCTGCAATCCCGTCCCTTTTTATTCCTTGTGTTCAGCAACAAACTGACCAAGGTGTGGTGGTAAGAGCACTTATTGAATCTGTTCCATTATAATCTTGAGAAACAAGAGGTTTCAACCTCCCTGCTTAAATCTTACCACAAAGAATATCTTAAAACCATTCTATATTTGACTGAATTACTGATCACTTTGTATTTGGCAAAGGGAATTGCATGTGTAGTTCACATTTTTTAAAAGCTTTGTAAGAAAAAATACATCTGACACAACCTGTCAGACTCACAACCTGAATTTTCTGTGGGAAAATTCGTTCTTATATGCTTATAGGAACGAAAAATATGGTAACGGTTAATGTCCAAAACGTAGAGCAGCTTTCCCCCTCTTTTTTCCTTTTTGTTACCATATCTTTTGTATGCTGTTGGAATATACTGAATAAGAAAACATTTTTATTCTTTGAGGCTTTCCTTCCTGGTGAAGGCTCCTGTAAATTAGAGGATTGGAGGATTCAAGACAGAACCCATACAGCAGAGAAAAGATAAAAAGACCTTAAGGCAATAAGGAATGTTTAAAGAGTCTGAAAAGAAGAAGAAATGCTGACAGTTACCAATGGCAAGGTTACTGTTTCTGTAACAAAGTTTTTAAAAAACTGATGACCAAGTTAACTGTCAAGTAAAACAAGCTTTCTACATTTTCTATGTAGGGGTGGGGAGAGGAAAAGTAAAAGCAGAGAGCCCAATTGTCAGAGGAGATAAATTATAATTTATATCATTTACTGAACCAAATATATGATGTGTCAAAATAATACGCTACTAGAATCCTGCAATGTGCAATGGATTTTGCTCATATTTAGGGACTCTAATCTGGAGAGCCGGGTTTGATTCCCCACTCCTCCACTTGAAGCCAGCTGGGTGACCTTGGGCTAGTCACAGCTCTCTGGAGCTCTCTCAGCCCCACCCACCTCACAGGGTGTTTGTTGTAAGGATAATAATGACATACTTTGTAAACCGCTCTGAGTGGGCATTAAGTTGTCCTGAAGGGCGGTATAGAAATTAAATGTTGTTGTTGTTGTTGTTGTTATAGTTACAGATTCAGGGTCTTATTGAATAATGTGAGTTATTTGCTCACACCCAGAGTTATTTGTTATACGTTGTTGGGAAATGGATCCCCCCCCTCCCGCTCCCCACAGTATCATGGTGCATTTATGCACCTCCCGGAGTGTTCCAGGCCTTTTCTTGGTCTTTCCCAAAACTTATTTGCTCCAAAGTTTTTGAAAAGATCACAGCAAAGCTTGGAGGGCTGCCATGTGTGGGGGGAAATTTGGATTTTTCTGGTTTTGCTCACATAGCAGCCATTTCTCCCATAATAGCCATTTCCTCTCCCTGTAACTGGGGTTATTTTTTAAACAGATGATTGAATAGTGTTATATCAATATACCATTATATCAATATATATATTATGTTTCTTGAATTCACAGATATCATAAAGTAAATCTCTATCCCTTTTTATTACAGATAAGAAAAAGGTATATCTTCACAAGGGAATGGGTTAGAGACCTACTTTTTAACACTGAAAGCTGGTAATTCAAATAACCTGATACATATATTGGTATATTAGTTTACTGATATAAAGGAATTCAATCACTGATTTAAAAAAATATCAGGGAAACCTGCAGTGTAGAAGCCCTGTTGCCAGTGCACTACTGTAATGGTGACTAAAGCATCTACTACATAAGTCTGCCCCTATGTGGAAATCACCCAGTTAATTTGTCTTCTAAAAACAACTTACCAATCTGAAGACCACCCAAAAGTGTGAATTATAAACAGGACACAAAGAACTTTAAAAGCACAAATATATACATGCTACATGGGGCTGCTCAGCCAAAGCAGGCAAACTTGGATTTTGGCAGGAAAATCTGCCTCAGACTGGGGGAGTGAAGGGGGGGTCCATCATAGTTAGTCGCAGCAAACCCATAACAAGTTGGTCCCACCACAAAAACACAATCATGTCTTACTATATTTTATTATTTTGTGAAGTATTACAATAAAATTACTGTCAGAAATGGGGTCAAAATTAGAGATGGGCACGAACAGCAATACGAACAAAAAAAGCCACGAACAGCCCAATCTGCTGTTCGCGAACAAGCTGTTTGTGGGGCCCCATTCTAACGAACAGGTGGTCGTTGCAAGCCTTGTTCGTTGTTGTTCGTTGCAGTTCGTCAAGCCAGACAGTCTGGCACCTGCAATCAATTCCCATGGCAACTCAGGCAGGGATTGTCTGAACTCTGTCTGAACTCCTGCTGTTGCCCTGGAAACCCCAATCTAAGCACAATTTAACTTGATAGGCAGATCTTTCTTTCAAGTGTGGAGCTCCAAATTTGTTACAAGGGAACAAAGACCGGGGGGAGGGGAGTCCCAGCTCTGGCTTTGGAGAGGGAGAGACAGCTGCTGTTGGCATTTTGATAGACAGAGTGCATTGGAGCTTGAATTTTCTTTGTGTGTGCTGGGATAGGGATCTACCCCTTCAAGTTCCAGGGCTGCTGCCAGGCTCTGGGCCAAGCTATTATTTATTATTGGTACTTTTCCTGCTGCCTGCTCAGGTAAGGTTTCTGGGAGTGGTGTGGTAGGGATCTACCCCTTCCAGGGCTGCTGCCAGGCTCTGGGGCCAAGCTATTATTTATTATTGGTATCTTTCCTGCTGCCTGCTCAGGTGAGGTTTCTGGGAGTGGTGCAGTAGTGATCATGACATGGATGATGGCTGGAGGAGAGCCTGCTGGCCCCCACGAACAGCCAACCACGAACATGTTCGTGAACAGGGCCGTGTTTGTGGTTGTTCATGAGTGCCTGTTTGTGGATGGGAATGAACAATGAACATCATGTTCATGTTTTTTTTCTGTTCGTGCCCATCTCTAGTCAAAATGAAAGAATAAAGAGGCACAGGGAGACAGTCAGGCGCAAGAAGGGGTTGTTGAGGAGAATCCTATTCAAGAGTTGAAAATTATGAGAATGAAAGTTGAACTGGCAAGAATTGAAGCAGATTAAGAAAAAGAAAAAGCCAGAATTGAGGCAGAGAAAGAACAAATACAGCTGGCTAAAATTCAGCCAGAACAGGAGAGAGCTAGAATGGCACAGCAGGAGAAAGAGAGGAAAGCTGAGAGGAAACATGAAAAAGAAATGTATAAGATGAAAATGAAAGAAATACAGTTAAGGGCAGAACTTCTAGTTCCATATAGGAGTGAAAAAATCTCAGTAGAACAAAAGAAATTTCCCTGTTATCAAAAGAGAGGTGACATGAAGGCTTTTCTATTTAGTTTTGAGAGAACATGTAAAGATCTGCAGATTCCTGATGATGCTAGAAGACAGGGTCACTGGTTCAAATGCCACCTTTATAGAAAAGGAGGTTAAAGAAATATTAATGCTTGGACTAATTGTATCTTCAGAAAATCCTTGGGCTTTTCCTGTCATATTAGTGAGGAAACCGGACAACACCGTAAGGTTCTGTGTGGACTACAGGAGGTTGAACAATGTAACTGTACCTGATATATATCCAATGCCACAGTGGATGAGCTCGTGGAAACAATTGGGCCTGCCTACTTAGAGTTATAAAGGAGGCTGGTTTGACTATCAAAGCCTCACAGTGTGAAGTAGCAATGAGCAGGGTGAAATACCTAGGGCACGTACTTGGAGGTGGAACAATACAACCTGACTGGAGCAAGGTGCAAGCAATACAGGAGTGGCCTGGACTCACAACTAAAAGGCAGATCAGAGCATTTATAAGGGTTGTGGATGTTCATTCCTGATTTTAGTTCCATCACTGCTCCATTATGTGAGTGCACAAAGAAATCCGTTCCAGATAAGGTGACTTGGACACTAGAATGCCAAAATGCATTTGATCACCTTAAATCTGTTTTAACTACAGCGCCAGTGTTGAGGGCACCAGACTTCATGAAAGCCTTTACCCTGTTTACCAATGCTTCAAATATAGGAATTGGTGCCATGTTCAGTCAGTGTGGAGAGCATAAACAACAACGCCCCATTCGGTACCTCAGTAGAAAACTGGTGGAAAGGGAACAACATCTCTCTGTTAGTGAAAAGGAATGTTTAGCTATTGTGAGGCCATAGGTAAAATAAAACCCTGCATACAGGGGAGAAAATTTACTTCAGGCAGAGATGCATTTACAATGGTTAAACCAGGTGAAGAGCACTAATAGCAAATTGATTCAATGGCACCTACAACTCCAAGATAACAACTTTGATATAGATCCAGAGGAGTTAGCCATGTTAGTCTACAGTAGCAAAATAGCAGAGAGTCCAGTAGCACCTTTAAGACTATTATTATATGTCGTTATTATATGTTGTTATTAAAGTTTTGCTAACTTAAGGTGTGTGTGAATATATAGTAAGTTTTAAATGTTATTGTAACATTTAAACTTTATATATTGTATATATTGTTATATATAATGAAGAACCTCACCTTGCACAATGTTCTCAAAGGGTTGGATACAAAAGGACCCCAGGTCTGTTGTAATGGGAAAACAGTTTTGAACTAATGTCAGGAAACCTGAGTTGTAAAAGAGAACTCTGTAAAGAAACATGGTTGCTATAACCAAAGTATTCAACAAAACACCTCTCACTATTAAGGATTAAGAACATAGAAACTAAGCATTAAGAAAACTATTTTGTTTGTGAGGTAAAGAGTATTCTGTACTACAAACAACTTTTACCTTAGCTCTTTCATTCCAATTGCCCTTATTCCAACCCCACCTGTTCAATAAAGTTGTTTCTTTTGAACATTATACTGTCTATCATTCCAACACAGAGAAAGAGGGCTCCTGCTTTTTCCCCCTCAAGTTTTTGAACTGGACTAAAAAGCCAAAATTATACCTGCATATCAAGGCGGGACACAAAAGAACATTTAACCACACACAGAGACATCCTGCTTTCAGCTGCTAAGCCAAAGCAGGCAAATTTGGATTTTGGCAGGAAGATCTACCTCAGAGTGGAGGAGTGAAGGGAAGTCCATCATGCTTTGGCAGATTAGAGTACAGTTGACAAACAAATTAGCAACTGATAATGAAAAACAGACAAATAGATGTAAAGATATTAGGGTTGTGCAAAACAAAAAGACCCAGAAATATATCCCAAATTTGCTGTTTTGTTTCATTAAAGCACTTCTGGACCAGTCAACCAAATCCAGGAAACAGAACTGTAGCAATTTCTCTGCCACTGAAAAGTTCGTATTTCATTTCAGTTCTTACTCAGTTCTCTTTCCTCCAGGTCTCCTAGATGTTTGGTGCTGCAGGCAATAGAGTGCCTCAGAATGGGTTCAGGCAGGTGACCAAAAGGGTCACTAACCTCATTGCTGAGATAATCGCTCTAGATAGCAAACCCTTCAGCCAAATGGAGGATGTCACCTTCTGCCAGCTCCTCGATAATGCATACCCTTGGCGCTAGGGATGGGAGCAGCAGATGGCACCACTGGCCAATCCCTTTCTGAGTGCTTATATGCACAATGCAAGGAAAAGCTGGAGGCAACCTACATCTAAAGCAAATTCTCTTCAATTGGATTTAAGGGGGGAGGGGCGCCCAAGTCCCAGGCTGCCACAGAGTCTCATGTTACGCAGATTAGGGTGAAAATTGGAAATAATAAATAATTATAAAAGGAGACCCACACTGAGGAGAACCCAAGCATGAGTGGAACAGTTGCCCAGTTCTGTGGCTTCTGTTGCAGTGCTGCTGTCCATTGCTTAGGTGCTACCACAGTGATTTAAGAAGTCTTCCTAAGATAATGGCACCAAAAGGAATTTCATCCTGCCTGGGAAGACTTCCTGTCTTTTCTAGATTTCTCTGATCAAAACTGCTAACTCAGTATTAAAGAAAGGGAGACAATGGAGGAGGTGTCAAATGAAGTGTGCACACCCAAGTCTTTCCAGATCAGTATTCCACGTGGAAGGACTGATCTGGTCATATTTTAAGACATCACAGCAACTATCATGTTCACTTTGCCTTCTCTTATTTTCTTCAATACTGGGTTAACGTTTTTAATTGGAAAGGAATACTGGCGACCTATCCAGTCTCCCACTTTTACTGGTAAAAATTAGAGAGAAGAGGGACATTTCTCTACTTCCCATGAACAAAATAAAATATCCCCCACCCACTGCACCCTTGAAGATTTGACTCTCATTGATGGCGCCTGTGTGTCAATGAGCAAAGGCTCAATGCAAAGCATCATGGTGTGCAAAGTTATGGTCTACTTTTTGTACAAAAATATATGGCATTAAGAATTTTAGAACCGCAGGCACTCAGACACAGAAGGCAACAAGATAAGTGCCAGTCCCTTCCATCTGCAGGTCTATCCAGTGAGGAAGGATGCTATGAATAAGACCATTGGATGGTCTAGCCCTCATATTAAGCCCCCAAAGAGTTCTCCTCTCCTGGGCTTTTCAGTTCCAAAGTTCAAATTAAGATCAAAGATCAGAGATGAAAAGATGGAGCTGAGTCTGATCCCATCAGTTCTTTCCCCTTCTTCCACTCATGGTTAACTTAAAAATAGAAATGGGGAAATCATTTGTGGAAATGAAGGGGGAACTGTAGCCTGAAAAAAATCATAGGGAAAGGTTTGTTCTTGAATGAAGTTCTCCAGGAAGGAAGATGCAAGTTGGCCAGAGAAAATGCACCATTCCAGTAGCACCATAGCATTGGTCTGTCTCCCACCCACCCCCACCCCCACCCCCTTCAGGGCACTCTCTTGTGTAAACTGCAAATATGTATCCAATGAAAACCCAGCCAGTTCAGTTCTCACCTACATAGTGTATTTTTCTCTTTAGGTTTCTGCAATGCCTCTCCTCCCTCCAACCCAGATCCAACTGCCCAAACACTACTCCAAATTTTGTATGCTGCTTCAAGCCATTAGCCTACTTGACCCTGCCTGCCCGCACAGCAAAATAAAAAGTTATGGGAAAAGAAAAGCCTGTTTTAGCAGGGTGGGTGGGTGGGGAAGAGTTGATGATTCCTGTCTGTCTGCTAGCATTTGGGTATTTGTAGAGTTTAAGGCAAGACTCCCCATTTTCCATCAAACCACTGAAACGGAAGGATTTGCCACTGGCCCTCATTGTGGGACTGGGACTAAACTGCAAAGAAGAACAAGGAAACATGGTAGCAAGCAACATTCAGGGAAGCAAAGGTAAGAATAATTTATTGGCATTATCATCACTTAGAAAAGGAAAAAAAGCAAACAGAGCAAGATTTTAAAAAAATGAATACCACTGCTCTGTTATGCTGGTTAGACTTGTGCCACATTGCCGCCACTGATTTGCAGGACAGATTCCCACCACAGAGTACATGCAGCTGTCGACATTCACCTTCCTCGGGGGTCCATTGTTGTTGTTGTGCGTGCATAGTGTACTTGAGGAAAAACGTGGTGGGCCAATGGTTTAGAAAGAGGACTGTGTTCTTTGGGATTTGGGTGCCATTAAGTGCAAAAACAGCCACACCAGAGCCCCGTTTCATCAACTCCCCTATGAAAAGAACATTGTGTGCATGTGTATGCAGCCAACATTCAACATGCATGTGTACAATGGGCCAAAACTCATAACAACAAAAACCAAATTGATTAGATCTGAGGTGGCAAAGCCCCAGCCAGTTGTGACCCCCTTGCACACAGCCACCCACCAGAAACTTCCCTATATAGGACTGGGGGCTTCACAGGCAGTTAAGGGCAGTCACAACCCGCCACCTGTCTAACCTCGATTTATCAAGCAGAGAGCCCTGATCCAAATCCACACAGGGTCTGCTCTCTCCTCTTCCTAGAGGCTCCACCAGACAGATACGAAGCTCCCTATATTTACTTCCTCTCACCCAGCTATTGTCCAGGGCTACTGGGGACTTAATTTTTTCTTTTCTTAAATACACGCTGCCACCATTTATTAAATATGGCCCATTAGTCATGACCAGAGTTTTTGAGGTTTGTGTGTGCATTTTATTTCCCCTCAGCCAACAACTTCACACCAGCAAGGATTAAAATAGAATGAAGAATAACTTTTATTTATAACATAGAACATAAAAGTGAATTATTTTAAAATGTATAAAAATATTGTGGTTAAATAGGGAATGATTACTATGTAACAGAATAGGAGTTAACAACCAACTACATTTCTGCTGTCTCCCTTAGCAGCTTCCAAAACCATCTCCTCCAGTAACTGCCTTAACTGATCTTCTAACAAACTCTCAGCCATCAGTGGCCCAGCATTCCACCAGCTCTCATTGGCTGTTTTTCAGATGTGGTGCTGGAAATATTCCTCTCTGTCATACCAATAACAGGACAGAGTTTGTCCAGAACCACCAGCTACAAAACTGAAACGAAAATTTTCTCAGTGCACAACTCCAAAAGGGTATACCCAAAAATCTACAAGACTGTTAAGTTATGATAATCGAACTCAGCTATTTTTCAAACCACTAATGCTATATCTTTGAAACTCATAGAAGACTACTCTTCCTGAAATAGATTGCATTCATAACTTTTACTTTGCCAGTCATTTAAGGGTCGAAGGACATGATTTGGCAGATCTGTGACCAGGATTCCCCCTCCCTTTTTTTTCTTTTTTCCTCTTTCCTCCTGAACCCTTTCTCTGATTTAAATGACAACACTGAGTATCTCCTGTCATGTCTCTTTTGGCAGATAGGGTGGATTGTTAACCCTTTCCTTGCTTCCAAGTCACAGGGGAAGACATGCTTACACTTGCAAACTGGGTTATTGGAACACCAGATTTGGGGGGGGGGGCAAGGGGAACAGAAGGCATTGGAGAGACTATCTGGAGGAAAGAAGTGACAGGTCAATAAGCATTTGAAGGACTTGCTCCCTTTTGTCCAAACTGCACTTAGTATTCCTGTCTCCCAAAGTTCACGACTCGTATTAAAAAACGCTACTGTGATTTTCTTAAATAAATTTGCATGGATTGTGCAGTCCTCTACATATAGTTATTTCAGTTGTCAAATATGTTAGCCTTTGAGATGTCATCAATGACAGTGAGTAGGCATTCCACCTGTTTTAACTTAAGGAGCTGTTTCTTATTCATTTCAGAAATACTCATGGGAAAGAAGAGAGGCACCATCACTATTAAAAGCAATTTCAATACATTTCAAGGCCTAATGTATAGTGTATATTCTAACACATTCAAGACTTACTACATTAAATGTAAAAAAAATGTTTAAGGTCTCACAACATGTTACTTACTTTTGGAAGCAACCTTAGCAAAAAAGATGAATGTAAAGAAAAGGATTGAAAAAAGGGAAGCTGCTGAAATGGTATAACTCATTTTCCAAATATGAAGTGTGCTGTCACTTTAAAAGTCCAATTCTTTTGTGTTAGTGACTATTATAAAATTATTAGATGTCTGGAATTAGATGTGAGATGTCTGGAATTTATTACAGTACAAAGTTACATGGCATTCTTGCAAATCCATCTTGTAGAGATCATGTAAGTACTGTAGGACTGCTACATTTGCTAAACTAAGACAGTGCAATTCTCAGCAGAGTTACTCCATTGATTTCAATGGGCTTAAACTGGGGTAACTCTGCTTAGGATTGCACTGTGAATATGGAATGGGGTTCCTGTAATTTTGACATTTATGTTTTGCACTCCTGTTTCCTCAAGTGATGGGAAGTTAGGGAAAGCCTTTAGAAAGTATTCTCTTTGGAAAACAGAAAAAATTAGTATTGTGAGGTATTTGTAATAAAATATTTATTTGTGAGTTGATTAGGCATTATGTGGATCCAGAAGCAGACAAGATTTGTTGTTGTCTTCTTTTTTCCACCTGTCTTTGACTTCTAAGATATTCCACAGAAATAAAATAAATCAAAACAGACACCTTCTTAAAAAATACCATAAAAAGAGCAAGTAACCACAAGGGTAAAAGAAACCATCCTCTGTATTTTCAGCAGATGCAGCTCCTCTATCAATACTATGACCAAGGAGACTAACACTTTCCCATTTACAGTTATTGAAGGCACAGTAATACTATCTAGTATTGAAGCTAGCAAAACAAGCAAATAGGATGTTGTTATGTTAATTCAAAAGACAAACCTGATTCTAGAAATGGTAACAGCAAATCTGTCTTTGAAACTTACATCTGCCCAGACACAAAGAGATGATGCTGAAGGAGAAGTTTCAAGAGCAAATATGTCAGTGACTGAAGGACGCTGAACTCCCCCGTTGATATCAGAAGTGAACATGGTTGGCAGAAAAATGCAAGCAGGGAGGTAAGCCATTAGAAAGGGGAGAGCCCCTCTGACTATGAGCTCCTTACCCTGCTTTGGGGGAAAGCTGGACTTAAAGAAATGAATCTGCCACTATCACATTTCTACAAAAATAAAAAATATAGAACTAGTGACTTCTGCCATGGAAAGGATTTAGTGAAATTAATATTACATTAATATAAGTAAGTTACATAATGTGCATTACCTTCCTAATTTTTGCCCTGTAAAGAGGAAATGGTACAAAAAATGAATATTCTGTCCCTAATCAAATGCTAGTAGCAAGCAAAAAATGGTGACCCCGATAAGGATGTGTATCTGTATCCACTCTGGCTGAACATGGTGAAGTAATGGAAAGTGTGTGTGTGAGGTGGGGGGAAGCCCCTGAAAAAGAAAGCACTTGACTAAAGGTATTTCACATTCCTAGGACTTTTGAGATACCAAAGTTGCTTAAGAACTATAATAAGCTTCTAACTCCATGCTGAGTCTGCCATCTCATATAGACCAGTAGTGACACTGGATTTGAAACTGTGAGCTAAGCTACAAGTGACTCCTGACACAGATTGGACACTTGTCAGCTTCCCTCAAGTTTTGATGGGAAATGTAGGAATCCTTGTCTTGCAGCTGTAATGGAGAGCCAAGCTGTAAAACCAGGACGCCTACATTTCCCATCAAAACTTGAGGGAAGCTGACGTGTCCAACCATCAGTGTTGTTTGTGGGATGAGTGCAGCAAATAGAGAAATAGGCCTGGCTTCTGCAAAATAGCACTCCATCCACATTGTTCCTAAAGCCTTGCCATTCAGTTAAACATCCTAAGATGTTATACCAAATAAATATTAAAGAGCCAGGGGTGGGAAGCCAGTATTGTATTGCCCAATCTTGTCAGATCTCAGAAGCTAAGCAGAGTTGGTATTTGTATGGGAGATTACCAAAGAAGACTGGGACTGCTCTGAAGAGGAAGGCTATGACAAACCACTTCTGCTCCTTGCTTGCCTTGAAAACTCCTTAATGGATTCACCAAACATCACTTGCAACTTGACAGCACACACATACATATTAAAGGAACAAGGAGTTACCCAGAAAACTAGGTTCCTTCACGTTTCTATCTGTCCATTTTGAGTTCCACTGTTCGACTATTCATTTCATGAAGCTAAAATGAAGGAAAGGCAACTGATGTAAGCCATTTTGGGTCTTCATTGAAGAGAAAGATGAGATATAAATGAAGTAAATAAATAAATTCATTTTGTCTCACAGCAAAGAGGTCATATTCTCATGAGAGAGAACTTCTGTACTTGTAAAAGAAAGACCAAAATTTCAGAGGAACAGCTCTTCCGATTATACTGCTGCATTGAAAAGGTTTGTTTACTAAACGCTGCCCACTTCAGAAGACCCGTTTCTTCAGGAAGATGTCCTATGCAAGGACCTATAGATTTGGCACGTAAGACAGATGGGGGAATCGTAATGAACTGTGGATTCCTGGAGGGGGGAAATATAGTGGGGGAGAGATTTTGCTAAGACCTTATGCCAGAAATAGTGCGCTGCAGTTCTCAGGCACTTACAGATTTATAACTAACTCCTGTGTTTGTACAGGCACAAACAAGGCTCACAATGGTCTGTGTAAATGAGTAATTTGTGACAGAGTGGGAATCTCTCTCTCTCTCCTTCCTCTAAGGAGCTCAGAGGAGCATACATGATTATCTCTTCCTCATTTATCTTCACAACACCCTATGAGGTAGGTTATGCTGAGGGCATGACTGGTCCAAGTTCATCCAGTAAACTTCACAGCCAAGCATGGAAGCCAGCACAATTTTGCTGTGCGCCCATGACCCCTCATTGGTATTGTGTGCTGAAGCAAAAAGGATCTCCATTTCTTCTTGAAAATGTAAGTAGTGAGAGAAGGCAAGAAAAATTCAAACAGCTCTTTCTAGGAAAAAAGCAATATTCACCACTGATTTTTCTTCAATAATTGCCATTCATCTCCATTAGTAGCTAAATTTCTAAGACATAAATTTAATTACTAGCCAGGTACATCTGATCCCACAGACTTTAATGAATAGTCTCAGAATATTTTTTAAAAAACTTTCACTGAGGCCAGTTACTAAGGTAGCTTCTTTACAAGATAAGTGTTTATTAATCTTCTCCTTTTTATGTATATGGCTTTCATTTCCTTAGCCTACAGCAGTACTGAGGTGTTTATGCATCTATATGCCCATCTATATTTCCCTTTAGACAATTATGGAAAGATTCAGATGTTTAAGATGCCTGCCTGAGAATGCATTGTATCACAATCGTGTATTATATTCCAAAGGTTCATCATTGCCATTCTTAACAACTTCGCCTCCTGCTGCTACTATTACTTCTGTTTCAGCTTCAAAAACTGGATTGAATCTTCCAGGTGTATAGTCATTTCTTTTCAAATCTATGAAGAAAACAGAAAATTCAGACAGCAAGTGCTTATGAAATACAAAGGGCCAGATCATGAAGACAGAAAGGCTTGTTAAGTCAATCTACTACACAATAGAGAACAATAGAATGGGAAAATGTTTTTGTAATTGTTTCGACCATTCCAAAGAAGAGCAGAGGAAGGGGAACACCATAATAGACACTTCTTCTGTGCCTTTTAAACTGTTGCATTGTTGGGCTAAGAATAGGGACTCATCAGGAATTACCCTATGCATCACACATAAGGAACTAAGTATATAGGGGGAAAATATTCAATGGATTTTATGGATTAGTAGTTTGGTGGGTTTGGAACATAGTGGGGTGGGGGGCAAAGTAATGGGATGGTGGTGATAGGGGTGCCAGTTAAGGGAATAAGTTAAAAATCGGCCTGTTAGGCTAGCGGCAAAGCCACTTAGGGTGGCAGGGGGCTGTCCTTTGCCTCCCTAAAAGGAGGAGGAGGCAACCATTTCCCAGCCATCCGGGACTTTGCCGGAGGAGGGGCAGAGCCAGCAGCCTGTCAGGTGGCTCCGCCCAGGGCTGGATCTAGCACTCCCGGTGCCCGGGGCAACGCTTGCTGGCCCTCGCGCGTGCACAGCATGCGCGCGCTCCTGACGCGGCGTGATGATGTCATTTTGATGACGTCATCACGCTGCGCGCCAGAGGCAGTGTGGGGGGCTGAGAAGCTGCCTGTGCCATTTGCTTCAGAAGCAAATGGCACGGTCGGCTTCGCAGCCCCCCACGCTGTCTTTCGCCTGCCCCGTGGGACAGGGGGCGACCGGCTTGCCGTGCGTCCTCTGTCCTGCGGAGCAAGCAAAAGGCAGTGCGGGGGGCTGTGAGGCTGCCCGCATCATGTGCCGGCTGCCCCCTCTCCTGCGGGGCAAGCGAGTGGCGTGGGCAGCCGCGCTGCCCTTTGCCTGCCCTGCAGGACAGGGGGTGCGCTGCAAGCCAGCCACCCCCTGTCCTGCGGGGCAAGCAAAAGGCAGCGCGGGAGCCTGTGAGGCTGCCCGTGCCATGCACCTGTCCCGCGGGACAGGGGGCGGCCGGCTGCCCCCTCTCCTGCAGGGCAAGTGAATGGCATGGGCGGCCGCGTTGCCCTTTTTCCTGCCCTGCAGGACAGGGGGTGCATGGCAAGCCAGCTGCCCCCTGTCCCGCGGGGCAAGCAAAAGGCAACGCGGCCCATGCTGCCTGCATGTTCTGGGAGCTGCTTCTGGCGCCCCCTCCCTGGCGGCGCCGGGGGCAGACTACCCCCCCTGCCCCCCCTCTAGAACCGGCCCTGGCTTTGCCTGCCCCAGCCCCAGTTGCTTTAAGTGCTCAGTCCACCCTCCTCACCCTGTATTGGTGCAGGATTAGCTGGTTGCTGTATTCAGAACCAGGTAGGAATTTCACCCCATTTTCCAATTTGGCCTGGGGAAGAGGGGGGTGTTGCCTACCTTGCACCACTTGCTTGGGTTGAGGTGATTGGCTTAGGAGGGGCCTGTTAGTTGTGTCACGAGCAGGATAGAGTTTGGGAATAGGGAGCAGGCCGGTGAACACCCTTGGTGCTCCTCCACTGATGAGGAAGAGGGGTCTGCCAGGAGCAGATAGTACTGCTTGTGACAGCTGCCATGTTGTGTGGGCAGACTGCCTGGGGGAACCCCATGTGCAAGTCTTTCTTTTTTTTAAATTTTTTTTACAAAAACCTTCAAGATTTGTAGAAGATAAAAACTATCTGTACCATTAATCAGTGTGTCTACGACAGTCATATTCTGTCAAAGTATTGTGACTATAGTGGTTTTCCCATTCTTAGTGTACCTGACAAAAATTGTGATATCACAGTATGAAACAGAATAAGAGACACTATACTCAGTGATCACAATTAGACATGGGCAGAAACATCCATGGGCAGAAACATGCCATCCATGAACAACGAACACTCGCGAACATGGTCCTGTCACAAACATGTTCATTGTTTGTTGTTCGTGGGGGCCAGCAGGTTCTCGTCCAGCCATCAAGATCCCTACTGCACCACTCCCAGAAACCCTACCTGAGCAGGCAGCAGGAAATGTACCAATAATAAATAATAGCTTGGCCCAGAGCCTGGCAGCAGCCCTGGAACCTGAAGGGGTAGATCCCTATCCCACCACACACAGAGAAAAATTCAAGCTCCAATGCACTCACCCTGTCTCTCTAACAGCAGCTGTCTCTCCCTGAAAGCGAGAGCTGGGAGCCCCCCTCCCCCCTGGTCTTTTCCTCCTGCAACAAATTTGGAGCTCCAGTCTACACTTGGAAGGAAGACCTGCCTATCAAGCTAAATTGGGCTTAGATTGGGGTTTCCAGGGCAACAGCAGGAGTTCAGACAGAGTTCAGACAACCCCTGCCTGAGTTGCCATGGGAATTGATTGCAGGTGCCAGACTGTCTGGCTGGACAAACAGCAACTAACAGCAACGAACAAGGCTTGCAACGACCACCTGTTCGTTTAGAATGGGGCCTCACGAACAGCTTGTTCGCAAACAGCAGATTGGGCTGTTTGTGGGTTTTTTTAGTTTGTATTGCTGTTCGTGCCCATGTCTAATCACAATACAAAAAGTCAGTTGAACTCTTCTTTCTGTTGCCCAACCTTCCTGACAGCTTATTGCATCTCCAAACCTACCTGATTCATAGTCTAGCAGTCCAGGATACAAATATTTTATATGACCTGGTGAATTCTGGATGGCTTTGAAAGCCTGTTTGGTGGTGGAATATTCACATTAGCAGTCTCAGAGAAGTCCAGTTAGGATGCTTAATGATCACATGAGAGATGTGTTTACTGCTAAGTGTACTGTCAGTGAATAAAATTAAGAAAAGGTGTCTTTGCTAAGAGGAATCAGGAGGTGTTGGGATGACACTAGGACCTAGACAGATCTATGGGTGATAGCTTATCCACAGATTTGGATAATTCACTTTCTATCAACTACCTGATACAAGGCACTGAAAACAGGCTTCTGTACCAATGAAGAACTGACCCAAGTCTCAAATCAAAAACCCTGTCAGAATGTTCTTTTAGGCCACAACCCTACCTGAAGTTGAAGGGGAAGATATCCTGCAATCTAAGCCTATAAAATCACTTCAGTTACAAGATGTATCTTTTTAATATCTTTATCAGCAATCCTGTGTAAGGTGGCATTTTGTCTAGAAAATATGTGGACAACCTGTGTGGTAAAAGTGGCTAGAGTGACAGACTAGGATCTGGGCAACTCACATTCAGTTCCACATTCTGCAATGAAAGCCAGTTTGGTGTAGTGGATTAGAGCACGGGACTCTAATCTGGAGAACCAGGTTTGATTCCCCACTCCTCCACTTGAAGCCTGCTGGGTGACCTTGAGTCAGTCACAGCTTCGAGGAGCTCTCTCAGCTCCACCCACCTCACAGGGTGATTACTGTTGTGGGGATAATAATAACATACTTTGTAAACAGCTCTGAGTGGGCGTTAAATTGTCCTGAAGGGCGGTATATAAATGTTGTTGTTGTTGTTGTTGTTAAAGTTTGCTGGGCGACCTTGGACTAGTCACATACTTTCAGCCTAACCTACTTCACAGGATTGTTGTGAGGAAAAATGGATGAGAGAATTATGTAAACCACTGGGCGGGAAAGGTGGGGAATAAATAAAGTAAAATTAAAAATACATAAACCCATTTCTCTGCTGTGTCTCCGCCTTGCTGTGTCTCAGTACTCATTATGTCTCACCCAAATGTTCTGGCAAAATCATAAGACAAGTGTAGTTGACCACAACGGAGAATTTTAAAATGATTTCTATACCTTAAAAAAAACCTTAACACTTCTGACAAAAAATAGAGTAGTTAGAAGAAAAAGTGATGGGATGAGACAGAAAATCAAATTATACTGAGATTAATGATCTAGTATATTAATGGGGATATTTGGGTCCTTAATTCAGCACTAGAAATTATTGCTTTGGTCACTCCCCTTGAAACTCATAAGATTCTGGATGGAAACTGGAAATAATTAAATGTATGGTCAATGTTGTATATTTTAAAGAATTACCAGACCAAAGAAAGGTCAAACTTGCTGACATTTTGTAGTTTACAAAGGCATACAGGAATCTTCGTATAACTTTTTGTTGCTAGAAGATTTTTAGCTATTATAGAAGCTTGGGAGCTAGGCAGAAACTAGAATATGGGCCAGACTGTGTGCAGAATTCACTATCCATCCTAGATGTGGAAATAAACCGATCTTAGGACTGGTTTGTTCAGAAATACACTAAGATCTTTTTGTGCATACCTGGAAGTCTGAGTTTCCTGCAACAGGAGTTGCATTGATGCTTTGATATGAAATTTTTTATTGCTTCCTCTCCAAGGTTTGCTGGTCCAAATGCCATCCCTTTAGCCCTGGAAGAAATTATAAAGAACTCATAAACCTACAAGCCTATATTTTGAACCATTAATTTTTAAAAAGTAAAAGTACTGGTGCTTAGATGGTTGTCTGCATATATTGTACATCTTCTCTACTTTACTGAGAAATGTCCTATGATAAAATTGTTTTAGTAACTTCAGCAGTGTGGCACTCCAATAATGCCTTGGAGGAAGGCTATTGATTGTATGGAAGTTAGATTCCACTTATGCGCATTACATGAAAATATAGTGCCTACATTAACTACAGTCCTCCAAATCATGAAATCTTTCACATTTCTAACTGGTGCGCCAGTCACTCATCCTGATTACAACCAGTCTTAAATGCTGGGAGACTTCATGAAAACCAACCAAATGGGGTTCGACTGACTGGGATGGCAGCCTACATTCTTCTTGCCCCCCATCCAAGAACATCAGCAGTCAGCAGATTTCCTTTA